>NC_056523.1:249241321-249396069 GCF_019175285.1 Sceloporus undulatus
ATCTATCTATCTATCTATCTATCTATCTATCTATCTATCTATCTATCTATCATCTATCTATCTATCCTGTGTGTGTGTGTGTTTGCCAAATCGGATCAAGGAGGAGAAGGCAGTGGGTTTAAGTGGGTAGAGACTCTGCATCCAAAGCCGAGGGTTGGAATACACACACACACACACACACACACACACACACACACACACATCCAGGGTTTCCTATGTCTCCCCAGATTCCATTTGGGAAAGAGAGAAGGAAAGGCTCTATTTCCCCCCAGATCACTGTGCATCCAGCCTCTCTCCGTTACAAATGGTGTTCAATGGCTCTCCTCACACAGAGGGGAGGTTGCAATCCACCGGGGGAAAGTCTATGCGAATGGAATAAAATGGCGCTGGCAATGCAGAAAGAGACCAAAGAGGGTGACACCCCCAGGCCAGCCCATCGCGCTCCGCTCCTTCCATCCAGTTGACCCGATTCAAAGGCCGAAACGTTCCTATTTAAATACTCCGATTCCTATCCCGAATCAAGGAAAAATACTAGGGTTGACCCTTCTATTTTTTTACGCCGGTTTATAGGTCTCTGACCCAGATTAAACGTTATAAATCGAATCAGATTCGAATTGTAGTAGAAACGATATCGGGTTAATCTAGAACTGTTCTAGAGTTAATTCGGGTTTCAGTAGGAATGCTACACCTTGGATTTGATTTGTAAACCGGTGTATAAGCCAGTGAGAACAACCCCTAAGCAGCTGACAGACAGCTTTCATGCTGGTTTTAAGCCTCTCCAACATGGGCTCTTTCAAATGTGCTAGAATAATCTTGTATCTTTCATAATCCCTAGTCAGCATGGCTGTGGTGGTTAGAGGTAGGACAAAAGTGTGTTCCAGCCCATCTGAAGGACGTCATATTAGAAAAGGCTGACTATACACCATCAGAAGTAAATTACTGGGTTACATCAATCACTAATGCAGTGTGAGCCAGTGAGTCCTTCTAATTGTATCACGTGTGCATGTCAGATGTATCATTTTATTATCTGATCAATACATGATGTATTTCGCACAATGAAATAATAAGCACATATTCACACACACAATCCCCACCAAATCTGAATTTCCTCAGTGTGGAAAAAACAAACATTGGGCACAGGCCAACCATTACAAGCAAGGGCAAAGGTAGACAAATGCAAATAAATGGAATTGCCTGCTTATTTGTCTTTTTTCTTTTTTGATGTGACAAATATATAGGCCACTTTTAAACATTTGGCTTCAAAGTGAGTTACAAGAAAGAAGCTTAAAAGACCAATGAAATTATCACAATTTTTTTAAAAAAGCATTACTGATTAATCAGTCATTACTGATGCTGATACATACAATGCTTGCTTCATTTCATATGTCCTAGAGACTGTTGCAATTCTATGGAAATTTTGCTTTTGTTTACCTAAATCTCATTACTTCAGTGTCTGAGTGTCCTCAGACAACACAGATCATTGGCACAGTCTTGTATTTATAAACTGATATTTCTCTTAGTGCAGTAAAATCTTGTATAGTGATTTCATTATAACTGACTGGTACCATGATTATTTTTTTTAAAAGCAGCTTTATCCCTTTTAAACTAACATTTTGTGCCAGGTGAGTTAATAGGCTTTTAGGAGACATGTGACAAAAGTAAAGAGGCTTGCATTCAGCCTTAAAATGTTCTGCATTGCTAAGCAGAACATTCTGTCGCCAAGCACAATGATAACTAATGCACACCAGCGTGAAGCCCACTGCTGAATTTTCCACCTCTCTCTATCCTGCTGAATTTTCATCACAAGCAGTAGCCTGAAAGCCCCAAGTTGTTAAGCACGGTTATGGGAGAAATCTGGAGGTGGAAACCTTGTCAATCACTGACAATGGGACCTTGCTCAGCTGATAATAGAAGTACTCTGTTGCTTACGAAAGATTACTGTTCGCATTTTGGAGAGGCAGCAGGGTGACCTTTCCTTCCAAGAAGCAGAGACCTAAAGTGTCTTGACGGTTTTACTGTCAAGTTGGGTTTTTATACCAAGAGAAAGAATCTCTCTCTCTCTCTCTCTCTCTCTCTATTTAACACACACACACACAATGTAAGTTGTAAATAATGTGTGTGTTTATTGCATTTCCAGCAGAATTTCAATCTTCCTTTAATTATACAGAATAAAACAACATACTTTTATTCTTTTTTCTTCTACCCATTTTTGAATTTTTTGTTCTCTTATTTTCTGACTATTATCTCCTTGTACTTTTATTCACTTCTGAACCCAGTGATATTTCAGTCCTATTCTCCACCATGTGTCTTCTGCAGTTATCTTTGTGTTCTGTGCTATGTAGGTACTTAGATTTTTCCCCCAAAGGAAGCTACCCGAATATCACTTGGAACTATTAATATCAGTGTTATCATTTATATCATCATCAACAACAATAACATCAACATGTTTTCAAAACCAGGCCATAAGGTGTCTTATCAATTAAAATGCATACAATATACTTAAAAATTAACAAAAAATCAACATTAAAATGAAATTAAACTAATAAAAACATTCTAACCTCTATAGAGATGGAATTCCAGATACTCAAGAGAGCCACCAAAAACTTCTTGCCTTGCATCCCCACTAGCCATACCTTTGAAGATGGTGGGATGAAACTCACTAGTGTCTAAGGGGCCAGCAGGCTCATATGGGAGATGTCATCTGTCAGATAGCCTGGACTTAAACTACCCTGTTTTCCCAAAAATAAGACATACCCTTAAAATAAGCCATAGCAGAATTTTTAAGCATTTGCACAATACAGTGGACCCTTTATATACACTGGGGTTTGGTTCCAAGATCCCCTGTGTATAACAAAATCCAGGTATGCTCAAGTTCCATTAAATATAATGACATAGCAAAATGGTGTCCCTTATTTTAAAAAAAAGGAAAATCAAGGTTTGATATTTTAAATTTATACTTTTCTTTGAATATTTTCAAACCGTGGATGCTTGAATCCATGTATAAAAAATCTGTGTATAAGAAGGGCCGAGTGTATAAGCCATACCCCAAAAATAAGATGTAGTGATAGGCCAGGCATGGAATGGAAGGGGAAGGGAAGGGAGCGGAAAGATTGGGGCCAATGGTTCTAAAGAAAATGGAGTTGCAAGAAATTCAGGATGGAATTCCAGGTTTGGAGAGTTATGACGATGTTCCAGAAGAAGAAGACTTAACTATATTCGAATAAATGTAGATTGTTGTACCATACATAATAAAAATAAGACATCCCCTGAAAATAAGCCATAGTGTGTCTTCGTGAGGAAAAATGTATATAAGACAGTGTCTTATTTTCAGGGAAACACGGTACATACGGCTTTACAGATCATAATCAGCACTTTGAATTGTCCTTCAAAACAGATCAACAGACAGTGGGTTTATATGAATCCTGTAGCCAGCATGTTCACAATCCAGCTACAGCTCTCTCTCTCTCTCTCTCTCTCTCTCTGTGTGTGTGTGTGTGTGTGTGTGTTGTGTGCACTTCAAGACGGTTCCAACTAATGGTGACCCAAAGGCAACCCTATCATGGGATTTTCTTGGAAAGATTTGTTCAAAGGAGGTTTGCCATTGCCTTCTCCTGAGGCTGAAAGGTCACCCCGTGGATTTCATAACCAAGCAGAAATCAAACCCTGGAAATGAATGTATGTATTTTTGACAACCCTATTTTTCATATACCCCACCAAAACCCTTTCTCCTGATTTCTATTTGTGAATCCCAAGTCATAGATGAACAGTTTTAAAATTCAGTTTCTGGGCACAGATGAAAACCCTTGATTCAGTGTCCATTGTAGAATATAGGATGAACAACTGAATGCAAAGATCATCCTCCTGAAGCAATTATTATTTTTGTTGTTGATTTTAAAGTGGAAAATAAGGGATATTTGAGAGTTACAATTATGAAAAATAACAGTTTATTTTTTAAAACAGCTATGAAAATATTTCAAAAGAAATTTTAAAAGACCTAGAAAAATGGGGGACATTAAATTTATCCCTTTGGGGTAGAATTTCAGTAATAAAACCAATTTTTTTGCCGAGACTTTTATTTCTCTTTCAAATCACCCCAATTAGAAGAAATAGAATACCTTCTGTACAATGTCAGAAAGAGATTTCTAGGTTTGTCTGTCAGTCAAGGAAACTCAGAATAAAACTTAAAACACTGCACAATGCTAAGGAAAGGAGAAGCTTGGTAATCCCTAATGTTTATGGTTGAAGGAATGGCAACGCTTAATGATGTGAGGCCCAAAACAGATGGGCCAAAAAAGTGGCTTCCAGCCACTTCGACGGTGTGGTGTGCAGATGACACATGCACCTGGTGTGCAGATGACACATGCACATTATTATACGATACACAATGATAAAACAATAAACCCACAAGACCCTAATCTAACCCTCCCTCCCAAGTTTAAGATTAAATAATAAAACATAGTTAAAATGTATGTAACAATGCATCAAAATTATTACACAATCCGTGAGTGAGAAAAGTGGTGAGGAGGATGGACTCAATTGGTTCTGGACATTATCAATCTGGGAAGGCCTGCTGGAAGAGAAGGGTTTTTGTCACCTTTTTGAAAGCCTCCAACGAGAATAATTGGCTAATCTCTTTCAGTAGGTCATTCCGAATTTTTGGGGCAGTGCCAGAGAAAGATCTCCAGGAGGTCACCCCCAGTCTGGTCTTTCTTGGTTGTAAAAAAAATTTTCCTAGAGGAACGGAGTGTACGGGAAAGATTATATGGGAAGATGTGCTCCTTCAAGTAGACTGGACCCAGGCTATGTAGGAATACACAATGTATGACCACTTTCACTGTAAAGGTAATCCTTTTACACTTTAATGCAATTTAGAAAAATTCACATTTTACACTGCAGTTTCCAGGAGATATCAGTTTTTTCCTTGTTTTTTGAAAGGTGTGTCTTGCCAGATTGGTGTTGCATCCAGGGTGTTGTTGTTGGTGGGACATATTGGTGGGTGGCATCTTCCCTCTGGCAAGACATTTGCATACATAGAGACTGCATTTTCATTGAATAAAGAAGGTGGAGCAAATGATAATCTTTTCAGGCTCTACATGTGAATGTCTGTGTATCTAATAAAGTATTTAAACACCATGCCTATTATGAATACCATCCACTGAAAGGGATACTGTATTCAGCCTTTATAAATAAACCTATTCATTTCTTTCAACAAGCAGCTGTCTGGAATGATTTCAGAAGTACTTTAAAAATCCTATCAACGGCCCTGTACAGATGGGCCAAAAAGCACGTACTCAGTACGTGCTAGGGTTGCCTGGAAGCGTCCTTTTCAGATGATCCCTAACCTTAGTATGTACTCAGTACGTCAAAATGGCGGTGCCCTGTCTTCATGGGTGCCACCATTTTGACATAACGGTCGTGTCGCGTCCAAACGGCGTGGCGTGGCCATTACATACTGATGCCATTGAAGGGCGCTTGTGGCGCCCTTTCAGCAGCGCCGAAAGGAGCTCCAAAACAGAGCTCCTTTTGCACTACGTATCGCTGGCGTGGCTTTTACATGGCCGCGCCAGCAATACTGAAGAGAAAGGGGCCGAGCGGCCCCTTTCTCTGTTTCTCCACCGCTGTCGCTGTCGCATGAAGCCCCAAGGACATCCCTTTCCAGGCTGCGGAGAAGCAACATTTTGCCACTTCCCCGAGGCCTGGAAAAGCGGCCGATCGGGGCCTCCGGGGCTGCCACTGTGGCAGCTCAGGCCCTGATCCATCGTGGAAAGGGGCGGGTGCAGGCCACCCCAAGGGGTGGCATGTATCCCACCAACATTAGGAAAAGTCTTTTAGGTTTGGGACACATTAGAGGGTGGGATAGGGGCCATAACCATCAAAGAATCTGGAGGCAATGATGGCACACATTTAAAAAGGAATGAAAGATTTTGAGAGTTTTTGGTAGTGCCATGTTGTCATCTTGACAGCCTGTTCTTCAGTTTTCAAGCTCAGACTCATAAGGTCTACTCAGTGCTTTCAGCCTTGTGAAAATAGGCTGGTCTGATCAGGTTTCATGTCCTAGCAGGAATATAATCTACACTCCATGATTTTTGACTAAATGCTAAAACAGGACAAAAACCTTTTTCTCTGCTGAAGTCCTGTGTTTAATTATATCACACTACAATTTTTTTACAGCTCAAACTGAGCAGTTTTCACACTCTAAATACCATCCCTTCCCACTCCCAAAAAGCACTTGACTGTACCTCTGAAAGCCAGCTCACAAGGTGTGGGTGAACTGATTTAGTTTCAGTCTTGGCAGAATGAAAATAAAGTGGGGCCAGAACGCATTCACGTGAATTCACTAGTTCAGTGAATTTACTTGAATTCGAATGTTCACTTGAACTGACTTACCATTGCCTGAAAATAGCTTGCCATTGCCTGAAATTGCATGTAGTAGTCTATCACACAATAATGTGAAACCCCATGATTGCGTTCGGACTGACTTCCCATTGCCCGAAATTGTGTGTGGTAGTCTATCACACAATAATGCAAAACCCCATGATTGCATTCAGATTGCCATTGGATTATACTTCCAATTTCCCTTGTCTGATAAACTCCTTTGAGTGCATTCCCTCAGTGCCTTCTAAAATACATTGCCTCATTATCTTAAGTATGTTGAAACAATATTTTTGTGGATTTAAAATATGTGCATTTTTCTACGTACTAATTTGAAAGGCATGAAGGGTGTGTGTGAGAGAAGATTCCAGAAGGTAAACTGCACCAGGTTCAAGCCTGTTGAACTCTGGATTTAATTCAGCTTACTCACATATTTCTAGTCAGAAGCTAAGAGTCTCACAAACATTGCCAAAGAAGATTTCCATACCTTGCCTGGGTCACTAAGCTGTATAGAAAAGGGTAAAGGGAATGGAAAGTTCTCTTTGATGATAAATAAGTTGGTCAAACTCTGGGCAGAAGCCTGACATTTATTTTATATCAGCAAGGGAGAAGAGAGCAAGCACTGACTACTGGAACATTAGAGAAATGCATAATTAATAATCAGTTCTGTGCCATGATGACATAAGTGTACCAGTAGCAGTCTGGCATCCAAAGTTCACTACCCATTTGCAAATGAGTTGTCAAAAAGATTACATAGAAATTTACAGGAAAGCATTAAAAAAAAAGGTCAGCCATGAGAAGCAAGATTCAACAGTCATCTAAGTACCTCAACAATAAGCTCCACAATGCCACAAATAAATATCCAAACTCTTCAAAAGTATACACCTGGTGCCTAAGAAAGATATGAGATTCAAATTCCCATGTTCTCTTTCCAGAATCCACGTGTAACACAAATTCATGTATTTATAAACAGTTATGATGGCAGAGGTTGACTTCTAGGCCTGATGTGACACACCCAGGTTCAATGTCCAGCAGCCCTAGTTAATGCTTGGAAATCTCTTGTCTGTAATGATTGAAAACTGTCTATGCCAGTGTGGACTGGGGTGGAAAAGCAGCTTCAAGTTCTGTGAAATCTCAGATGATATCAGAAGTGTGCCCCTGCTTCTGGAGTTATGGGTATAACCCAAGCTAATGCTTCAATGAGTAACCCAGCTTGGCTCAGCCCTTTCATAGAAACAAAGAATCATAGATTTGGAAGAGGCTACAAGGGCCAACTAGTCCAACCCCCTGCCATGGAGGAAGACACAGTCAAAGCACTCCCAACAAATGGTAATCCAACCTCTCTGTAAAAACCTCCAAAGAAAGAGATTCCACCACATTCCAAGGCAGAGTTTTCCACTGTTAAACAGTTCTTACCATCAAGAAGCTATCCCTAATGTTAAGGTAGAATCACTTTTCCTGTAGTCTGAATCCATTGCTTTGTGTCCTAGGCCCGAAACACGTGGGCCAAAATGCATGGTGCATTTCAAACAGCACACACCCCCAAAGCAGCAGGAAGCCATTCTGGTGCTGTGATCTGGTCCTTTGGACTGGATCAAAAGGGATCGGATATAATCCAGCTCCTGGTGGCACCAATTTGGGACCATGGTGGCCGCCCACTTCGGGAATGGGCCATGTGGTCACTGCAGTCCCAGCTGATTGTAACTGGGGTGACCTCTGGCTCCTCTTTACTGACCATGTTCTTCAGCTCTTAGTCTCTGAAACAGCAGACATTTAATTTCTTAAAAAGTTTTCTTGTCTAGACTAAACATACCCAGCATCCTAAATTGCTCCTCATAGGACATGGCTTCCAGACATTTCACCACTTTGGTTGCTGGGCACACTTCATCCAGCTTGTCAACATCTCTCTTGAATTGCGGTGCCCAGAAATGGACACAATATTCCAGGTGAGGTCTGACCAGATCATAATAGAGTGGCACTATTATTTCCCTTGATCTAGACATTATAATCCTATTGATCCAGCCTAGGATCACATTGGCTTTTTAAACTGCTGCATGTTTCCCCTGCCCATGTAAGAAAATGGGAGGGAGAAAGAAAGCTGCAATGGCATCTAATAGTTATCATGTAAGTAGTATGGTGAGTTGCAGACTGAATTGAAAGAAGATATCCAAGATGCTGAATTTTCTTTGGGGATGGGCTCTTTTACAGCTCAGACTCAAATCCAAAATGGATTTACTGCCTAAGCACCAGTTGCAAGAGCAATCCTTCAGATGGTGCTTGACTGTGGGATAGTTTGCTTACCCTGCACTTTCCCTCATTGGAGAAAACATAGAGCATTCTAAACTGATTCGTAATTCTTTAACGTGTCTGCTGCATACAGTTTTAAATTATGGGTGTTTTTACACGATATCTAATGTAACTTTAAAAAATTTAGTTTTTTAATTGTTACCAGATTTTAGTAGGATTTTGTTTCAGCCTTGTTGTAGGATGCCTTGGACTCCTCTTGGGAGAAATGTGGGATATAATTTAAACAAACAAACAAACAAACAAACAACAATATCAACAGTAGTAGTAGTAGTAGTTATTCCCCCATGCACTGCTGACTTTTGCATTTGGAAGAGTAAATGGTAGAGAGTAGGAAGCCCTTGCCATTCATTCCAATAACTATTGGACATAACAAGAGGATTCCATTCTCCTTGCAACTTTTATAATAGGGAGAGTAAGTCAGTCTTGAGAAGAGGAGGCAGGATTTTGAGAAGGATCTCCACAACTTTTTGTTGGCTGGATTAGAACTACTTGTGGGAAAAATTAGGCCCCTGGGCCAAATGTGCCTCTTCCAAGGTATAAACAGTATTGAGTTAGATAGACCAATGTTGTAACCTGGTGCTCTTCCATAATATACAATGCTAGCCTTATCATGCCACTTTAACTGCCATGGCAATATTCTGTGGGATCCTGGGGTTTGTAGTTTGATAAGAACTAGAGCCCTCTGACAAAGAATTCCAAACACTGGTTCCTAAACTGCAAACCTCAGTATTTCATAGTGAGGAGCCATGGTAGTGCAAATGACATTGGAGTAAAATCAATCAATCATCTGAACTAAGGCAGATTTCTAAATTTCTAATTTCACCTGTCCTCTGCAATACAGGTACAAATATATGGTGATGTTCTCAGGATGGCTGTGATAAAGCATGCATTTCCCCTTAAACCCTTGCAACATGATCTAGAAATGCTGGGTTATGTTAAGATATTGCATTTTGTTGGTTTAGAAAAGCAGCTTTGATGCCAAAGTTAAACAATGGCAGAAAGGAACATTTAAAATAACAGATATCTTCCATAATATGGAAAGAGAAGTAACATAATGTGGCACCTTGCATATCCATTAGCTGGCTTAGAAAGCACTGTGAAATAATTGTTGACAGTCACTTACCCTAACAGTACTGGCAATCAGGATGTAATGCTTTAAAAGTAGTTAAAACAGCACCAGATGATGGGGGGGGGGGGGAGTTTGGGAGGGGGGAAGAGAGTCATCTGGACGTGTCTATGTGAGCAGACTTGCTGATGATGACAGAACTGAACAGCGAAACAGAATATGCTGAAATGACACCTTAGAATGGCATTCTATTTGTGCTGGCATTCATACAATGGTTTTGTAAGAAGGCCTGTAAAATGAGAGCCAGAGGAGAGGGTGGTGGGAGGGCAGGGTGGAGGGAGAAATCAAAGCCTTCATGAGCTGAGGAAGGTGGGGCAGGCGAAATGAAGAGCGCAAAAATCAGACAGCTGAACAATGATGATGACTGTACTTTAATGTATTGCATTCATTATCACGGTAATTCTTTTAACACCTTATCCATTATTCAAGTAAGTCCACTTTCCTCACCGGCACTCCTTGTAGATGTGCAATTTAAATCTGGAGGCTCTTCATGTTTCACGAGCTTGTATTTGCACTGAAGTAATGGTTGAGACATATTTGCAGTCGGAGCCTTTCATTGCAAATGAATCCAGCAGGTATCCAAGGCAGCACAGAAGATCTTTTCCAAAAAGCCTCTTAAAACAAAAAAATGGGGGGAGGGAGAGAAGGAGAAGATCAAAAGAAATGGGGGAAATGAACCCAAGGGAGAAGGACTCTAGAGCAGTACTTCAGTGTACAGATTTTAAAACCCTGAAGTGTTGCAAAAAATGCCATGACTGAAAGTGATGTTTACTGTGTGTGTTTGATACACTAATTTCCTGCCTCCCTCTTGCACTACTAGCAATTGAATCCTAAGAACTTTAATGGAGTCCTGAGAGCTATTAACACAGAGCACCTATAAAGCCAGATCATCCTGACATTATTTTACAGACCTAATTGGACTGCCCGGTCAATAAAATGTCTCTAGAAAGGATCTTAAAATGCAATAGAGCCCATTACGAGCCAACGTGCTGGCTTGAAACAGCATGTACTTTTCATAAAATTTAAATTAATGAATTGCATTGTTCACAACATGTGCAGGAATGAGGGCATCGGAGCTGAAAATATTGCTTTTTGGAGCTGGAACATATGAAACCAGATACTCTTGCTTTATCAATGCCATGCAAACATTTTAATCAGCTGCAGTATTAAAATGAATTGGTCTAGTGATCCACTATGTATAATTTCATATCAGGAAGAGCAAATTACATCTAACTAGAAATGAGATGGGTATGTCAGACCAAACTACAAATATGAGAAGTTACCCTGATAATTTTGGGGGGTGTTTTTACTACTCTGCTTCAACAAAACCATCATTTTCCCCCCATCTCTAACTTTACAGAGTAAACCAACTGAATCACTGGAATTTGCATTAAGTGTTGATTTATCAAGTGCCTATTGATTCAATGGGTAGAAACTAACAATTGGATTTAGGTCATTGACATGTTTAACCTGTTTCCTTAATATCATCTCCTAATGAAGAGCAAGAATTTGAATGTAAAAGAGTGTCCCAATGTGAATATATATACAAATCTGTAGAAGCAAAAAATATCCACCCTAGGTTTCCCAGTGACCCATTGAAACTCTTGATCATGAATGGCAGATGTGCAGAACCATTGTGTGTTTGTGTGCATGTGTGTGATTGTATATTCATTAAAGATGTAAATATTCAACTGTTTCATCCTCACAGCGGATGCATTCTGTTCAAGATTGGTATTTTTGCACCAAAACAGCAATATTGCACACACACACACACACACACCCCACACAGGGCTACATGTTTTATGCAAGATTGTTGAGTTTTTGTACAAAAAGCAGTTTACACCAAAAAGCTTGGGTTTTGGCAAAAATAACCCACATTTATTTCTGCACAGAATAATTTCCTGAAAACACTTTGGTGTGTGTAAATATTGGATGAAAAAAGTAAAATGAAATTGCAAACTCTTTATAAATCAATTTATAATTGAAGTACATTTAGCCTTGTTCTTGCCTTTTGGAATTGTGTCCCCACTCTACCTGAGGCCTTCCATGTTTACTGGGAAGATTAGAAAGGCAAATGTCACCATGTGCATTGAAATTCCTTTTAACATTTCCACACACTGCTGGGAACTTGGCCTTATCACATTTCCCAATCATGTGCACCCCTGCAAAGTTCCTCACCCAAATATAGTTACATTATCCTGTCAAATCCTCACAGTTGGCACAAGAAAATTGCAACTGGCATAGGTGGTGCCTCAGTGCCCTTGCCCATTCTGCTCCACAAATATGGTTTCTGAGCACTTGTGCAAACCTTTTGCTGCCAAGGCTAAGGGAAAGCGTTTATGAAACTTTTTATGTGCCAAAGTAGCTTAGCTGATTTAGGACACTGTAAACCTTTACTTCAGTGAGAAGAGGGTATCATTTGGGCTTTTCCACAGGGAGCAAAATGCTTAGGGCTAGCCCACTATATAACTCTCTTTATGGTTCTCATATAAACACTGCCACTGTGTTAGGTGGAATGGATTGCACTGGCTGTTATGGATAACAAATGGAAAGCCATATGTAGGCTGTTGCCACACTGCAAAATTAATGCAGTTTGACACTGCTTTCACTGTTATGGGTCCATCCTGTAGAATCCTGGGATCTGTAGTTTGTTATGGCATCAGAGCTCTCTCAGAGAGAATGCTAAATATTTCACAAAACTTGTCAAAAAATCAAAAAGTTTTGGCATAAAGTTCATAAATGTGTCAAGAAATATTCGGAATTCAATTTCCATTAACCCCGAATTGTATTTATAAACATGACCTCGTTCCTGGGTGAAGAATGGAGAAACCCCTTTGGAGAATCACACTCTATATGATCACTGCTGCAAGGACATTACTTGCAAAAAATTGGAAACTAGAATATATTCCAAGGATAGAGGACTGGTTACAAAAGGTATAGAGTAATAAGGATAGGGATATCCTGACTGCATTAATTAACAATGAGGCTAGGAAAAGAGAAATAGAATGGGCTCCAGTAATAAATACTGGATTGATATATGGAATAATTTATGGATCACAAAATAGCATATGTAATTGATGTATAGGATCAGATATACTAGGGGAAGATTGAGTTCAGGAATTGTACATTGTTATTTGTAAATGTTATATATTGGAAGCACGATATAGAACACATCCAGTGATTTTGAATGTAAAATTATGGAAAAATCAATTAAAAAAACTTGAAAAAAATATTTTTTTCACAAAACTACAAATCCCAGAATCCAAAGCACGGAGCCATGGTTGTTAAAGCGTTCAAACTGCATTAAATTCAGCAGTGTAGATGCAGCTTAGACCAGGGTGATGTGAACCTTTCGAGCCGAGTGCCCAAACGCAAACCCAAAACCCACTTATTTATTGAAATTGCCATGTCCCTCTGGCTTTCTAGTAACAAACTCTGGCAAACTCTGTGCTGGGATAATGGCACATGTGCCCACAGAGAGGGCTCTGAGTGCCACCTCTGGCACGTGTGCAATAGGTTTGCCTCACTGAGCTAGACATTTGTGGGAGTAATTTATATGTTGGCGCTGGACAGGGACGAGTCATAGAATCATAGATGTTTATCACACTATGCTCTTAAAGAGCTACTATTCCAGTGTGACTCCTCAGCAGCCTCCGTTTGCATGCTGGGATTGGCAGTTTAAGGAGCTGGAACTTCTCTGCCTGAGAATTCTCAAATACCCTCCTTAAACTGCCAATCCCAGCAGGCAACAGGAGGCAGCTAGAGGATCACACTGGAAAGTAACCCTTTAAGAGCTCGTCTGATAACACCATAGAATCATAGAGTTGGAAGAGACTGCACGGCCCATCCAGTCTAACCCCCTGCCATGCAGGAAATCCAAATCACAGCATCCCCAACAGAAAGAATCATAGAATCATAGAGATTAGTTGATATAAATAAAGATACATGAAGGGCACACTTTGATACTAATCAGGGAGGACATCACAGTGAATCCAGCTTCACATATGTGATAGGTACAGACCAGAGACCAAACATGTCACTGATATTTAACACCAGGGGTAGGCAACCTGCGCCCGCGGGCCAGATGCGGCCCAGCAAGGCCGTGGGACCGCCCCCGCCTGGTCCTGCCGCCGATTGCCGCCGGAGCCTTGGCCTATCAGGAGAGGTGGGAAAGGGGGGCAAGCAGCGGGAAGGGGGGCAATTGTCTATATAAGCCTCAGAAACGTGCATTTATATTAACATTGTGTTGTAAAAATCAGCAATTTTTTTTTGCGTTGTCTTCCATTTTTTTTCAAAAGTGTCCACCATTGAAAATTTTGTTCCTACATTTGTCCCAGTTTATTTATTATATTTAATTTTTTTTAAAAAAATATTAATTATTTATTTGTTTTTGGCTTCGGCCTCCCAGTTGTCTAAGGGACACAAACCTGCCCCTGGCTCAAAAAGGTTGCCTACCCTGTTTTACACTGACTACTAAGGGTCAAAACAGACAGTCATAAGGGGTGGTTCTACACCACCCCTTTGAGAACTGGATCAACTGCATGCCGTGGTCCTGACCTGACATTTTCTGGCCCAAAAAGAAGTGGTAAAAACACCACTCCTTGGGGGTGGGAAAAAGGCACCCTTTCCGCTCCAGTGGCATTTTTGGCTTTTCTATGGCATGGCACATGTAAATGCTGTGCCACAGAAATGCCATATGGCTGCCCATTGTATGGTCAGCAGGGTAGTGTGATGCCAGCTTGGGGACATCACCAAGCAACACCATGCCTCCACCACAAAGCCAGCGGTTTTTTGTTTGTTTGTTTGCTGGTCTGTTTTGGCCCTTAGTATGGTAAACATCTCATGGCCTGACACACACACCAGTCCATCTTTAAAGCCATCAAATGGATCAGGGGAAGGGGATTTGTTTGGCTGGTGACAGGGGCCACCCCACAGACCAGTGAACAAGCTGTGACAACCAATTATGACAGGACTCCTGCTTTTGATTGTTACAGACTTGCTGATTGGTGGGAGTGGACGGAAATGTCATCCTCCTTGGAGATTATCACATGGAGGCTTACCATTGCTAAAATGGTGATAAATCGTCCCTACAGTGTGACAGTGTAATCACCAGTTTGCTTGGTCCCCTGTGATTAAATCATCAGGGAGGCATCCTGCTCCTCTCCCATCATCAAAGCATTTGCGCACCAGCCATTTCCCCAGTAAATGGAAAGTTCCTGTATTGGGGAAATAGCTGCTGTGCAACTACTTTGATGATGGGAGAGGAGTGGGATGCCTCCCTCATGATTTAATCATGGGAGTTCAAGTGAACTGGCAATCAGACTGTCACACTTTAGGGTGATTTAGTATCGTTTAAGCAATGGTAAGCCTCCATTGATAATCAACATTGTGTCCAAATCACCAGCTGAACAGACCTCCTTCACCTTACAGCTGCTGGCTCTAAGGTGGACGAAGAGGAGGTTTATGCAGTTTTACAGTAAGAGTTAACTAACACAGAGCAGTTAAAGACAATAACTTAGTTTAAATACATAACTGCATACTAGATGCCAGCCATTACTTTTTGACCTGTTGAAGATTATGAGTTGTAGTGAGTGGAATTTGTAGTCCCAAAAAGTAATTAAACCAAGCTTTTAAGATGGAGCTCAGTTTTAAACTGACACTATAAACTAATGATTTGTAATATTCAGTGTATGTGTGTGTTTTAAGAAGAAATCCAATATTGCATTTGGAGTATCATTATGCCTTTCCTGTTTCTGTGTTAGCGGCATCATTATTATCCCTCTCTAATGCGCGCTTCCTAACAAGTAAACAAGTTAATCTCTTACTGGTGAATAAAACATGAAGTAAATTTTTGTTAACTACCACTTGATAGTCTTCATGCTTAAATCCCCCCTTGTTAATAACTGAAATTGTTCACAGTAATTATTCTTCTGCTATTGAAACAAACAGTAATATAGGCATATGAAGACTGTTTGTACTTAAAGCTACCTAAAAATAATCACAGAATTATGACTCCATAGCACATCATACACAGATATTTTAGTAATGGAATGTACCAAGGGCCTTGCATAATATGCTTCTATTTTCACCCAAGGAGAAGTTGTTACTGTAGGATTTCAGTTGCTGAAGTGCACACTTCCACAAATGTTTTTGTCAGATCTCTGTTGAACGTGCTTGATGTGACTTTAGATCAAAAGGCTCCATTTCTTCTCAGAAGGTGATCTGCTAAGTACTAGCAAAAGAGGACATAGTGTATTGGATTTCTGCAAATAAACAAGCAAACAAAAAGGTACGAAACCCTGTGTGTCCTATACCTAAGAGCACCAAGCACAGGGGCAGGCAGGTAGGCTATAGTAGGGACAAGCATTACAAGTGAGTCAAGCCAACCTTGTCATATACAGGTAATCAAGAGGGTTTAGGGAGGTTGAAGTGAGGTGCAGTAGTGAGGCCTCAGTCAGTTGGGACAACAAAACCCAGTAACTGCTGTGGGATTTGTAACTAGTTTGATCTTGAGGCACCAAGTGCTTGATTGATCAGTGTTTCTTTTTTTTTAAGGAGTATTGTCTCTTTCACCACGTTTCTTCTCATGAAAACATCCCACAAAAGAATGAATGCACCAACTCTGGCTGGCTGAGATGCCAGCCCATTTTGCTGAATTTCCTCACCAGCTGCATCAGCCACGTAGCTGCTCAGATTTGGAGGAGGGAAGGTCCTCTGAAATTGGAAGGACACAGATTCTCTGATTGGATCCTCTGATTCCAGAGCAGGGGTTGGGAAACCTACAGCTCTCCTGCATTCTGACAAAGTATCATTTCCATCATCCCTCACCACCAGCCAAACTGAAAAAAGTTTTAGCCATGCTTATTGAGGCTTGGTTGTAGCCTTCACCATAATGTATGCGAGCATCACCATAAGGAAAGGAACTACAAACAAGCCCCATGAGCCTGGCTAAAACTTTTCTCAGCTTGGCTGGTGGTGCAGGGAATGGAATGGTAGTCATCAAACCTGGAGACCTAGGTTCCCCACCCTGCCATAGTGTTAGGATACTGTGAGTAGTATGTGTCCCCAAGATCCTCAGTTCAGTCCCACATCTTCGCTTTATGTCCCTTGATACCCTTAACTCGAAGTCTACAGAGGCAATGATGGGAGAGCAATTTTAAGCCTGGAGAAGGGCTTTTTCCAAACCACAGTGTGAAGACCCTCTTCATCTTGGGACCTGATGACAGCTTGACAAAAGTGTCCCTGTACCTTCCAAAAGGATAGGGTATTTTCTTGGAGAAAAATTGGATATTGAGTTGTAGAATGGGTGCACTGAAGTCCTTGGTTTAAATTATTTTTAGTCTGTAACCCCACTGCGATCCACCGGGAGAGGAGGGAAAACATAAATTATTATTATTATTATTATTATTATTGTATTATTATTTTATATTATGATTATATTATGTTGTTGTTGTCAGCCTTTTGCCTCTGTTTCTACATGCTGGTGTGTGACCCTTTGGAATCCTCCATACATAGTCTTCCTTCATTTCTTAATCTAATCAAAACATCAGTACAATGTTTGTATCTCACTTAAACAGTTAGCTATATAAAGCCCTGAACATTTGAAATGCCCTTAAAAGGCTGTACTTCATGTAGAACTGAGGCATCCCTCCTTTTTTCGAACAAAAAACAATAATTGGATAGCATCCTCGTTGCAATTTACATCATCATAAACTAAGTACCAGATGATTCCAAAGAGGTCCAAAGAGGTAGACTGAACTCAGCCCAATCTGATTCTGGACTTCTCACCTTTCCTACACCCCACTTACAGTGGCTTCTACCTAATAAATTCTCCCTACAGCCAATGAAAGTCTCTTCCTTTATAAAGTCTCTCTTCTTTTTTTCCTAAGGATCCCTGTGATTTCCCACTGTGTCTGAACAGAGTTTAAAGAAAGATACAACTTCTCTCTCTCTCTCTCTCTTTCACTTTTCCCATACACACCAGATTTTCAATTGTTGCTGTAGTTTGAATCCTTTTCCTCATCTTCTTCTCAAATGAAGTGATCCAACACAGAAACTTACTACAGCACCACTTCTTCTCTATCTTCTCTTTGGGACAATCTTCACTGTAAACTATTGATTTGTCATGTAGTAATACTTTCTGGGAAAGTTCTGGTTTTCTCTCTGTTGCTCCCTGAAAACCTCACAAGTGTGCTCTGTTACTTTGCCTGAAATAACTGAAGTTATTCATGCTATATATCTATGTATGTGAGGAACATGCCAGTTAATTGGTACAATTCTGCTGAGCAGACAGTAATGTTTTCTCTAGCAGAACTGACGCAGAGCCATGATGATAAATGGTCCTGCTAGCAGAAGGGTAGGCAAAGGATGGCCCTTGACCCACAGCAGGCCCCAACTCCTTTTCAGTGCTTCCCAATGCTCCCAATAATGTTTTATTTTTATTTATTTTTAGGAACAAGGCACTGATGTTGCCACTCACATGTAAATTTCAGTGGTAAACCTCCAGATAAACTACAGTAAATCAGAAAAGGAATTAAATGTACTATAGTCAATCAATCAGTACACATTGAGTACTCCTTAACCAAAATGCTTGGGACCAGAAGTGTTTCACATTTTTGATTTTTTTGGATTTTGGAAATACCATAATTTGCATATACATAATACACAATACACAACACACGTAGTGTAGTATGTACTGTATTTGTGAGGCCAGAGAGAAATACAGATTATGTGAAGCTGGACAGAGACACGGCTGGAGAGAGAAACAAGAGAGATGAGGCTGGAGATAGGCATGGATGGGGAGAAATTGCAGACTCATATTCCTTGAATCCAAGTGTAGTATTCATTGTGAATCAGTGTGAATCCATAGGTCCACACATCCCTCTCCAGCCTTGTGTCTTATTTGTTCACTACTTGTGTTGTATATGAGACATGGGTCTGGAGAGAGACTGAGAATCAGAGAGACAAATGAGTAGGGGTGCGTAGCTGCTGCTCGAAGGCAGAAGCAGGGAGATGGCAGCAGAAAGTTTCAGATTTTGGAGGTTTTCAGATTTCAAATTTCCAGATTAGGGAGGCTCAGCTTTTAATTCAACATAAATAGTCCATATCATACAATGTGATATTACAATAAATGTGAATACATTTAAGATTCATGCATATACAAAATATATAAATTTCATAATAATTAATTCAGCATGAGTTGGAGGAGTTTATTTGTTAATAATGAGGGAGAAATTTTAATAATAACTCATTAAATTTATCTTAAATAATGAACGAATTATTTCATTTTTAATTAACTTTATAGTCTTTACCATCTGGGATGGGGCAAACAGAGAATGCTCAGGGATGGAGAATGAGATAAGACAATGTGCTGAATTGGTTGGCTATAAATCAGTATCATACATACAGTAAGTCAAGGGCGGGTTTGGGAGGCAAAATTATGGGGTTTGGTATGACCCGTGGATAAGCCAAGGGTAAAACTTAGGTGCATGTAACAAAGGATCTAAAGGATAAATCAAATGAAAACAATGCCAAAGATCTTACGAAGTTTCAGCAGGCATAACTGTTAGTGCTCACACTAAAGGCTGGATGGATGAGAGAGTAAAGAGGGGTCAGTGCTTCCAGAACAAATTACACTTTTGCCTTTCACAAGGGAATGGTTGCTTTTTTATATATAAGAGTTAAAGTACAATATGTACACTGACTCATGGATAAGTCAACTCAGGATTTTTGAGTGAGTTTTTAAAACTAAAATTTCTAACATATACATGAGTATATACAGTAATTTGGGGTAATTTTTAATCTGTTTTCCATAAATATCACTAAGGGGCGAAACAGACCACCCCTTTGTATTGCCTTCCAGGTGGCCGTTTACACAGGGGCAGCTTCATAATGTTCCGGTGGCACGGCATTTACATGCCACATGCCTCCAGAGTGCAATGAGGCAGGCTTCCAGCTGCAATGCAAGTGAAAAGCCAACTTTTTGCCACCCAAAAAAGGTGTGGCTGTTTGTCACTCCTTTTGGGGTGGCTTCAAAGCAGATTGGGGCCATGGAATGCAGTTGCTGCACCCCCAATCTGCCGGTCTATTTCGCCCCTAATTTAATGTCAGTATACAGTAACTTGTTAAAAAATATCTTCAAAGCTCAAAAGCAAAAGGTGCCTTGAATATTTCGCTGCCTTTAAGAATAACCTCTAGTCTGTGACATCTGAGCTTAATTCCCCATGACCAGTTAGTTATGAACTAGAAAAGTTTGTTTGTCAAAGAGTATGCAACTATCTATAGACGCACGTATACTGAGCAAATATGCTAGCAGTAGGCTTGACTTGCACAGGCCCTATTGTTCTTCTTGTTCTTGTTATTTGTTTATATCCCACCTACCTCCAAGTGCAAGGACTCAAGGGAGCTAACAAAATTTGAAACAGTCCCAGTTAAAACAAAGCATTGCAAATACAAAGTTTAAAAAACAATTAAACAATTTAAAACAGTTAAAAACATTACCTGTTCAAATTTAAATTTTACAACCATTTATATATTATAGGATACTGCTTTTATAGCTACACTGTATTAAAAGGTTTGTGCCGTTTTCATGTCTGTGCAATACTGGACAGTAACCTACCTCAAAGTATGCAGCACATACTCACCAATACTTACTGAAAAGGAGCTCTGAAGCCTGTTCTAAACATCCGATCTTCAGAGGTTAAGTGGTGGCAACCAAGCTTTGAATGTTGCAGCAACATGATCAGTGGTGCCTTATCATTCCCATGTTAGTGGTGGTGAATCTTCTCTGGGTTTTAGTCTGAACCTATAAGAATATACCTAAGCTTTAGGAGGAACTTCCTGATGATAAAAGCAGTTTCACAATGGAATATGCTGCCTTGGAGTGTGGTGGAGTTTTCTTCTCTGGAGTTTTTTTTTAAAAGCAAAGTTGGGTGGTCATCTGTCAGGAGTCCTTTGTGTCTTCCTGTATGGCAGGAGCTTGGACTGGGTGGACCTTGTGAGCTCTTCCATTATTCCATGATTCTGTTATTCTAAGCAAGGTACTAACCTTGGCTCCTGTCACACTGCAGAATTAAAGCAGTTTGACAGCAGTTAACTGCTTTGGCTCTATGCTATGGAATCCTGGAATTTGTAGTTTGTTGTGGCACCAAAATGCTCTGACATAGAAGATTAAATATCTCACAAAACTACATATCCCAGAATGCCAAAGCACTGAGCCATGGCAGTTAAAGTGGTGTCAAGCTGCATTAATTCTGCAGTGCAGATGCATCCTCTGTTTTTGAGGAAAGGTTTCAGCACCTTGGATAACTAATATGAGTGGATTTGCCAGTGGCCTGGTAGCCACCAGCTGCCACCTAAGCTTAATTATGAAAAATTCTTTCCCAACTGAGTCACTTGATGCTTACTTTCTCATACTTAAGTACTAGGGGGAAAAACTTGCTCTATTCACTGAAATGTTTAATGAGGTACTGCTGTAGCCTAGACATCTTTAGAACATTTGCTAGATAAATTATATGATGTTCTGTTTATAATGCTGACACTGTCGATTTTAGAGAGCTAGTTAGTTTTAATCACTCTGAACTATTCTACTTTGCATATGTAAGGTGCCCTGGTGTCCAAGAGACAGAAAGCTGGGGATCTTTTAAATTAATTAACATTTATATGCAATATTTGGCATGTCTTTTCAAGTGTAAGTCCCATAGAGTTCAATGGTGCTTCTTCCACATAAATGGGTATAGGATTACAGCCTAGGTAAATAAATTTTTAAAACCATATTTAAATATTTAAAACAATTATGCCATCATATGAAAGGCAAATCATAGCAACAGCAATGACAACAACATTAATAAGCACTGATGCATACAGCTTTTAATTTTTTTTTAATCACACTCTGTGACAATATTTTATTTCTGATTTTGCCGTGCCAGAGAATGAAGATATCTGCTTGCATGCATAATGAAGACAATGAAGAATGGAAGAATAATTGAATCTAAAAGACTAATGGCATTTCATAATGCTCATTGCTATGTAATGAATTTATAAATATCAGTTCAAATAATCCAGAATAATTGCTTTTGATTTATTTAATGAAAAGAAAGAAATGTGAGGGAAGAAGAAAAAAGAAATGTAGACCTGGAAGAACTGGCAAACCAGAGAGGATGAAATTACTACATTAAATAATTTTTTAAACAAGAGAGCAACAAATTAGCTTTGGTCCTCCAGGTACGCACGCTCTGTTTGTGAAACCTGCTGTAACTGGCAAAACACTATTATTTTAAATCCCATGCCATTGTTTCACACTAGAGGTCACCACCGGTAAGAAAATATAATTGTAGCATCTTTTATTTTTCTACCTTGCTCCTATAATAATGTTGAAAGGCTCTTTCCTCTAGGAAAGGAGTAAAAGTTTGAGACACAGACAGGCTCTTTGGTTTTAAGTAAATAGAAATTAACATGAATCAAACATAGATTTTAAGAAACCTGGTTTTAATTCTTTTAAGAAAGGAATTAATTGTAGTAATATTAATAGTAAAATAGATGGTAATATTTTAGGACAGAATAATGCAAAACATCTTTCTAAATTTAGTACTTTTTAAAAAAAAAAGTTCAGTAAAAGCTGGTGAGCTGTAATAAGTAGGAAGTACAACACAATGTGTTACTGAAGTCTCTTCTGTATATTTTGTTTGTTATGTCTGCAAACTGGACATTATGATAAATGTGTGGCTGCTGGTGGCAAAAATGGCAGCCATGTGTCTAGCTTTCCATTCCTTTTGCCTTATGTCATGATTTCATATCTCCTCATCCTTGCCTTCCCTGGTCAGTGATGTAGAACAGAGATAATGCATTGCATTCATGTCGCACTGTGAGTTAATGTCTATTCTGTGTTAAGGAAGGGTAAACAAGGAACAAATGTACAGCTGGTCAGCTCTGTTCAAAGGACCATTTGCATCACACAATTATAGTGCCATTGTTTCACTTCAACTGCCCTTGTTCCATCCTGTCTAAACCTGGGATTTATAGTTTGTCAAGCCATTAGCCCTAATACTGACCCAGGCAGCCAAGATGTGTGAAAGGAGGGCAGCTGTATGAATACAACTGCATTATTAAGACCAGCACACTGGTTTTACTGGTGGGGGGGGGGGAGCTCTTCTAAGCACTAATTCTCTGCAGGATCTTACAGACTATATATATTTTTAAAAAGACAACCAGAATGACTCCAAGTAAAAATGAGATAGGATGGAAGAAAACAAGTCAAAGAAAAGTTGATTTTGCAGCAAAAACAATTATTTCTTTACTAAAAGTCAGAAAAGGTAGCAGTAGAAACCAGAACAATAGTGTATACTCAGTGAAAGCTGTTTCTCAAAGTAAATGAAGGGAAACATGGCATGGGACCTATCTAAGAGAGGTGTAGCTAAACAAGAGACTACAGACTAAAACACACACATGGATTTTCTCCCCCTCCAATGTGAAGAAGATGACTGGAGATTGGAGTAGCAGCAGACATGTGAAGAAGATGACTGGAGATTGGAGTAGCAGCAGACAGACTTTGTCTGTCTTTGTATTTAACCTTTTCTGAACTTGGGAGCTGTCTTCTAAAAGATGTTTTTGCTGTATGCACAAGACTCCAGTGACAAAGCTTGTTGCCACTGTGCTATTTTCTTCCTACTCATACTTTGACAGAATGTTTCACTGGTTCATCACCAGAATCAGGCCCTAAATCAGTGTCTCCCAACCTGTGGGGCCCCAGATATTGTTGGACTGCAACTCTTATAATGTTTCAGTATTAACCATGTGGTCTTACTCTTTCATTAGAGAAAATCTAATGTCTGAGGATCCAAGGTTCCATTTTAGTTTGATCTTGCTATAAGAGGTCACCCAAGAACCTGATATAAAATCTGTTCCATTTGAAATCACACCACTTGGACCATTTTAGGAACTAAAGAGTCCCAAAGAATTGTAATTCCTCATGTTACAACAGGTCTAGTGATTTTTGCTACTGCAAGGGACATTACAGCACTTTCTAAAAAGTATAACATAGAGCCTGTTTTCAATGGCTTGCAGAAGATGTTTGGATGCAACTCCTATGGCAAAATATGAACTCTTTCCATTGTCCAGAGAAGAAAGAAACTGCTGCTCCATTGCTCACTTACTTCTTCCCTTTCCATTCATTTTGTATTGTGTCTACTATTTTGTGACCTTGTTGGTAGGGTCAATATCTATATAGCACTCATAGAGAGCCAGTGTGGCATAGTGGTTTGAGTCCTGGAATAGGACTTTGGGATGGGACCAAGGGTTCAAATCCCGCTCAGCCATGTAAACACACTAGGTGACACTGGGCAATTTACACTCTCGCATCCTCAAGGGAAGGCAATAGCAAACCTCCTCTGAACAAATCATGCCAAGAAAACCCCATGATAGATTTGCATTAGGGATGCCATAAGTTGGGAACAACCTGAAGGCACACAACAACAATAACACTGATGCATTTTAGGTGCTTTATATGAAATGAACAACAACTTTGGAATCAAATATAGTTGGATATCATAATAGCTTTATATTCAAGCATCTTCTGCAAGATTGTAAGGAATGCTGCAACATGGCATTTATGTATTTACTTATTGTATTTATATGGCGCCTTTCTCCCACTATGTGACCCACAAATAAGAAAAAATAGCTAAAAATACAATTAAAACACAATGAAAATATCACCCATCTTTAAAATCATACATTAAACAATATAGTATCATTAAAACACACAAAAATTAAAACTAAAGTACCCCTTCATCACTGTATGAAGGCTCCCTGAAAACAATTAGTCATTAAAAGCCTGTTTGAACAAGAAGGTTTTTCCCTGCTAGCAAAAGCAGAGAAGAGAGGCAGCCTAGTCCCATACAGAAGAGAATTCCAGAGGTGAGAGCAGCCACTGCAAAGGCTTTCTCCTGTTTCCTTACCAGACAGACCTGTGACAGTGACGGGACCAAGAGAAAGCCTTATCTTGAGGATCTTAAGACTCCGTCAGATTCAGAGAGAGAGATACAAATCTAAGCAATATAGAGCTTATGGATCACCCCTTTGACCTATGCCCAGGAATGAACCGGTAGCCATTTCACAATTATACCTGGAAATGAACTGGTAGCTATTTCACATATGCTCCCTGTGAGTGTCCCAAGTCAGTGTTCAGGTCACAACATTTTAGACCTACTGAAGTGGTCATAGACCATCCATTCAAAAGTATTGCTATGCCAAGTGAGTAAGCTGAGTCACACATCCATCCAACCATGCATCATCATGCATTATAGCAGGGGTAGGCAACCTTTTTGAGCTGGGGGCCAGGTTGCTGTCCCTCAGACAACTGGGGGGCCAAAGCTGGGGGTGGAACTTCACCCTCCGGGGGTGGAGCCGCATGCCGGGGGTGGGGCTTCCACCCTCCAGGGGCGGAGCCACATGCCAGGGGTGGAGCTTTCACCCTCCAGGGGTGGAGCTGCATGCTGGGGTTGGAGCTTCCACCCTCCAGGGGTGGAGCCACATGCCAGGGGTGGAGCTTCCACCCTATGGGGCGGAGCTTCCACCGAAGCATCATCATCACCACCTCCACTACTATCATTGTTACAGCAGACCTTTCAGCAATAAATGCACCAAAAATACACAGAAATGCACTTTGGAAAGTCACACTCCTCCTCCTCCTCTTTCTCCTCCTCCTGCTCTTTCTGAGAGCAATGTTTAGTAGTATTTGAATATCTTAAGATTGTAGAGCATATTCACTGCCAATTTTATGATTTGTATGGAAACATATCAAGACAATAATCTGGCATGTTCCTCATTAGCAGATATTGAACATCCATGAAGAAAAACATCATAGTTTCTCATACCTGCCTTATCACCTTGCTGTCTCTTATATGGAAACAGAATACATAAGCACATTTCAATACTGACCATGCTTTACTGATCCCCTGTGAAGTTTTAGGTTGCTTTTAGGAAATTACTAGTATGATCCCTGTGACTGGCTCCAGAAAGCACTGTCCAAAACAGGACTTTAATAAATTTGCAAAACAATTTTCCATTGTTATTGAATTTGGCTTGCTATTATTGTCATCTTATAAAGGAGCCTATAAGGCCTAAAGCCAAATGGGCAGTTCATTATAGAGGTGCAACTTGACTCCCATCCAAAGCCCATTATGATTGTTAAATGTGCCACCCACAGCATCACTGCTATGTTCCATAGAAGACAGATTGTTAGTTACTGTAGGTCTTCCAATGAATTCACAAGGGGTACTATAATCAAATCATGTTTCATATCAAAAGCAATATCGAATTAAACCTTGAGATGTTGTTTTGTTTCGTTTCTTAGTTTCTTACTTGTATTCCATAGGAAACAAATCAGTTGAAATCGTAAGAGTTTAACATTCAACAAATAAACCAGAATCCATTTTTATAACCAAATCCACATTTACCATTTTCATCATAGAGCCTTTCAGCAGAGAGGGAGGAAAATCCATGACATTCAAGAAAAAGATTCATTATAAAACTCTCAGACATGAAAATCTGGATGCCTTAAACAAAACGAAACTGACAAGATCAAGCCACTTTGTTTGGTTACTATAATTCTGGATGGCTTAAAATGATAAATGAGCCAAACCACCTTGGAGAGTCAGTGAACCATAATAACTACCATTTCCCTGAATACTCTAGACAATTACCCATCTGGCAGGCTTAGATTTTTCCAGCTTCAGTTGGATAGGATGTTCATTGTACAAAATGGATGGTGTGTGTCCAAGCTGAAATGCTGACTTGTGAGATGTTGTATCACATGATCTTGGGGGTCTTTGGCTCCTTGTCTGTGGAATATAGATGGTGCCTCTAATAACACTGAAGGCACAGAGAAGGAACAGCAAACCAATAATTCACACAGTAAAAAAACCATCCATGTGAACTTGACATATATGCCTTATGATATGGTTTCTATTGTCCAAGTTGGCAGAAAACAATAAGGTTTGTTATTTAAAGGACAAGAATATGGCAACATTATTTCATTGTACTGTCTAGTAGCAAATATATGGTCATGTTCATGATTAAAAATTTATCAGTGATTGGATGAGAAAAACAGTGGGATGTATGATAAATAAATATAAAAAAACAAAGTGATTTTATCTCTGACAGCAAAGTTCAAGCCAATGCTCAAAATATTTGTCAGAGGTACAAAGCATTATGATGCAAGTCCTATCAGCAATAGCAAGAACAGTAAAGGGTGATATGAGTTACTATCCAACAGCATCTAGTGAGCCACACATTCTTCATCCCTGATATTCCTGGCTAGTTTTATTGTCAGAAGAGCACATGGACATAGTTCATGTAGACACTGGTATTGAGCAGGCAAAGCGCTCTGAAAAAGACAGTGAATATCATACATCTAATGCCTTCAAGAAGAACTGAGCTGTGCTACACAAGGGTCCTTACACACTACAGTCATCCCACACATGCATTCATGAGAGGCAGGGTGTTCCCTCCCCAAAGAGGAAAAACTTTGAATTTTTTATTTTTTAAACAAGAGATAACACTTTTCTAGGCATTTGTTAACTTCTGCTGGAACTTGAATGCAAAGGGCCAACTGAACACTGGAGGACCTACAGAGGCATAGAGAGAATATATATTTTTTCCAAGGGAAGGGCAAATACAGTAATCTGCAAATAATCAAATGTTTAACCTGCAAATGTGAAAGGACAACTGAAGACATTTATAATGCTGTATTCCTCTTTAACTGCTATGGCTGCATCTTATGAAATCCTAAAATCCTGAATTCTGAACTCCTGAATTTTGAACTTTAGCCTTTTTGACTTTCCCCCTACAACTACTGGATATTCATCTGTAGTCATCTGTATTACCGCCTATTTTAATTCTTATACATGTCTTTTTTTTAAAAAAAAAACTCAGCTTATCTGAAAGTTTTCTGTACATCAGCCCTGGTTTCTTCATATGCTTCCCCTTTTTTTCTCATTGGTATTATTTACAACTTTGTCTTTAATATCTCATTTTAAGAATCTTCCAGGCATCATTAATTCCCTTCCCCTTGGGCATTTATGACCATGGAATCTCATCCAGTATTTCCCTAAGCATTCTGAAATCAGCTTTTGTGAACTCCCAAGTGCATGTTTAACTATGTTTGGATTCCCCTTTGTACTGTATAACAAATCTCAAGATGAAATGATCACTCCCACACTAGAATCCCATTACTTCAAATCCGTTGACTAGTTCCCCTCTGTTGGTTAGGATCAACATTTCCTCTCTGTTGGTTAGCTGATCCCCTATTGCCTCCCCTTTCTTCTTACAATGTAATTGTCTGCAAGGCTAGTGAGGAATTTGTTGGACCTATGGCAGAATTTGGTTTCCAAAAAACTATCAGTGGTTGAAGTCTATTATTACTACTACTACATCTCTCCTTTTTGAATGTTTGGTCATTTGTTTTATCATAGCATAATCTAAATATTCAGTCTGGCTTGGAGACCTACAGGAGACATCCCCAATTATGTCATTGTTGCTCCCCCCTTTAATTGTTACCCAAATGCTTCAACCTGTTTTCCATGCTGTGAGTCATGGATCTCCTCATATCCCCTTGACATATAATCCTATTATTTTTCCTTGCCTATTTCGTCTTTATTTATGGAATAAGTTATACTCTCCACAACTACATTCTGATCACAAGACTCATTCTATCAGGCTTCAGTGATGCTTCTTAATGGCATATGCCTTCCTTTGTTAAGAGTTCAAGTTCATTTTCTTTATTTCCCATGCTCTGTACATTAGTCTAGAGACATCTAAGACAACGGATCATTATCTTCAACTTGCTATGATGTTCACTCCATCTGTTACAAGAAGTCTTTATTCGTTAAACCACAGACCATGGTCCAAGAAGCCAAATCTTTCCTTACAGCATAATCTGAGGCCACATATTTATCCTAGTCTTCTCCCTCTTCCTAGACCATATCTGTCAACATGAAAGGGTGATGAAATAACAACCAGTGGCCCCAAGTGCTTTAATTTCTTTCCAAAACTTCACAGTCTTTAGCAATATGTTGATGGTTATATCTCACTATATCATTTGTTCAAACATGGATCAGAAGGAAGATGCAAATGTCTATGAGCTTGATGAGTCTTGTCAGCCTCTCTGTTACATCATCTTGCATCATCTATCTCTTTTTTATCTCTTATCTTATCTTATCCTAACTTATCTCTAATCTTATCTCGTATCTATATCTATATCATCTATATCTACATCTACATCTATATCTATATCTATAGATAGATATAATTACCAGCTTGGTAGATGAAGGAAATGCTATGGATGTAGCATATGTTGATTTCAGTAAGGCCTTTGACAAGGTCTCCCACAATATTCTTGAAAACAAGCTAGTAAAATGTAGGCTAGACAATCCAACTATTAGATGGATTTGTAACTGGTTGATCGACCAAAACCAAAGGGTGCTCAGCAATGACGCCTCTTCTTCCTGTAGAGAAGTGACCCTTATGTGCCACAGGGTTTTGTCCTGGGCTCATTGCTATTCAACATCTATTAATGACTTTGTTAAAGGAATAGAGGGCATCCTTATAAAATTTGTGGATGACACCAAATTAAGAAGAGTAGCTAATACCCAAGAGGACAGGATCAAAATTCAAAATGATCTTAATAGCCTAGAAAGCTGGGCCAAAACTAATAAAATGGATTTCAACAGGGAGAAATGTCAGATACTACACTTGTGGAGGGGGATACACAGATATAGGATGAAGGATAAAAATGTCCCTGGGAAACTATTGCCAGTCTAGACCTAGACTGACAGAAGCCCTTCCATCCATAGAAACCTCCAAGGTCACCTCCATGTCTTCTAAAGAGAGATGCTGTTATCATTATTCCTGTGCCATATAATTACTGATTAAGGGGAAAGCTTAGAGTCCACTTCATAGCTCCAAACTTTTAACATTGTTCATGATAGTTCTGCTTTTAAATGTCACTATCTTCAATTTATCTGCTTCCTGTATTTGGGAACTGACCCTTTCCTAGAGGCATCCCTTTGAGGAGTGTCTGTTCCACTCTTTTCAAAAAGCTTCATCCTCCCTAATAAGTGAAAGTGTAGACACACGGGCCTCGAGGTACTGCATCTTCTTTTCCAACTGTGCAACTAGTTTGCACTTGCTGCAAGTAGAGTCCTGCAGATCCTCTAGGAGGAAAACAAAAATGGCACTGCAACAACTCCATCACCATTCCTGTTTGTCATCCTGTATATGAAGTGGTACAGCTCTCCAGGTTTCCTTCTTAGTCCCCCCAAAAATGCCAACAACAACTGTGTGTTTTCTCTTCCTGTTTGCCAGACTCCAGAGACTCAGGCACTTGCTGTGTAGACTTAGTGGCTGCACACTCTACACCCAAACAATTCAATGACTCAGCAGAAGCACCACCTCTTAGACTCCATGCTCAGGAAAAGGACATGGCCCCAAAACAAACAAAAATACCCACATAAGTTTCCAAGTTTCACAATCAAACTGTCACTCCTGATCCCGAAACACAAGCTCACTTTCATCTGTCTCCTCAGAGACTAAGCTCCAGAGACTAAGAGGCTGTGCAGATTACCCCTAAGGGATGGCCTGCAGCTACCTCCAGCTGTGCTGGATCAGAGCTGCAGCAACCACGCACCACACCCTGGAAAGGGCACAATAGCTGAGGTGCCGCAGCTTTAAGGTGTTCCTTTGGCACTGTGTTTTGAGAACACAGCACCAGAGGACATCCATGATGCCACATACATGCGGAGTAACGAGTGGCATCATGTTGCCCTGGGGGTGGAGTTGGGGTGTGTGTCATGTGGATACCATGTCCCAACTCCATCCCCAGGCCAGCCTTTATGGCCGGTGTGCACAGCCCCTAAGTCTAAAACTATAGACACTTACTGGCTACTATCTATACCATCAGTCAATTCAGTGACTCAGTAGAAGCCCCATTGCATTAGACCATGTACTCATTGCAGCAGTCAGATTTACAGTCAGGCTTAACTCTCAGACTTCTACTTAGTGTCTAGATGTTTCAAAGGATGATGGGGCTATGGGTACTGTACCAGATTTGGGATTGGGATTCCGGTTCTAGGGGAGTACTAGTGTGATTAGAATGTTGAACTGGAACTTGGGAGGTTCAGACTCTACCCCTACAACACAAACATATAGACACCTTCACACTTTCCAGTGCTTCAATTAGTGGACCAGTCATTCTCTCTCATTGTAATCCACCTCACATGATTGTTGTAAGAATACAATGGGAAAGAAGGGTGCCATATATCCTATCTTGAAGTCATTTGAGGAAAGGTGGAATAAAAATGCAACTAATAAATTAATAAGCCAGTCTTCCCATCCCAGGATACCAGTATAAAATATAATATAAAATCACAGCCTCAAAGAATTGGAGTTCTGGCTCACTAACCTGGATGAACCTAACTCCTCTCCTTTATAAATGAGGATTTCTCAATGTTGTGATACTGATATCAAATTTGATGTGTGTCCATGCTCCGTGCTCCTCCTTGGAAGCTGACAGTTGCAGTATAGCTCCTTATGCTGATTTCACTGATATTCACCTATGTACTGGGAATTTCTTGGGGTATGATTCTGTTCTGAACAGCAGCTAATCTTCCAGATGTAGGCAGTGGGGACAGATGACTGACATGTCAATGGAATCCACAGTATCAATTGTAAAGGAGCTGCCCAAGGTGTTGAACCTGTTTCAGGGATAGGCTTTAGCATCTTGGATAACTTTTCTAAAGTTTGTTCTAAAACCTAGAGCAGATTTGCAATCCCATTGATATGGGTGCCACCAGTGCCCATTAGGTATGGGCATCCAATAAGGACTGAAAACAACAGGGAAAACTAAATAAAAGTACTAGGAATTTCAGTGTTATTTATTTAATTTATACCCCACCTTTCTCCCAAAATGGGATCCAAAGCTGCTCACAAAATTAAAAATAAAAGTTTAGTTAACAGTTTATTTTTGGAAAATTAAATGTTAATACTCAAATTACAATTTAAATTATTTAAAATTTCATTCTGCACTACCTATACCCATGACCCAAACCGGTGAAAAATTAAACAAGATTACAACTTTTCATACCATACCTTTTTGAGATACTGAATACATGTTAGCCATGGTAGTTTATTTTAGCTGAGATGATTGTTTAAAATACATCAAGCAGTATTAAACAGGTTAATTAAGGAGGCTTGAGTGGTTTTTGCTACAGAATACAGAAGGGACTGGTATTCTGTAGACAGGCTAGAAGACTGAGGATGCAAGTCTACATCATCCACTTGTTGCTTCTCTTTCTTTCCTCCAATGTCAGAATTCACCCCAGAAGGAGAACAATACAGGCGCTCAATAAAAACAGCTTTCTCCTTCCCTGGAACATGTCTTCATTTGCATGTGGAATGCATTCAGTGCTTCTCTGTCAGTATCTCATTTATTATAGTGCTTAGCACATGTTGGGACTTGCTTTCAAAAGCCAGCTGCACTCAAAGGCAGTGTTTCATTTCTTGACACCATTAATTGGGTTATGAGTCAGAGCTCTAATGAAGACAGGTTATCGTGTCTCAGTGCAACTGTCTTGGGAGAGAGGCAAAACCCACCAAGGGAGGGAATTTAGTCAGCCTTGCATTGTTTATCAGGCACTCGGGGTCACTAGATAAATGGTCAAACCCATCAAATGCTTCTGTGGGCAACTTTATAATGATTCTGTGGCCTCAAATGGATCTTAGATGTCCCTGAAACCTTAACCCTGGGAAGCCTTGTTAACAAACAGAGGAGAGAAATGAAGAGGAGAGAAGCAAGTCGACAGAAATAGATAAAACAATGTCCTCTGAGTAGACTAAATGAACAGAGTGTTTTAAAAGCCTCTAATTGCTTTGCAACCTGTACCAGTACATGCTCTATTTGGAGCTACTGTGAAGTAATTGGCAATGCTTCTGGAGGAGGTTTAGGTTGGTGATGGATGAACCTGACACAGTTTAGATGCTGGATTCAGAAAATTCTTATAGTCAGTTCTCCCTTCCAGATTACCCAGCATTATTTAGATACATTCATTGCATTTGGAAAGGATTACCCAGCTATGGTTTGCTTTTGGGCAATATACAAAAGCAACGCCCAGGGGTGAAATGGTGAAGAGAAAGGAAGATCTCACCTGGTACAGTCACAGTTATATGTTATCCATACATCCTGTCCATACATCTAAAGATGGACAATAACATTTCGTTATCTGAGCTCTTTCCCTTTGCTTTACTATATGTCTTTAATAACCAAATAATTTGGAGTGAAGAGCAGGCCATGTTCACTACCCAGTAACAAAACAGTGTGAGGGACAGAGTGGAAGGACAACAATACTTGTGGTCTCCAAACCTAGACTGGAGGAGGTATTTGATTAATTTTGAGATTAATGGAAAACCAAACCAAATGTGATTGACGGGCCATTTGATTAACCCTGAAACAATTGCTGATGGGGCACAAATGTAAATCTCACTTGGTAGTCCATCTGGGCCCTATTTATGAGTACATAGGGTTTGTGTGTTGATATTCTCCTGCAGTAAGAGCTATCTTTGGGCCAGTATAGATGGAAGACTCCGTGCCGCCCATCTTTGCCCCGTGTCTGTGCTGCAGCACAGACGCGCTGCAAAAAAGAGACACCTAGAGCAGCTTCTTTTTTGTGAAGCCAGAAGCAGGAAGGGGTCACTGTACAGCAGCAGCTACATCATGGAGGTCCCCTTCTGGATGGGAGTCCGCCATGATGTCAGCGTCCATACGTACTGGTATTCCGGAGCATGGGGTTGTTGCACACTCCCGAACCCTAGTATGGGTGGCGCCACAACACTTTTGGCCCATGTGTACTGGACCTTTGACTTCTTTTATACACAATGATGAATGGGAGTTTCTCAAGGAGGAGATACTGAAGGCACAATTTCAAACAGTTCCAATGAGGAAGAAAAATGGGAGATGTCTCAAGAAACCAGGATGGATGACCAAGGAACTTTCAACTGAGCTAAGTTTGAAATGGAACATGTAGAAATGGAAAAATGAGGAAATCACCAACGAGGAATTCAAACAAACGGCTAGCATGTGTGGGGTAAAGTCAGAAAAGCTAAAGTGCAGAATGAACTCAGGCTTGCTAGAGAGGTTAAGAACAACAAAAAGGGCTTTTTGGATATGTCCGCAGCAAAAGGAAGAAGAAGGAAATGGTAGGACCACTGCATGGAAAAGATGACAAAATGCTAACAGAAGACAGAGAAAAGGCAGAATTACTCAACACTTTCTTTGCCTCAGTCTTCTCAGAAAAGGCAAAGAGTGCTCAACCTGAGGTTAATTGAGCAGAGGACAGAATAGAGGAATTTCAGCACAGAATAAGTAAAGAGATAGTACAGGAATATCTGGTTAATCTAAATGAATATAAATCTGTAGGACCAGACGAACTACATCCAAGAGTATTAAAAGAACTGACAAATATAATATCGGAGCCATTGGCAATAATCTTTGATAACTCCTGGAGAACAGGAGAAGTCCCAGCAGACTGGAGGAGGGCAAACGTTGTCCCCATCTTCAAAAAGGGGGGGAAAAGAGGATCCCAACAATTATCGTCCAGTTAGTCTGACATCAGTATCAGCAAAGATTCTAGAGCAGATCATTAAACAGAGACTCTGTGAACATCTAGAAAGCAATGCCATAATCACAAAAAGTCAACACGGGTTTCAGAGAAATATTGGTTGCCTGTTATAATAACAGAATTGTGAATGTGCTCTTGTGCTAATAAGAACTTTAAACAACAGCCTCTCCTAATTTCTTGCATAGCCTGGCACTTCACAGCAAGCATTATATGTTTATGTAAAGACTGTAATGACTAGTGGCTAGTGTAAGACAAATGAGTGAGTTCTGACTTAAACCCAGAGCTGAAGAACCAAAGAACCAAGGAATTGTGCTTTAAACATAGCTAAAGGACCAAACAAGATGGTTCCGTGCAAAGCATTGATGTGACAAAGGTATTTGGCAACTGAGGCAAGGAAAGTTTGAGGAACTTGGGAGCTGAAGCGGGGTGCTGTCCAGGTGTGACGAACCATGACCGGGAAGGACCTTATCTCCTGAGTCGCCATGAAGAGGAACTGACAGGACAATGGAGGGCTTTGAACAGAATGAGTTGCTTTGAACACGGACTGATCTGAACAACCTGTCTCTCCTCCCAAAAGAAGAAGTTCAGTAATGGGCTGCAATATTGCAAGACTTCAGCAGCCAAAGTCAGAGAGAAGAAAAAGTATAAAGACCCTGGACTTTCATCTCCATTTTGTTGGCATCTATCGTGGCAACGGTGTCATCCCAAACTTTCGAGAACACCTGATCAATGTTCAGCGGAAGGAAAGTGTGTGTGAGTATTGTATGAATGTGTGAGTGAAAGAGCTCTTGATAATCAATGATTGTATTACTTTTATGATTCAATAAATGTTACATGCATGGTGTTTAAAACCAAATTTGGTGTCTCAATGTCTTTGTCAGCCCTGCTCTGAATATGACCACGGAGGGAGAGGTTTTCATTACACGCTCTCAGGATAAACAGGTTGCCCTTAACAAACTTGGGCATAACATAATTGGTGTCACAAGTGGGATTCGACAGTTAAAGTAGAATCATATCATATGTGTGTAGTGTGAAAGGACTCGAAAAATACCAAGAATTGAATTTGCTCAGTGCCATGTGATGGCGTGACCTCTCATCACTAATCCCAGCTTCTGCAAACCTAGCAGTTTGAAAGCATGTAAAAAGTGAAAGAAGATAAATCGGAACCACTTTGGTGGGAAGGTAACAGTGGTCTGTGCAATCATGCTGGCCACATGACCCACAGAGTAGTCTTTGACAATGCTGGCTCTTCGGTTTAGTAACAGAGGTGAGCACCACTCCCTACATCAGACATGACTTGACAAATTTGTCAAAGGGAAAACCTTTATCTTTTTTAATATATATAGTAAATCAGCAGTAGCTAGTCATCTGTCATTGGAACCGTACAGCCAGTGGCAAATGCACAGGAATTATGTACAAGAACCTAAGGTAGTGTCACACTTTCACAAGATTTAACAGAAAAACATGGATCTAGTTCTTGGTTACTGAAGAATGCAACCTTAGGTTAGAAGCTCAGGGATGTTGATAATGCCCCATCATATATTTGCAATATATGTGTTGGTATTAGAGTGGAGAGGAGGGCTTTCCCCACTCAAACACTCCTCTCCACCTTCCCACATTAACTGCTCATTGCTCTGATGCACAACAATGATTACACAGCTGAAGCAGTCACAATTCATCCCACTTTAATGGCGGGCAATTCACACTGATCTGCAGCCAGCTCATGCATTCATGCATCTGGATTTAGGAGGCATGGCAAATGGGAAAGGGGGCAGGGAATCAGATTTGTGCCTTGCTCTTTTCTGGAAGTGGAAGATGTCTCTTTCCCCCAGAGATCTTTCCTACACTATTGCTCTGGCTCCATGACTGAGCTCCTAACTGCCGTTGGAGGACAGCCAGTCTGGTGCTACCCGAGCAAACCTTTTTGCATTTCTACTACAATCATTGTCCTCTGAGAGTCAAATTAAATACTCAGCTAAGTGGTGATTTGCAGAGAAAGTGGTTTAGATTAACTTGATGGCATCCAGCTTGATCTGAGCTTAAGTGTTTCTAGGCTCACTTACCCGTCACCCAAAATCACAGTGTTTTGCACTGAGATTAACACTCTTTGACATCGCAAACAAGCACACCATGTAACATTTAAGGGAATAAGCTTGAAAGTGAAAAGAGACCAAAAGGCATAATTACCCAAGGCAAACTGTTTTGTTCATTCAGTGATTACAGTGGCTTTAAAGGCTTATAATTTATCATGGTATCGAACAATTTAAATCCCAGTTGTGTTCAGCTGTAAAACAGCAGCATCCCCCGCCCTTCCCCCGCCTTCTTTTTGACAGGCTATTCTCTTAATATCATGTTGGTTCAAGTATGACACATGTCTGCTGAACAACTTGCTGTGGTGGGGGTAGAGAGATGCTGACAACATTACAGTGGCTTTACCTTTGCATTAGGTTTCCTCACACAAATAAGCAAACAGTTTAATGATTCCAAATGAGTGTAATTTCTTTCAGGTTCAAGTATCAGTTTGCTTGTTTTGCTACTGCTAATCACCTCTTAAACAAACAATTGCTTTATCTATGTACTGTGCCTCATTTCACTTTCAAATTATGTGTGTGTTTCACTCCTAACAGCTTATTATGATCTATAATTAACAATTTTGCTGAAAGCCGAGCTTTGCATTGAAGAGAGACCACATGTTATCTGCAAAGCTCTTGAAACAGAAGGCCTCTGGTTTCATAACAAAACAGACAATGCGAAGGTTGTGAGTGTATCCTTAGTTTGCCTTTCCACCTAGAAATTCAACAGGCATAGGGATAACTGCCAGCTATGAGGGCATGGGTGGACAACTGTGGAAAAATAGGGGGTCACATTAGCCTTCTAGGAGACTTTGGAGGGACACATCCCTCACAGCACGCTTCCCCCCCGACACACACATAAAAACAATTTTGGTTTTGCCCTAAAATATAAGGGACATGAGGCATGGTCTGGGGCTTTTCTGAACCCCTAAAGGGTATTTGGTGGCATTTTCAACCACACACACACACACACACACACACACACATATATTGCATGCCAGTGCTGTGGCATGCAAATTTTCATTTTGATGCCTAGAGGTTCCTGGGGAGCATGAAAACAACCCTGGGATGGTATCATATAGGATGACAAGGGGAATGTAACTCTTCTCCAGTATTTCTACAGCAAGCATCTTTCCACAGGTTTGAGAGTCCACCATCTTCACCAAAACTACATCACCACAGAAGGCTTCTAACGCTGCTAATCTACACTTTAAAGCCTGGAATGGCAGTGAACAGAAATGCTTGGCAAGATTGTAAACTCTAGTATTTTCAATGATTTTACTGGTGCATGTGTATTATGGATAGCAGCTTTAGGGGAACCAGTTTATAAAAACAATTTGAAACATTGGTGAAAGATGGGAGGGACTGAATGATATATTAATTGTAGAAGTGGAGCTTCATAATTACTTGTTCAGCTTGTGGTCTATTAAGATTCGTAGATCCCTTTCACGTGTACTTGGTCAAGCTACGTGTCAACCATCATATACTGGTACATTTCATTTTTTCTGCATAATTCTATTACCTCACATTTCTCCCTATTTAATTTTTAGCAATTTTCTTCTCAGTGTGTGAAGATCTTCAGAAATTGAATAGGTTTCAAAGACTATTTGGAGTTCAATATTTATTATGCACAAAATTCACCTGTGGTTGTTTAGCACAGAAAATAGCAGCTGGCATGCTGTTCAGCATTTGTGATGTCACAGGCTGGACGTATGACATTGTACATTTTTGAATTTACACTTACTGCTGTTTCACCATTACAACAATCAAAAGTGGACCCAAAACCTTTTCCAGCAGCAAGAGCAAGATAATATGCAATTATGTCTTTAGTCTTCGTCTGGCAACAAGGTGCTTTGCAATAGGAAGCAGTAGGGGGACCCTTGTTAAATCCTATCAGAGCTGCCTGTTGCAAAGAACCTCATTACTGGTTTAGGGATAGAAGCATTATTGCATACTAAACTGCTTTCCAGTGCCTCCAAAATCCTTCTGTAGGCAGGAAAAGAGAGTACACAGCCCAAAAGGTAGTTTTTGGAGTAGCGTTTGGAGTCATGCCTTTGATGCTGGAGATCTGTTGTTGTAGATATATCTCACAGTGTGGGATTTTGATCAACATTTTTTCCCCACAGCATTTTCTGTAGAAAAAAGTAAAACCTCTGTGAAAAATGCTGTTTTTCTGCACAAACTGCAAAGTTTCTTGTCAGTCTTCTCCTCAGTGTTTCTTAACACTTGAGAACACTTGAGAAACATTTTAAAACCATTTTCCCCAAATATTTTTTAACATTCTTCCCATCCCTACTTGTTGGTTATCAACAAATGCACTTCTTGGAGACCAATTTTTTAGTCCTAAATTTAGTCCTAAAGAGATCTTGTAGCACATTTGAGACTAAATGGAGAAGTATCGTTTTGTTCCTAGCTTTCCACTCCACCAAATGTATCTGAAGGAGCAGACTGGAAATAAATCCTGGAAATAAATGTCTATGAAAGCTCATCTGCCAACTTTTTTTCTTTCAAAGGTACTTCAAAATCTTTTAACATACTCTCCCATCAACTTTGAGCTAGGGTTTTATCTATACGCCTTTCCAATTATTACGGGGCTAAGTGCATACATCTAAATGGATGTAATCAAGGTGGGAAGGCAAAATGACGATACACTCACAATCTTCGCATTGTCTGTTTTGTAAAGCAGGCACCCCAACAAAAGAGGATCATGAAATAATGGGGAAAATGCACACAACAAATATTGGTCTAAATCTTGCAAGCCTTGACTAGAATATTGTACTCCCATCAGATCAATGTGATTTACCTATGTATTGACTCACCATTCAAAAATTGATTGAATGGTTCTACTCTATTTGGGAGTAATCAACCAAATGTCCAGCATTATTTCTGTGATCTTATTTTGTTGATAGTCTTGCTGTCTGAGACCTTTCTTTTTACTTCATTAGTTACATCTGTTACAAAACCATACATTAACCAGAGAATTAGTCTGACAAGGTCAGATCTTTACTATGGAGAATGGGTTCAAACCCCCCTGAGAAGTTTGCCTAGACAGCTTTCTTCATTTACATGTTCTCTTTGGTTGGGTTCATTGGTGTGACATGCTGACAAGAAGGAGATTTGCATACAGCCCTTGAGGCAAATTTTAGGGAGTCACACCTGCAGATGAGCATGAAATATTCTATGGTCATCCTGACCTCAGATACACCATTCAGCCCTCTTTGTTGGGTTGATCTTGAAATAGCTTTGTGACCATACAAAAGCATTGGTTTAGGAGCTTAATATACCAGATCCAACATTATCTGTTCATTATGCCATTAGTTTTGACAACTACATTCTTCACCATGCTTTCTCAAGGAGGATAGATATAATATTTTAGTCTCTTCAGTCTAGACAACACAAAAACCTTACTAGTGTTTCAGAGTGGATGTGATGGAAGAGCTACTTTTTAAAAAAGTAGAGAGCAGCTTCAAGGATTTGAGGATGAGTTTTGTGATTATGGCCTCAGTTTGTACTTCACCTCTGGCCTTGGCTGTTACAGGAAAATCTGGCTTATGTTAAGCTTCAGCAAGGGCATTCCATGCATTCACTTGGCATACAGCTCCCACTTGTAGTAACCACTTTTTGACATACAAACTGCCTGGTGTGGATGTCACGCTTCAGCTGAGCTTTCAAAACTGCCTCTTCCTAAATGTATTAATAGGCTTTCTTCATAGACATTCAGGCCATGAAAACTAGTTATGAAAATAGGTCCTTGGGCAATGCTGTGGCATGTTTTTGCCACCAGCCCAGTGTCTCTCATATAGAAATGTAGAGCCTTCTTTCTCTCATTTTTGTGCACAAGAATGTTATCTTCACCTGCCAGATGGAAAGATATTTCCAGACCTTTGGGGTAAGAGTTTTTACATTTGCAAGAGAGAGGTTTTGCCCAATTTGTTTACTAGTGCAATTACACAAAAATACCGTTAATAATATGTATTAGCACTTTTTAAGTAAGGCAGTTGTGAGAACTGAGCTATTGTCTTGTGGCATGGGTTTTTAAAAATTGGATGAGGTTGATCAGTCCTATGCTTACTGTGTGTTTGTGCATGTGTTTGCTTCAGAAACAGAAAATTCACTAGTTTTGAACTGAGCCCCTTTTGCACAAATTATGGAAACCCCAAGAGATGCAAATATGTAGAAGGTGAAAACTCTCACAGATACCAATATTTTTGTTAGGCTATTGCATCAAAAATAGTTAACACTTTTCTTACCAACTGGCCTTCTAGATGAAAGAAAGGAATATCACTGCTCTTAATAATCTGAAATTTATTTTGATGCAAGGTAGATCAGAGAATTTAGAGTTGAGTTTCAAAAGCTTTTTTTAACAAGAAATCATATTATTACTGTTGCAATTATTTAAAAAAACTAGCCAACACTGTTGTTACCCAGCTTTTTACCCCCCCCCTTATTCACCCCCTTTTTTTTTCCCCCCCCCCCCCCCAAAAAAAACCTGGAACTTTCATAGCAGACAGATTCAGTGTCCCAGCATTCTTATGCATTTTGGAGATTGCAATGAGTATTACAAAAGTATTGGCTGCAGTCCTTTGATATGTATTTGCACTGTCCCAATTCTCCTCCCACATTTTCTGGTCTGTCATATGGGGCCATGGGGTGAGTGACATCAATATGTGATTGGCAAACTCCTGTTTAGGATACTCCCCGCCTAAATCAAAGTCCTTGTACACAGATACAATGCAACAAAATACTGGGAAATTAAATTCTGCTACTATCATTCCTGAGCCTATCTAAGGGTCAAAATAAATGGTGCTATTCTTCAACGTTAAGAATGGTGGCTTTGATCCAAGTTGGGACCACTACAGCTGGGAAGGAAAGACTTAAATCTTTCCTTTCCTCAACAATCAGTTTCCAAACTTCTTACTGCACACAAGAACAGTGACTATACTGGTGCCATTGAAAGTTTTTTTCTGTGTCTGTTTGGACTCATATATCAGTCCTAATTTCAGAACATAAGTGGTGTTTGGAAATGAGAGATATTAGTGAATATCTTAAGCAGAGCAATCAAATTAGTGAGGCAGAAGATAAACAACAACCAGTCCCAAAGCTACACACAGCTAAACACACACACACACAGATACAGTCTAGCTGAGAAATATATAAAAGTAATCTTCACTGTAAAATTTTTAAAGTAGCTTTACTTACTAAAACATGTGCATAATCAAATACATAGTCTAATGGAGGAGGGAGAGGGGAGAGAAAGATGACTGCAGGTTAGAGTGATGCAGAAGGTGTGGGAGAAAATACATAACTAAAAGGAAGGTGCCATGAATATATATTGCACCTAAATTCCTAGAAATTAACCTACAAAGTTGCAGTTAGTGAGTATAGGTATGCAAAATGTTGCAACTTCTACCAAGTGGCTGACAGTTGAAAATTTAAACATCTTCGCTGATGCATAGCTTTACACATTCCCTCAAAGTCTGGATCACAATCCACATGCTTGCTTGTGTGTGTTGCTTTTTAGGGCCACCAGGGCCACCCTCACACTAAAGCCATAACACTGCTGGTGCCACTGTTGTTTTTAACTGCCTTTGAGTCCACTTTGATTCATGACAACCCAGTGGATGAGACATCTGCAAGACTCCCTGTCCTTAGCTTCTCTGCTCAGCTTCTGCAGGCATAGTCCTGTAATATATTTGATTGAAACTAACCTTCTATGTGCCGTCTTCCTCTCTTTCCTTCCACCTTTCCTAGGCTTCCGCCTTTCCTAGCAATATTGTATTTTCTAATGATTCATTTTTCCTCGTGATATAGCCAAAGTATGAAAGCCTCAATTTAGTCATCTTCGGAGGCCTGGATACATGCTAGGGTTGCCTCGGAGAGTCCTTTATAGATGCTCCCTAGCCCTACCATGTAACTGGGGTGTCATAATGGCGGCGCCCTGTGTACACTGGTGCCGCCATTATGATGTCACGGCCATGCTGCCTCTAAACGGTGCAGCGCAGGCGTGACATTCCTGGGACACTTCAGGGCACTTGTGGTGCCCTTTCAGCGTCACGGGAAGGAGCTCTGAAACGGAGCTCCTTTTTGACCATGCATCGCTGGCACAGACTTTAAACAGCCACACCAGCGATGTGGAAGAGAAAGGGGCTGAGCAGCCCCTTTCTCTCTTTCCCCGCCACTGTCGGGGTGTCCTTGGGGCATGAAGCCCCAAGGACACCCCTTTCCAGGCCGTGAGGAAGCGGCGTTTTGCCACTTCCCCAAGAGGCCTGGAGAAGTGGCGGATCGGGGCCTCCTGGGCTGCTGCTGTGGCTGCTCAGGCCCTGATCTGTCGGGGAAAGGGTTGGGTTCAGGCCACCCCAATGGGCAGTCTGTATCCCGCCTTGGCTTCCAGAGGGAGTTCAGATTTGATCTTTTGTAAAGCTCATTTGTTTGTCTTCTTGATCATCCATGGTATTTTCAGTACCTTTCTCCAGCACCACATCTCAAATTATTTGATTTTCTTCCTATCGGCTTTTTTTTTTACTGTCCAGCTCCCACATCCACACATTGTGATGGGGAATATAAGGGCTTGGACTATCCTCACTGTAGTATTCCGAGTTATGCCTTTACGTTTTATGATCTTCTCCAGTTCTTTCATAGTTGCCCTTCACAAGCCTAGCCTTCTGATTTCTTGATTGCAGTCTCCATTATGGTGCTATGCAGATGCTGGCCTGATCCCTACCTACCCAATTTACCAGACAGCAGTCTCTGTGATCAGTGGGGGCTTGTTCCACTGTCACTCTGGAAGCAGCTGACTGCCATTTCCACCCCTTGCTGTGAGCAATCTCCAGTTTGACTGGGAGACACAAGACCCTGTTGTTATTTCTCCCATAGGCTGGAAGTTGCTCACCCAAGGGATGGGTTTAAGCATCAGTCAGCTGCTTCCTGAGTGACAGGTAACAGACCCCAATGGGCCCTTATCAATTATTGTTGCCTGGTAAGTAGGGATTGGGGGACTCTCATAGTCCCTATGTAGGGAATGTGAAAAGGTAGCAGTTTTGATGCATAGCTCTAGGCTACGCATTTGAGAGGATTCCAACCATCCTTGTTAACATGTATCATTCTATAAATTATGTGAGATAGAAATGACATGCAGTGAATAGTGATAAACAGAATATCAAATAACCAGATTCTATATTTTATATTAGCTGGTTTTCTAGCCTTTTATAAAAAAAAAAAAACAGCTAAAGATTTTTTCAGCTGATGTATTAAACCTCAAGGACAACTGAAGCAACTTGTAAATCATTCCATGTATCTTTCTGTGTGCTTTGTTATTCAGAGCCTTAAAAGATCCTCCTGGGGGAAAAAATTAAAAATCCTTCTGGAAAAAAAATATTCTGCAAAGGGTGTGGAAAGTGCAATTTTTAATTGCATTTGTAAGATACCCTGATAATAAAATCTATTTGTCAGATCAATATTTTTTCTTAAACAAGTTCATCATACTCTGGGGCCATGAGCCAATCAATAATGACTGTTTTTCACCTCCTTTACAGCTCGCCCATGCCAGAAATTGCTAGAATTTCATATTGACAGGCAATAGGATGCTTTGAGGGCTGAATTGATCTGTTAGCCTGTAGCGCTAGCATGCAACACCGCAACAATAAAGATATATCCCCAGTGGATCTTGGGTTGGAAATCAAACAGGAGGTAAGCTGCTCTATTATGCATTTGACCCTGGAGGTAATTCAAGAGGGCACACATTTCTGTTTTTCTGTGAAGCCACAGAGGAAGAAGAATTGCTATTGGAGAATCTGTTGCCTAGTTTGAAATTATTTTCCTTGAAGAAAGAAATACTATACCTTAGAAAACTGGAAACCAAATAAAATTGTAATTTATAAGAAGTCATGTTTTATTCTTTACATTGATTCAAAATAATCTGAACTACAATGTGAAGGACCTTAGGAGACAGGAATTTTCAAAATATGTTAGACAGGCAAAATCATTACTCCTGTCTCTGTTTGTAGCCAACTGCACTCTCCATGTACAGAATTTATTCTTTTGCAGTATTTTGTTTTGATTTGTTTTTGTCCACAGGTTCTGTCCATCGGGCCTACAATTGAATGAAATACAAGTTAAATGTGCAATAAATTAAAACAAAACAATAACAAAATGTGATCTATTTTCATACTCACTTATATCATCTTAATTTAATTCCCATACCATAATTATTTAAAGTTTTATGCAAAAAGGAAGGAGGGAAGGAAGGAAGAAAGGAAGGAAGGAAGGAATCAAAATTAGAGTTCATTATTTTAAAAGAATGCTTTTGGTTTCATCTACACTGTAGAAATAATGCAATTTGACATTATTTTAAATGCTGTAGCTCCAGCCTATGGAATCCTGTAATTTGTAGTTTTACAAGGTATTTCACCTTCTCTACCAAAGAGTGCAGGTGCCTCACAAAGTTACAAACCCTGGGATTCTGTAGGATGGAGCTATGGCAATTACAGTGGTCTCAAACTGCATTACTACATTTAGAAGCACCATTGGTCTATTCCCAATCAAACCATTCAAAGAGATGCTACTGGAACTATTAAAACCAATAGGCTCTTTGCCACTAACCTCAGCACCTACATGGTATACTTGACTCATGTTTTGCACCAAGAAATCAGTAACTTACTCCTGCATGAAATTCAAAAATCAAATACCTTTTTTCTCTGCAAAACTATTGTAGTTCCTCTTAGATTTGTATCCAGGAATAGGCTTATCCAATGCATAGGTGAACTGGATTGTTCAGTATTCAATAGCTGTATGGATGTTTTGCATTTATCACAATAATCTTTGTATTCTTAATTCTGATGAGCTCAAGTGAAGGTGAAGATTACCTGAGGTTATCCTTGCCTTTCTGTTAGTTAGTTTTGTCTGCAAGAGGATTACAAGGTCAAATTCATACAATACAATTAATAAGTAGTTGAGGTCTAAATCCAAAGACTAAAACCAATTGCTAATAGGCCTTACGAAATCAATTGCTGAATAGTAAGTCTACACTTACATAAATGCCATTGATAGAATGGATTTAGCAAATGGATTTAAATTTTCTGTTCTTTCTCACTACATCACACTAAAGTCATATTCACCGTAAACTAAAATTTAGTGCTATATGTAAAGGCTGGAATACATTTTGTGTGAAGCTTTGGTCTTGCATGTTTCAGTTCCACCTTTCTAGTTGTGTGCCTCAGGAACTGTTATTGAGAGACATGCTGCCTGAAACTGTAGTTATTGACATTGTGACTAATAGCCGTTGATAACTGAAGCTGACATCCTGTTGTATAACTATGCTGGTGTAACTACGCCAGAATAGGCAGCAGAAGCAATACAACAGTAGCGGGAGTTTGAAAAAATGTCCAGAATTCATGAAGGCACTTACAAATGTGTAACTGCCTTAATTCCATAGCTACATAGTATCTCCTGCTCTGAACTCCCATCCCCACTTACTAGGCAGCAGTTGCTGCAGTTGACAAGCTTCTGTTCCCCTGTCAATTGGGTAGCAGCTAAATGACATTCCAACTCCCTTCCATGTGATCTCCAAGGCAAGGGTGAATTGCAACAGCAATCCTATTTCTGACTATCACACTGGAGATTGCTCATGGGAGGGGTGGAAATGTGAGTCAGCTGCTTTCCAGTCAACAAGAAACCAGATCGCTTTTGAGTGTAGCAGCTGCTGCCTGGTAAGTGAGAACTGTGGGATTTTCATGGTCCCTACAGATCCTCAGACCTAGGGAATATGTAAGGACCATGAATATGAACCAGTCACAAATATGTAACCTTAGGTTATGCATTCATAACCTCCTTAGTCAATTCCAGCCAAGAGTAATAACACAGGCAGAGCACAGCAAAACAAGGACATCAGATTCTTTGTGATCATCACCAGGCATAGAAGGCTCCAAGTAAAGACAAAGACTTCTATAATAATAATTAAATAAATAATAATTCTATCATATCATAGAACCGTAGAGTTGGAAGAGACCGCAGTCCAACCCCCTGCCATACAGGTACTCACAATCAAAGCATACCTGACAGATGGCCATCCAGCCTCTATTTAAAGATTTCCAAGGAGGGAGACTCCACCACATGCCAAGGGAATGTGTTCAACTGTTGAACAGCCCCATACTGTCAGGAAGTTCTTTTTTATGCTGAGGTGGAATGTCTTTTCTTGGAGCTTGCATCCATTGTTCTGGGTCCTGTTCTCTGGAGCAGCAGAAAACAAGTCAGCTCCCTCTTCAATATGACATCTCTTCAAGTATTTAAAAAAGGCTATCATGTCACCTCTTAACCTTCTCTTATCCAGGCTAAACAACCCCAGCTCTCTAAGTTGTTCCTCATAGGGCATGGTTTCCAGACCCTTCACCATTTTAGTTGCCCTCCTTTGGACACACTCCAGTTTCTCAACATCCTTTTTTAATTGTGGTGCCCAGAACTGGACACAGTATTCCAGGTGGGGCCTGACCAAAACAGAATATAGTGGCACTATTACTTCCCTTGATCTAGACACTATACTTCTATGATGCAGCCTAAACTCGCATTGGCCTTTTTAGCTGCCGCATCGCACTGTTGACTCATGTTCAACTTGTGATCTACTTGGACTCCTATTCTTTCACCCCCAGTATTTCCCTAAGTTTACTGAAATCAGCTTTCCTTAAGTCTGGAATGCATGTCTGACTATGCCTGGCTTCTCCTTTCCACTGTATAACAAACTCCAGGAGAACATGATCACTCCCACCTAAGCATCTCACCACTTGCACCTCATTAATCAGGCCATCCCTGTTGGTTAGGATCAGATCTAAAATAGCTCATCCACTTATTGCCTCTTCTATCTTTTGGACAATGAAATTGTCTTCAAGGCAAGTGAGGAATTTGCTAAACCTTGAGGTTTTGGCTGAGTTTGACTTCTAGCAACTATCAGGATAGTTAAAGTCACCCATCACTACTACAGCTCTCCTTTCTGAATGTGTGGTCATGTGTTCTAGAAGGGCAACATCCAGTTCTTCAGTCAGACTTGGGGGTCTATAGTAGACTCTCACAATAACATTCCCGTTGTTTCCTTCCCCTTTAATTTTTATCCAGATGCTTTCAGGTTGGCTTCCAGGATTGAAGTCCTGGGTCTCTTCACAGCTGTAAACATCCTTGACACATAATGATATTCCTCCTCCTTTGCTGTTTGGCCTATTTCTCTTTAAAAGGTTATACCTCTCTATTCCTACATTCCAATCATGAGACTCATCCCACCAGGTTTCAGTGGTGCCTATTATATCGTATTTGCTTTGTAGTGCTAAGAGTACAAGTTCACAACTCACTCTTTCTAAGTGCTAAGAGAAAAAGTTCACAAATTACTCTTTCTAACCATGCTTATATCTAACATCAGGTAATGTGTATTATTATTAATTGATAAATAAATAAAAAATCATAATTATCTTTGTGCTTACTTCCCACCAAAATACAGTATATAATAGTGATTTCTCTATTTCCGGTATCTTACCTCCATCTGATTTATACAAACAGCTTAACATAAATTCAAGAGCGAGTATGAATACTTATCATTTCTGTATACATCATTTCCATCTTTCTAAACAGTAATTTAGCAATGGGTCCCATATTTGTTCCTGATTTTTACCTATAATGTCCATCTCTACAATATCTAAAGCCTTAATTAGCCAGGAATCTAACTCTGATGCCTTTTCCCCCTTCCGGTTTTTTGCAATTTTTATTCTAGTGGCCCTTAATAAATATAGGATTGGCTTCAAAAGTTTATTGACTCATCTATCATGTTTAGGAGGCATGCCTCTGGTTCAAATTTTATTTTAATCTTATATCTATCTTGAATAATCTTGTGTACCTCCTTCCAATATCTTCTAATCTCTATACATGTCCACCATATATGATAGTATGAACCAATTTGATGTTTACATCTCCAACATTTACCCTCGTCATTCTTAGATATTTTTGCTAGTCTGGAAGGGGGAAGATGCCATCTATATAATGTTTTTATAAAGTTTTCTTTCATATTGGTGCAGAGTGTAAACTTTAAATCTTTCCCCCAGGCTCTCTCCCATTTTCCCAAAGGAATGCTGTGGCCCACATTTTTAGCCCACTCCACCATATTTGTTTTGATAATTTCAATTTCCAAATTTATTCTTAGACAGTATTTATACAGTTGTGAAATTGTCCCCTTCTTTTCGCTTAACATTAGCTCATCTAGCTCATACTTATCTTCCGTTAAATCCTTCTCTCTAACATCTCTTGAGTGGCGTTCTTTTAACTGGTAGTAAGTAAACCAATTCAATTTAACTCCTTCTTCATGTAATTCTTTTTGAGTTTTCATTATCAGTTTCCCCCGTTCTTTTTTCAAAATCTCCTTATACCATAACCAACCCTTTGATTCAATTTTGTCTCTTTTCAAGAAGGCTTCATGGGGGGAAACCCAAACTGGCATTTTTATATATGTCTTTCCCTTTTATTTTTCCCAGACCTTTCACAATGCATGTCTTATGATATGATCCTTGAATTGTTTATTTTGTTTGACTTTCCCATACCAAAGGTATGCAATTATGTAGTTTCAAGGTCCCAGAATAATCCCTGGCTTCCCTACTTCTGCGTTTGACAGTCCTCTAGCTGTCTACCTCCTGTGTTTGTGAAGTGACCTCCTCCTCCCCAGCAACTTCCTCTTTGTGGTCCCTGTGTTCCATTCTGTCCAGGAAAACCTCTTGTTCCCTAATATGCTGAAGTATAGCTACCTGGGCCTCCAGCTGCTGGACCTTCACTTCCAAGAGGGCTGCCAACTTGCACTTAGTGAATGTGAAGTTCCCCACATCCTTAGGCAAGAAGACAAACATTTCACAAGTGCTGCAGGTGACTGCTGCAGCTCCCTCACTGTCCATATTGAGAAGTCTTAAGCAAGCACCAAAACAGGACTGTGGGCTTCCCCCTCCAAAATTCCCCCAGTGAACACCCATATAAAGGGCCCCTGTTGGCTTGGCCTTTTCGCCAATCTCTATCAGCGAGCTCAATCAACTGGAGTTATAACTCTATAGAGATCTCCTGGCTGTTAGCTCATTCTGGAGGCAAATTTCTTCCTCTGAGGAAAAAAATAACCCAAAGGCCCTTTTTAAAAAGTGAAAAATTTAAAGGACAACCTCGAACACAAAGCTCCCTGTGCTGTACTTTCCCTTGACTATGAAAACCTCTTTGGGAGGAGTTATATAGCTCTAGGCTCCTAGCTCCACTCTCTAGTGACTCACAGATGTGACTCAGAGAAGCCCCAAGCACACTCTCCCAAGAAAACAAATTAGATCAAATTATACATTTAGATTGCATATTTAAATAGATTGCATATTTTCAGTGATTAGCATCTTTTCCTCTCTGACAAGGGATTTCCTTACAGATGCATGCCTCAGAAATCAGACTTGAAAATGAACCCACTGGGGTGAAACAGACAGGAAAAATAACCTGGTTTCCAGCTGCTTTGAAGGCAGGGCATTTAGACAATTCAAGCCTCGAAAGCAGCTGGAATCCAGATCGACACCACACTCCAGGGCTAAAAACCAGAACAAAAAGAAGTTGGGATAGTCCAACTGAAGGCAGAAAATGTATGTTTTGGCAGCTGCTTATAAATGCCCAGAGTGAGTGCGAGGCTGCGGCAAAGCAGAGAAATGAAAGTGCAAGAAGGAGAATGAATGTAATGATAACATACACAAACCATATAGTCCAAGATGGGGGATGGGATGAAGGAGGAATGTATGGGGACCCTCCATCATTGTGCTTTGCCAATGTATCACTTGCACACAGATGCACCGATGTCCTGGACTAGTGGAGGATTGCATGTACTAATGTGTCCAGTGTTCTGGCATGGCATTAGCAGATGTGGGAGATACTTGGTTGCAGGTGGTATATTTGTGCGATGGTGTGCATATATGGTGGGGACACAAAAAAATTACCCAGCAGAGTATATTGACACCATGTCATGCAGTCAGCCCATGCTTTTTGGCCCAACTAGGGAGTGGGCTTTGCAGGGAGCAGGTTTTTGGCCTGCTTTTGGAAAAAGCAGATCAAAAAATCCAGCCCATCTGTTCCACCCCTATGTTTACAGAAAGCGGCCACCTGACTGCCCAGGAAGACTGCTTTGCCGCTAAGAGTGGCAGCAATTTGCCCCAGAATGCTCTGGGGCAAATCCTCTGCCCTGATTGGCCACGCAGGGCGGAAGGGGTGGGCCCTTCCACTCAGCGCCACTCTAGGAAGGCCGGAGGACTCTATGGTCGGGAGTTCCGGTCCTCCAGGGCAGCTCATTGGTCAAGCTGCCCCGGAGGAGGAGTCTCCCGGCTATGTCATCTGCCGGGGCCAGAGGCCTATTTAAGGCTGCGCGGCCAGGCCCTGGCGTCAGTCTTTGCTTGGCTCTCCCACCCTTCCACCGCTTGGGTCTGTGGGTTTTTTTGTCACAACTGTGGTTCGGCATCATAGGCCATGGATCTGCATGGTGTGGTATCAGGGCTACGGAGTTCTGGTTTGGGAGTCATTCGGGACCCGGGGGGAATAGGGCAGGCATTATGGCCATTGCGGGGGCCATAATGCGGGAGCGCCTCCCAGTGACTAGAGGCTTAGAGAACAAGTGAGCGCATGGTGGCATGGCGGTCAATTGGCATTCCTTAGCCCCTAGGTCTTCCCAATGCCTGGCAGTTACCAGGCTTTTGCTGATCAGACAAACATGGGGTTGTTTGATCTCGCAGATCCTGACCTTATGCTTTTTGCCAACCCTACCAATTGTTTGAGTTAATTTAATAAAGTTGTGGCCTTTCCTCCAACTTGGTTTCATGTGGTTATTTGTGGCAGCCTCCAAGGCAATGGGCCCTTGTTATCAACTGGAGTTTGGTTTCAGGAACCCCCCCCCCCATGGATGACAAAATTTATGGATGCTCAAGTCCCATTCAATCCAATGGCATAACAAAATGGTGCCTGTTATATAAAATGGAAAATCAAGGTTTGCTATTTGGAATTTATACTTTTTCTAAATATTTTTAAGCCATGGATGCTTGAATCCGTGGATAAAAAATCCATGGATAAGGAGGGCTGATTATACTTTCAGATGACCACTCACAAAACAAAATACATGGGAATGCAAGATGTAAAGACGAGTGAAAGCATATGCTAGGCCAAACAGATATTCTTCACCACTTAGCATATGTATACATGCACTGCACTAATTTGGCACTAATTTATTGCCAAATCATTGGCAAGTTGGGTATTGACATTTGATCTTTGCAAATTCCAGTAGGAATGGGAATTATGCCAATAACCTCCAAACTAATATTAGAAGTAGAACACAGTTATCCACTGGCTTTTGCACTTCCCAAGTATTCTAATGAAATTCTTAGACTAAAACAACATATCAAAGGCTCACATTCTATTGATGTCTTATGCCTAGGAAAGTAGCAGGATATTTTTGTCCAAATGCATATTTTAGAATATTTGGTATATTTGATTGTGTACCTGGTTGCACATTTGGTGTCTTGATTCAGTTACACATTTCCATTCAGCACAAGGGTTAGGTATCAGAATTAATGCATAACTCTGCATGGGATTATATCACATAGTTCCATTTAGAATCTTGGCCAAAATATGTTAAAATATGTAGACAACACACATATTTAGAAAACACACATGTTAAAAGTGTATTTAAATATATATATTGAATGCAAATTTCAGAGCAGGTTTTTTTTAAACCCTAAAGATCAATGAAGAAACATCATAAAATGGATTTAGGAATCAACTCATGTGAAAATGCCATGAACCATAAATAGATTGATTTGCACATTCTTAAATAAAGTTAGCAATTATGGACTCTTCTTTCTGTTATCTACTGTTTATAAAGCATAATTCATCTTTAAGCTTGCCTTCTTTCTTCCCTTTTAAAGTGTGCTGTGCAGATCTCTGAGATCAATGCAAACCCCCTCTAAATCCCACTTCTTGTGCATTCCCAGAAGAGTGCTTAACTACAAAGTCTTAGCTCCATCACAAATGTCTTTATAATATTGTTTTCTAAGTCACAGGTGCTAATTAAGCACACCTGGGCCTACATCAGCACAGCTCAACTGTGACAAATAAGCTAGCAAGAAATAATCAATTATCATTCATCACTAAATCCATTTACTGTACTGATTTTTAGAAGTACTAAACAGCTTTTCTCAGGCAGGCTGCTGCTGCTCCGTCTTCCTAGTTTCCAGGTGGTTAAGGTGAATTACGCCACAAATTGGGACTGCAGTCCTGCATACCACTGGACTCACTGCTTAAATCACCTTACACTTAATATGAGTTAAACTGTCTAACTATAAACAGGATTACAATCCCCAGGGATTACAAAATAGCTTATTTTCCAAGAAAGACAGAGGAAGCATAGCATTTACAGATGATGAGTTGTGTCCAGAGAAAGAAACAGACCGTTTGGTAATATTGAGTGAATATACTAAATATTTAGTAAATATTTAATGGCAGTATCAGAAAACAAGCAATATTGTGAGAGCAATGTAGGAGCCCAGTGCTTTTTGGAGAGTAGTGAGGTTTGATCTAAGTTTATTACTGAAAAGTGGAAATGCTCCCACTTTACTCATATTTTCTCTTACTTATTTTAAAAAGTCCTTTTTATTTATTTATTTATTTATGTATTGGTTGGTTGGTTGGTTGGTTGGTTGATATGATTTGATTTAGAGTATTTATAGCTTGGCCTTCAGGTAAAAAGGCTCTCAGAGCAGCTTACAAATTGTTGATTTCACATTGGCAGTCTGCTTCTGGGCCTAGGGACAATAGAATTGTTTCCACCTGTTCTTCTCTCTCTCTGAGCCTCACTCAGTAGAGTTCACTTTCAAGTAAATATATTTAGATTGCAGCCTTATTTTAAGGTTCAGTAATTTATGATTCAATTATAATTTGCATATGCAAAGTCCTTTTTCATAAAGTTACCACCACAATACAATGAAGAAGAAAGTTATTTTACTGGATAGTTCCTCCCTTCCAGAAAACTGACCACTGCCTGTGAATTGGATTCAGGCTAAGTTATAAAACTTTAGCCATGGAGCTAAAAAATATAGTTTGCATACAACTATATGAGTGTATTGGATTGGATTGACCTGAATCCTACTGTTAATCCCATCTGCAATAAAGCAGTTCAGAATCAATGGAATTTATTGTGTTGACCACCATTCAACTATGGATTCAATGAGCCTTGTTGTGGTTGGGACTAACCAATAGGATTCAAGCCATTATTTAAGAGCCTATATAATATCATTAAAATGCTGACTCTTGATGAGAAAAAAATATTCTCTCCATGTTTTGTAGTTATGTCAGTCTCTTCAACAGGAAAAACACAGTTACTTTCAGGTACATATAAGGATACAGCTTGGAAATGTTTTTTGTTTGTTTGTTTGTTTTTGATTTTTAGCTGCCTGTGTTCATATTTTATGCTAAAAAAAAATAACCCACCCATTCTACATTAGCCAATATTGTATGGACAAATACAAAACAGCATGTTATTATATCATTTTTTGTGGGTTTTGGGGGCTATGTGGCCATGTTCTAGAAGAGTTTATTCCTGACGTTTTGCCAGCATCTGTGGCGCAACTTCATTTCCATACACAACAGATTTGTAATTTGTATTGACACCCTCACATACCAATAGCATTTATATGTCTGTACCTGGCTTCCACTTCACCAAATGCATCTGAGGAAGCAAACTGAAGTCTATGAAAGCTTCTGCTGCCAATTTCTTTCTTTCAGTTAGTCTCAAAGGTGCTACAAGAGCTCTCTATGTACTGATTCTACAGACTAACACGGCTATATCTTTGAATCATATGCAAATAATATTTGACATAGGCTTTAGCCTTCTTGCTTTTTAAGTATGAGAAGAGAGGTATATGAGCAGACAGCGTTTATCTCTAAACTATGGCTAGAATCCTGTTGGAGAATCATGCTAGTGTGATTAATCTATAGCAATGAACTAGAATAAAAATCATGGTAAAAGCAGCTGAACATTCTCAGATGTTTAGTGTTAGTACAGTCCCTACTGCAAAAACCACCTTTCTCATGGAAGAGCTAATTCATTGTTGTGCAACAGATGACCTCAAGGACAGGGTGTCTTGTTGTTCAATTAGTTGTGCAACTGTGGGACATTTATGCTATGCCAAAAGTGCATGGGATTTTGATCTTTGTCTTGTGATGTGGTATTTTTAAATACTTATGTGGAGCAAGGATGTTTAAAAAAATGGGAAGGGAACAACAAGCATCTGCAAAGCTAAAAAGGACTGAAAAAGGCTTTGACGTCCTCAGTTTTCATCAAATATACCTGACTTTGCAGATACATTTTGTTTCTCTGTGTAGAAAAGTGGAACCATAAATCGAGCTAAGATCAATAAGAAAGAGATAATAAAAAGCTGGTTTACAGAATGAAACTGAAAGGACCTGCAGGCAAGTGCTGTAAGCAAGGAAACTAGACAAGGCTTTTGGGTCTTCAACCACTGTATGACAAGAAGGCCAGCAGATGCATCTGTGTTCAATATCAAATCTTCCTGGTGTGACAGACTCTACCAGTGGATTCTACCATTAGATCCTTTAGAGGTATGAAAGCCTATTCTGTGAGAAGGCTGGTAAATCTAAAAATCAGGCAGACAGACATTTTGAGTCTGTGTAAGAAATATTCTGTTGTTGTACATACCAAATAGGAAGGCTTAGCCTAAGGATTTTTTCACACACGGCTTTTATATCACCATAAAAGTTAGAAAATAGTGTTTTTGGCAATATCTATTGTGTGACCCCCATCTCTGTCTCATCACTGCTTTGTCCTCAAAGTGTTATTAGAGTACACCTTGACACTGATGAGGAAAACTCAAGCTCCAGATTGTGCTGATATACCATCAGTCCTCAAGTACAATAAGTTACTCTCGTGGCAGTTCTGGGATTGGGCTTTCACATGGTATCAGTGTCTCCTCCTCTCCCTCTACTCTCCCTCTCACTATTCCAGAACAACCTGGTGGGGGTTTTTTTAACTTTATTTTGGGATGCTTGTACGTTTTTGTTAAATCACATTAGTATAACTGGAATAGTATTAAAACACACACGCACAAGGCATTCTGGGTATGGCATAGGGCAGAAAGATGGGGTGAAGGATGAAGACAGAAGAACACATGTAGAACCAGCAAGAGCCTGGCTATTCAACAGATGTGTGAGAGGAAATGCTCCCAAACCAGTATGTATGCATTTCCTTTCAGTAACGTCATCACAATGAGAATGGGGGGGGGGGGGCAATGTGATAAAGCCTAAGGGTAGTACAGGGCCCACTTCTTTCCTCCATCACCAACACTGGGAATAAGGAACAATCCAATTGAAAACCTTCATTTTCTCAAACATTCTGCTGGACATCTTACTGAACCATCCAGAAAATTTCCACTGTATTGCTACCGAAAAAGTTTCCCCTATATTGAAAAATTGTATTCCACAGCTTTCCAGTCTGCAATTTTTTTAATTTAAAAAAGAGAAATTAACTGTTCTCACCTTGCTTTGACAACAGCTTCCCATGCTGATAATAAACAGCATTTTAATTCACACAGCACCACAAAAAGCTTCATCTGAGTCAAGTTGCAATTGAACATGGGAACAGTAAATGAAAAAAGTTGTCACCTTGTACCCACATCACTGGTTAACTTCTCTAGTGCAGCTTCCAAAGGACAAGGAGCCTCTTTGTTCACCAGCTTCGTGGTTCTAGTGAAAGTAAATTATCACAGATTCATATTTCATTTATATACTAGCAAAATGCCTCTGAGTAACAAATTAAAGCATTCAAGACAATTAATACAACTGATAGATTTGGAAACATTGCACTTACTCTATCTGAGTGAAACATGAACTTCAGACCATATTGCCAGAATGACCTGTCTATTCTATCTTCATGGGGAAACGAAGTTGATCTACCACTCTCTCCTTCAGACTACTTCCCTCAGCTTCAACTGCAAAGCTATGCACTGGTTAGGGAAGTCTACCACCTAAAGACAGTAGGTGGTACTGCAGTAGGTGGTACCCCCCTGTCATGGACGGATCATTTCCTGGTAGAGGCGAAAATCAAGGCTTCTACCCAGATCCCCCCTGGGGGTGGTGGACCAGTTAGGATGGTCCACCCTCGAAGGCTGATGGAACCTGAGAGGTTCCAGGAAGCCCTAGAGGGGCTCACGGTTGGAAATGACGGCGACTCTGTTGATGCCCTTACCGGTATCTGGAATACCGGTCTTTCGGGGGCTATATACAGAATCGCTCCCAAGCGCCCTCTCAGGCCTGCTTCCAATCGTAAGCCCTGGTATACGGAAGATCTCCGGGCAAGGAAGCGGGTTCTGCGACGGCTAGAGTACCGTTGGCGGAAACACCTTTGCTTAGACGACAAGACTCTCCTAGACCGATTGTTAAAGGACTACGGAGAGGCAATACGAGCAACAAAGAATTCGTTCTATGGTGCTCGTATTGCGTCCGCTGAATCGCATCCGGCAGAGTTGTTCAGGGTGGTCAGGGAGCTAACTCAGCTCCCTCCCGCCCTGAACCAGATCCTTGAACCTTCTAAGGCCTGCTGTGACTTGTTTAACAACTTTTTCGTGGATAAAACTTCTCGTATAAGCGAAGGTCTGAACGCCGACATTATGGCAGAGCCTGAGGTAGAAGTGTCCAGAGCCTCCGTGGACTATGTTACACTGGATCAGTTTGAGTTGGTGAGTACCGAGGATGTGGACAAGATCCTCGGAAGTGTTCGGAAAACAACCTGCTCTCTTGATCCCTGCCCCTCATGGTTAGCGGCCCAGGGGGGACCGGTGGTAACTACTTTGTTACGCCGGATTATCAACACCTCTCTCAGGGATGGGCGATTTCCATCGGATCTTAAATTGGCCATCGTAAGACCGATCCTAAAAAAGCCCTCCCTTGACCCCCTGGTACATAACAATTATCGGCCTGTTTCGCTGCTACCATTTTTGGGGAAGGTGATCGAGAGGGCGGTTGCGCTCCAGCTTCAGACGGTCTTGGATGAAACGGATTATCTGGATCCATTTCAAACTGGCTTCCGGGCGGGTCACGGGGTTGAGACGGCCATGGTCGCCTTGGTCGATGATCTCCGTCTGAGCGCTGACCGGGGAAGCGTGTCCCTGTTGGTGCTCTTGGACATCTCAGCGGCTTTCGATACCATAGACCATGGTATCCTTCTGGGACGCCTGGCTGAGGTGGGAATCGGGGGCACTGCGCTCCAGTGGTTCCGATCCTACCTCTCTGGGAGGTCCCAGATGGTGCAGCTGGGAGACGTGTGCTCCAGCGAGCGGGCCCTTAAAACCGGGGTCCCTCAAGGAGCCATTCTGTCTCCCATGCTATTTAACATTTACATGAAACCGCTGGGAGAGATCATCCGGAGACATGGGGCGCGGGGTTATCAGTACGCTGATGACACCCAGATTATTTTCTCTATGTCTCCGACTGATGCAGTGACCGGGGATGGCGTCTCTCCTCTCGTGGCCTGTCTGGAGTCAGTAATGGACTGGATGAGGAAAAACCGACTCAAACTGAATCCAGAGAAAACGGAGGTACTAGTGATAGGTTCCCCCGGTCCAGGAATGGCGGTGGTTCCACCTGTCCTGAACGGGGTCACGCTCCCTGTGAAGGACTCCGTGCGCAGTCTGGGAGTGCTTCTTGATTCGTCGCTTCATCTGACTGCTCAGGTGAATGCGACGGTCAAGAGCACTTGTTACCAGCTTCGGCTGATTCGCCAGCTGCGCCCATATCTGGACCGGAGGGACCTAGAAACTGTGGTACATGCTCTGGTAACTTCGAGATTGGACTTCTGCAATGTACTCTACATGGGGCAACCCTTATACCAAACTCGGAAGTTTCAAATGGTACAGAATATGGCAGCCCGGCTGGTCACTGGTGTATCCAGGACCAGCCATATAACACCTGTACTTAAAGACCTTCACTGGCTGCCCGTTCGCTTCCGAGCTCAATATAAGGCGTTGGTTATTACCTATAAAGCCCTAAATGGCTTGGGCCCAGGATACCTAAAGGACCGCCTCTCCCCGTACAATCCGCCTCGCACCCTCAGAACGTCTGGGCAGCAATTGCTGAAGGTGCCTGGGGCCAGGCTAGCTTCTACTTCTAGAAGGGCCTTTTCTATAGCTGCCCCAGCCCTTTGGAATACGCTGCCCACCGAGCTCCGCTCATCTACCACCCTGGCCCAATTTAGGAAGGATCTCAAGACCTTCCTATTTAAGCAGGCATTCCCCGATTAAGATCCTGTGGGCCTCCCCTCCTCTTCCGTGGCCATGAGGACGGGCGATGGGGCTTTTATTGCTGCTTTTAGTTTTATTGTTGTACTGATGTATTGGTGTTTTGTGTTTTTAACTTGTATTTGTGTGCACTCATTGCACTTTTGTAAGCCGCCCTGATCTTTCTGGAAGGGCGGGATAAAAATAAAGATTTTATTATTATTAAAATAATGGGGAAGTACAGATGGACGGCTCCGTTTTTGCCCCATGTCTGTGCTGCAGCATCCCTATGCTATAGCACAAATGTGCCACAAAAAAGAGCCACCTAGAGTGGCTTCTTTTTTGGGGCACTGGAAGCAGGAAGGGCCGCCGCCATGCCGCCATTTCCTGCCAGTGACGTCTGGTTGCTGTACGGTGGGGGCATCATGACGGCCCCTGTATGGATGGGAGGCTGTCATGATGCCCGAGTCCGTACATATTACAGTTCAGGAGCTAATTGCTGCATGCTTCCAAACCCTAAAATCATCGCCGCCACGCCACAAAGCACCCATATATACCGGGCCATAGACACATTTAAAATAATTAAAACTTGGTGGAGGGAGGATCAGATTGCAAGAATACAAGAGAAAAGGATTTTTCTTGCGGCATGTTTTGTCCCTTTGATTAAAAACAACAATGGCAGCATGATTTCTTACAGAAGATGGCATGATGGAGTTGTCCTCCTTCCTCAAAGGTAGCTCTGGCTAGTTTAGCATTAGGAAAATGGTACATGATCTGCTCCTACAGATCTAGGTACAGTGTGCCTGTGCCATACATGGGCTTATTATAGGCGGTTTCCAGCTTACACGGAAGCTGTGGGGGGATCGGGAAAATGACAATGCAAACATACACACTTTTTGCCTTATGCGGGGGGAGGGGGTCTGGAACGGATCCCCCACATAAGGCAAAGGCTGACTGTATAAAGCAGCTAGTGATGTGTGGACTAGAAAAACAACGTTGGTCCTTTCACACAGCTTTCCCCTGAAATGACTATCAACATTAAAGAGTCAGTATTTTTGGACCTCTGTACTTGGAAGCTCTTGCCAAAAAAAGTCAATGTGAATTTGTGTTTTGTGACTTCGAATCGCTTTTTGAAAACAAGGGCATTTTCTTCTACCTCCTTTAGCTGAATGGCAGCAGCTCCAGGTACAAGTTTGATCTTAAATTTCTCCTGCCATAATTGTTCTAGCATATTTGATCATCTGAATGTTTTATGAGGTACAATAACTGGAAAATAATCTGTCACCTATGTGGTTGCATTCTTGGCCATATCTGCCATCGCCTAAAGAAAATTATGTTCTGATTTTATTAGGAAATTTGATTATTCTTAACTTTTCATTTTAAAGGACTTCCATTGTATCTGCTGCATGAACATTTTATTTTCTCTTCTTGTAGATTTTTTTACACTATATACCAAACTGTAAGGTCTTTGACTAAACAAACTAAAGTAAAGACTGTGTTAGAGAAGAGGGACTAATTTGCAGGTGTCCCCTCTTTCATTCAATGCAAATACAATGCAAAAAATCAAATTTGTAGCTTTCAAAAATGTAACTTCTCCAGACTTTGAAATATTCATACATCGACTTAGAAGCATACCTGCCTCTGTAATTCTGCTGTGGAGAAGGCTTTCATCTGTTAGAAATTAGGCAGATACACTACATATGCTGACAGAAGAGTTACCTGTATAAAAACCACAACCTAAAGCTTATAATGTGGTTGACAGAGGAAATCAAATAATCAGAACAATAAATACATCCAGAACAATCAATAATGTCAGGAAGTGGGCTTTAAAAGCCCACTTGTGTGTTGCTTGCATTTTGGGTGTATTCTTGTTATACATGTGCTAGTGTTATTGTCACCCAGTGAAAGAACAATGAATAATCTAGTCACAAGTCGACTTTCATAGTTACCTGATTACATGAAAGAAGAGAGACAAATAGCTGTTTACACATAGAATTTCCTCTAAAGTGATACATTAAGCTTTGTAGACAGGGTCAGTAAGCCTGCTTAAAACCAGAGGATTATACCAGGAGCCTGTCCTACAGTTCTGTGTAGTGTAGTGTTGTAGTTAGACTGTTGGCTGGCAACTTGTGGGATCCAAGTCTGAATCCCTATTGAGCCTTGAAACTGACTGGGTGACCTTGACTCAATAATTCTCTCCCAACTTGACCCACCTCATATGAAACATATTCAGGGTAACTTTGTTGGCCATATAGAAAGATAAAACAAAATCCACAAAGAGCAACACCTTTACTGACAAACCAAAATGCACAAAACATGTCCTGCAAGTTTTCAAAGTGTGAATGTCTCATTCAAGATTCTGCCCATGCAGAATTATGATGTCCAGAGAGAGGGTGAGCTTCTTTCTTACCTAACCAAGCAATATCTCTACACAGAAATATTCGGGGCATTTTTTAGATCGTTGGGCAGATGGCAAAATGCACTGAGCAGTTGCACTGGTTGTCATGATAATACAATGGAATTATACTGAAGCCCTGTTCAGTAATTATGTAAGCATATTGAGACAGCACATAGGAAGTCATGCTCATGTTAGGTCTACCTATTTAATTTCTAGTCTAGAACAAAACAAAACAAAACAAAACACACCCTATCAGCTCCCCAATCATATAGAGAACATCCACACTTAGAGAAAATTTTATCCATATGAGAAGAGTAACAGAACTAGAGGTGGAGAGGATGGGGCTGTACATGCTGATTCAGCGCAAGTGCATAATGAGTGAGTAGGGCTCTAGTTATTAGTGTAAGGAGCTAATAACCTTCAGTATCTGATTCCTAGAGAGAGCTTAAACTTGTAGGTCAGACTCCCTTCTTCAGACCTTCTCCTTCAACATGAAGCATGATGAGGTTGGACAAAAGGGGAAATGATCTGGTGATAGAAGGGGGATAGAGACAGGCAGAAAGGAGCTGCCAGATGCCACCCCTTTCTGCCCCAGATGGAGGCCACAGCAGACAAATGCTGCAGCCTCCGTGAGGCTTAAAAAGAACCCACTCCCAGCCATTGGTGCATTTGCGTGCAACGATGATCTCTGTGCGGCGCCATGCTGTTTGAGAACTGCGCCATGTTGACGTCATCGTTGCACGCCCCATGTAAATGGCGGCACACCAAGATGGCACCCACTGCACATGGTAGGGCTCAAGAGAGGCAGCAAATACAGCCCAATACTTCCGCTAAGGTTATTCCCATCCATGTCACTTTCACATAGGTTCTCATATAAGTCTTTTCTGCATAGGATTGTAGGCTAATTGCAGTAGCTTCCTTTTCTCTTCCCCAATCTCTTGCAAAATAAACAAAGAAGTGGGGTGAATGGGACTGGATTAAAATAAGAAAACGCTGTTCACAGTTTGTGAAAGAGGAAATAACCCTGAGGTTTCTCTAGTAAGAAGGAGGCACAATGGCCCATTGTAGACTCATAGCTCAGCCTTAAGACATTAAATATTGATCTCTGGATTACAAGTGGGCCTCTGGCCGTGAGGCAATCACCTTAGCCGTGTGTCTGTTTTCCCATTGTCCATCGTGACTAATTAGAATCTAAACTTCATAAAGGCTGGAAACAGAGTTCTGGGGAAATGCCTGACAGTTATTTGGCTTTGTATGGTGGGCGGCTGTATTGAAGTGCTGTGTTTTGGCCCATTAAGCCTTCACACTCACATGTTTCTCATTTCCAAAGCTCTCAATAAGCTCAGCAACCACAATATCCTATTCCCCCAGGAAATAAATAGGACATTGTAAAACAGTAGGCCTAGAATTAACCCAACCAGAATTAGCCGAAGGTCCTCTGCTTCAACTCACTCTGGGTACGTCAAAGGGGGAATGATGGAGGGTGTGTGTTGGGAGTGGGGGGGGAGTATTATGCTTGTCTGTGTACACATTCAGCATCAATACAAGGCTTCATGTTATAAGGAAGCCACTTTAAAATGCTCCACAGGGTGGATGCTATTGCATGGAGAGCTATTTGTGCAGAGCTGCTAACCACACTGCTTGGGTCATTTGCACTGTACTAGCTAGCCATATCAAAACATCTGCCAAGGCATGTTGAAAATTGTGGATTATACAATGATGTAACATTGATTAACATTCAGGAGAAGGAGAGAAATTGTACTGAAACCCATCTAAATCGTATGGATGTACTATAGAAGGAATTAATAAGGGAAGTCAAGAAGACATTTAGAAAGGTGTTCAGACAATACAAGTGCTTAATTGTTTAGTGGGAAAGTGATTGATTTCATCATATGGGGAACTCACTGAGTAATAACAGAGCACTGGGAAGGGTGAGCTAGATTTTCAAGGCAAAGACAGCTCTACAAAATATGGAATACTGTATATTCAGAATAATCAACTCAGCACTAGGGACTACTGAAAAGAGTCTCTAATGAATTTATTGAAATTTTGTCTCTATTTATTACTATTATAAACAAAGGATTCCCTGGATATAAATATCCAAGGACCCAGAAATCCTTTTGGAAAGAGATGATAAAATAGTGAATGACAAAGTGTTACATACCATAGGGAACGCTGACAATACTAGCTAACTACAGACATATACTCATAGATATTTTATCTACAGATTCAACCATCCATGACTTGAATATATTTAGGAAAAAACTATAAATTCAAAAAAGCAAACCTTGATTTTGCAATTTTATATAAGGGACACTATTTCACTATGCCACTGTATTTAGTGGGACTTGGGTATCCATGGATTTTGGTATCCATTGGGGGGGGAAGGTTCAGGAAACAAACCCCAGTGGATATCAAGGGCCCATTGTATCTAGCAAAAGACATTTTCTTAAAGAGTGATGTTTTCTTGATGTTCATTGCTGATTTATTACAAATGACAAATAAAGAAAAATATATTCACAAATTCATCAATGTGCATTTAGGGTGAAAGGAGCATTAGAACTATATACATTCACAGTTGATATGTGTGGAAGCATATGTGCCTTCAAGTAACCTATGAATTCATGGAGTCCCCATGAATTTCATAGTGTTTTCTCAGGAAAGGAATACTCAGAGGCGGTTTTGCCAGTTCCATCCTCTGAAATATAGCCTACAGCACCTGGTATTCATTGACAGTCTCTCATCCAAGTACTAACTGGGGTTGAACTTTCTTAACTTCCCAGATCAGACAGAATCTGGTGCCTTTAGGTTATTTAGGCCCTCTTCCCAGTTGCTGGGGATGCAGAAAATTCTCCCGGGCTCCTAGATAAGTGATTCTTCAGGCTATTGTGGTTGTGACTTTCCTTTTGATGGAAGGACTTGAGACTGTGCATACTTACACTTCATTGTTTGATTTTTTAACATGATCAAATAATGAAGAGAGATCTTTTTACATCCAATCGAGCACAGGGTTTTGTTTTGATAACTGAGCTGTTCACATGTTCTACTGCATACCATTAACTTTTAGTGTAATAAACATACTTTCCAGGGTTTTTTGGATTTCAAGTATTAAAACACTTGATTAAATATCTGGACTTATCCCAGTAAAAAATGAGAAACCTTCCCATCCCTGAATTATATCAGTTAAGGAGTTTGCATCCTCTCCCTCCTCATCCTGTACAGATTGAATTCATGATCATAAGCCTGGTGAATGCCATTCACTTCAGGAGCCCTTAGGACTTTATATAAGTGTGTGTATGTGTATGTCTGTATATATATAGCTGCCTGAGGCATCCAGAAACTTTGCCTGTTGAATGAATTATAGAACAGGAAGCAGATGGGCTGTGTATATGAAACAACCACTATCTGGCATGATGTGCTGCGCAATTTGGCTGCAAAGATTAAATTGAGCTATTGAATGTTTAATACACTATGCATAACAAATACAGCCACAGCCACAAAACAGCATAAATTACAGAATTGGTATGCATACTGCCTTGCCTTGGAATCAATACACTGCCACAGCTCATAAGAGTCTGTTGTTTAATACACATAAAGAAGAGAAGAATTCTTCTATTAAAATGAGTTATCTGGGCTATTTACCAAAGGCAGTGATTTAGCAGTGGCAAAGTCTATGTAGTGCTGTTGAATGCAGATGATAATACTTCTTGTCCTTGTCGGGCCTATTTCATTGCTCCTATCAGTTGCTGCTGCTGCAAGGTCCCTTGGGTACATTAGCAGTCAGCCCAGGAAGTGTGTTTAAGTAATGGACATAATGTTCACATTTGCTAGACCAGCCTTCTCCCTAATCATGAATTATTCTTCCCCAAGGCTCAATTGGAACATTACTTTAGAAGCAGAAGATTTAATCCTTTTCAGCTGATTGGAGGGAATGATTACAGTATTATTTTCTTGTACAGCCTGTCTCCAGTGAAGGTGCCTTTTTCTGTCCCCATCTTTAATAGGCAGCAATCTTTATTTCCCTGGAGGGAAATGGCAATGAATTCAAAATGGAATAAATCTTCAGGAATGCAAGGTGCCGGGGCCATAGATCACTGCTGGTTAGTTAATTAGTTTAGCCCTCACTTGTTTCATCTCCAAGATAGAACACCTTGTAGGGAGCAAGAATGGGAAAATGGGGTGGGGTCAGAGAGAAAATAAATGACCGTCTTTAGAAAAAAAGGAGGCTGGCTTTTCTTTTCTTTAATACGTTCTGGAAATTCGGTTTTTATTTGATGCAATCAATAAAATAACCAGCACGTGGCTCACTTGAACCACTCTGGCTTTTTAAGGATTATTCGATTTACTGAAAGGGATTACATCTCTATCCAGTGGAAACAGTTAAGAGATAGGAGCAGAAGACTGGAGAAGACGTTTATAGACTAGCATGAATGTGATTGGAGTTGACAGATGGAGACGTATCCTCAGAGATGGTGACTAGGATCTGAGGCACGGGGTGGGCAGAGGAGAAATAAATATATTTATTCTTCAGGCACACTATAAAAGATACCTCTGAGCACCAGACTGATGGGGGGGGAACCTAGTCTTAGTTTTTAATTATTGAGGTGGTACACATCAGAAAGAAGAAAAGGTACAGCCAGAAACAAAGTCAAAGGCCTTGGGTATTTGTGCTCAGAGATTAAAATTTCCTCTTGACATATAGGCTGCTCTTATTATGGTGAACCAGTGAGAATGAAAATTTATAATAGAGGGGGAAAGAACAAACAGAAGCTTCCATGGAATTAAGATGTTTCTTCTGTGCATCAATGCAATTTCTAAAAATTTCCTGGAATTTTGCTTGCTAGGGTGTTTTCTGTTTGAAGTTGTAAATATAAAAGAGATACCCTAAAGAGATTAACTCAGTAGCAAAGGCCCTGATGAATGGATGCCCTGCTTCTGACTTAAACTAGACTTCCCCCTCCTCACCCACCCACCTACACACATCACAAGCTGGCTGCCTGAGATTTATTTAAAATCAAAACCAGGTCATGTCACCTTGGCCCTGATTATAAATACATTACGTTTAAGAGATGAATACAGTGCTTGGAAATGAAGAGTGCCTGAGGCTGGCATTTTTCACTCTTTCTTTAGCACTGGGTAAGAGATTCAAAAAACAAACAACTTTTCCAATGAGTTTCACAAAAAGAGTTGTGTTGGAGGGAAACAGCCATTTATTTTGTTGCCAGGTCAAAACATGACAGAAGAGCATGGAGGAAAAGCCACAAGAGAGCTAGGAAGAGCTATGGGGCCAGGTTTTTCATTTATTTTGCTCCCATGTTCTGATTTACACCTCAAGGTTAAACACACAAACACAGGAGTAAGACTTCCAGTGTGCCTATGACAAGTGACTGCATGATGACTGCATGTTAATGGACTACAGCTCCCAGCACTTCTCACCATTGGTCAAGCTGGCTAGGATTGTTGGGAGTTGCAGTCCATCTGGTCACCATCTGGAGGGCCACACAATGCCCACCCCCCAATCTATTCCATGCCAGAAAAGAGAGGTAGAGATAGATGACACATCAGGCTAAGAGGAACAACTGAAATGATCCAAGGGAAGAAAATTATTGCTAGAGCTTAGCAAGGCTACTTTTCTGGATGACAGTTCTCAGAATGTCATAGGCAGCAGAAGCAACGACCATAGTTTCAAGGGGAATGTTAGCACTGTAGAGCCAAAAAGGAATTTTTCCAAGCTTAATTTCTTCCTTTTGGAAGAAAGGTGTAAGACACTGGTGATTTTTTAAAAACAAACAAACAAACAAAATATTTTAAAGGAATGCTGGGATCCTTGATGAAGAGTGTGGAGAGAATGAACCAAAAGAAATTATTTTGCCTTTTATAAAATCCAGGTTTATTCAAAATATTTCTTTTTAATTGTCATGTCCCTATCCAAATTAAATGGCTATCCCTAAGCCCCCTGTACTCAAAAGTACATTACATAAGACTGGACAAGTTATTTTAGCATCAAAGGCACAAAACTCTACCAGTGCCTTTTCTAGAAGTAAAAATGTGTTCGCTGCCCTCTCCCCTCAAAATCAGCCACACATCATCCAAAAAATGAAAACAGAAGTGGGATGACATCATTTCCAGTCATGTTGGAGGGATCCCGACCCCTCACTATTTGAGACAGGGGGCTAGACTGGATTCTACCCATCCTGATCCATTCAAGAAATTTGTATGACTCATTGAGAAGATACAGTAACAGGATTTATTGAAATGCTGCATATTGTGAATGTGTTGTAAATCATTTGTAGGTCCAGCAGTGGACTTCTGCTGATAGGATGGTAGAATTCAGGAGAACTGGGACTGGGATTTTTGTGTGTCTCCACTCCCATCCCTCAGGCCCTGTGCAACTTCAAAACCATTTCCAGGTGGCCTGGAGGGCTATGGTTGATGTTGGGGGGAGAGAGAGAAGGGGAGGATAAAAGTTCCAGTATACTTGCATAACACTGGAAGGATGCTGTTATGTGTAGCAAGCCTTCAAGTACTCATATTCTCCCTTACAAAGCTGCCCAAGTTTTGAGATCTGCTGAAGAGGTCCTTCTCTCTGTCCGACTACCCTCCCAGGTAGATCTGGTGAGAACATTGGAGAGGGCCTTGTCAGTGACTGCCCCCAGGCTCTGGAACTCCTTTCCCAGAAAGATTAGACTGACACCCTCCTTACTCTGTTTCTGTTTCTACAGGCCTTTGAGAACTTATTGTTTTGGCAGAATGGGCCTTATATACTGTGGTGCATTTTCTACCTGTTGCTTTGTTGTGCTGTTGTGGTTTTGTTTTATAGTTCATAGTTTTAACTGGTTTTAATTTTTTTACATTTTAGACACTTTAACGTTTACATTTTGTGAATTTTATAACTATTTTAAAAAAAATCTGCGTAAGCCTCCTTGAGTTCACAACTGGGGGAAAAGGCAGGATAACAGCAACAAATGATGATGATGATGATGATGATGATGATGATGATGATGATGATGGTGATGATGATGTTCTTGCAAGACCGTCTATGTTCATGGCAAAGGAATGCCACAGGTAAAGACATAACCTGCTCCTGTAATGACATTCCCTCATCTTAGACACCATAATCTAACTTGAGAAAACCTTTGAGGGTAACTAATAGAAAAGCTATATAGCCTGGGGAAAAAGACTAGAAGAGAGGCAGATGGTATTCAGCTATCTTTCTTGGAGAGGATCATCACACCTTCAGGGGAAGTCAGGTAAGCCCTCTGCCCTAGTTTCCTTCTGAGAAAACTAGGGATAAAATTAAAGGCTGTAATGCACTTTGGGCATGAACATTTATACAGAGAGAGAGAGATTGAGGGAAAGGAGGAGAGAATAAATATAGATAGAAATAATATAAATCTGCATCTCTTTGCAGCACATAAATATCAAAGTTACTGCTAATATGCTTGAATTTTTCATCTCCAAGATTATGATTTCCACATATTCCATTACTCCCAAAGTCATTTCGTATTTCTCACTAAAATGAATCTCAAACTCCCTCACAGGGATTTTGCTATAGGTCAGTGGGATGTGACTTACTGAAAGGGAAAGATAGCTAAAAGAAGCCATGATAAGGTGTTAAGAATTTGTTATGTGTGTCTACAAAGGGGGCATGGAAAGATCCCAAAGCATGCTTGTTTTATTCTCTAGTTGGTTCTATCTTGACAACTAGTCAAGAGACAAGCAACTATACAATTTTTATTAGTGGTTATTTGGTCATGAAAGAAGGTTAGAACTATGTCACACATATAGTTCTATTTTTTCTTTACTTTCTTCCATATAAACATGAAGGGACAGAAGAACAGCTGTACTGAATCAAACCAGAGATCTATCTAGTCCATCATCCTGTTCCTCACAATGGCTATCAACATGCCTATAGGGAGCCAACAAGCACAACATGAAAGCTTTCCAAAAAGTACTATTTTAAAAACAGGTTGCCTCTGATTCTGGAAATAGAATATGTAAGTCATCATGACTAGTTGATGGTTTTCTCCTCCATGAATTTGTCTAATCCTCTTTAAAAGGCATCTCACTTGTTGGTCATAACCCACATCCTTCCTTCCTTCCTCTTCGACCACAGAAATGATTTAATTTATCATGACCAGTTGAGTTAACTGTTAAAATGGAATTGAACTTCAGGACAGCTACATAAGGCTAGAACTGCAATCGTTAGAAATATACAAATTGCAAGGAAATGTGGGAGGCCTCAGAATCAGGAGTTCAGTGAAGACTTAAATGCAATTTCACTAACTGCTGTCTCTTACAGAATGACATGCACTGTCTTCAGATATCCACCATGGATCCATATCCTATGCAAATTTAATTTGCGGGGAAGAGTCCTCCTAAGCAAAGGGACTTCATGCCACATAACTGACCATAGTTTAGAAGAAAGAGAGAGAAGAATTGTTCTTCCTTAGGATCCCTTAGGGTCAATTCACATAGGCATTCATTCACTACATGGTAACTATTCATTGTTAGTAGGCTTGCCAGATACCTATTGTTTTAAGGAAATGGTTTATACTAGACAGTTTGAATAGTATGGCAAGAACCCTTTGCATTTATTACTCCCGAAATGTGTCAGTGTGACCACATAGCAGTAGCTGTCCTTGCATGTTGTTGTGAAGCTCATCCCAGGTGTTCAGGATGAGTAGTGAGATATTGTTCTACTATTGTAGACTCTCCACCCAAACTAGAAAAGGTTGTTGTTTTGGGCCACAACTCCCAACATCCCTTAGCCAGGATTTTCCAAGGTCTGGCTTAGAATCCTAGAAAACCATAGCTAAGAATCTCTATTGCAAATATTCACCCTTTATATGTGGGAAGCCATAACATTAGGACCTACAACAATGGGATAAAACATGGCTGGGCAAACTGGGGCCCTTCAGACATTGTTGGACTACAAGTCCCAGCATTCATCTCCATTACTATCCTGGTTAGGGCTCATAGAATTTACAGTCCAGCATGAGAGAGGGGCTCACTCTGTCCAAGTCTACCCAGGAATATGAGAAATCCAAATTGTCTTTACCTCATGGGAACCCAGAAATAGTAATAAAACAGTGGTCTAAATCATGGGTGTGCAAAGTGTGCTACTCCACATGTTGTTAGACTACAACTGCCTCTAGACAGCATAGTTGATAGTGAGGAATGTTGGGAGCTGTAGTCCAAGAACATGTGGAGCACCATACCTTGCCCATTCCAGACTAACAGCATAGATCTGTTGTCCTTTTATACTTGCATTTGCATTTCACAAGATTAATGACTGTGTTGGGTTCTTTAAATATTTTTAAAGTGTTGTGTGCGCTAATAAAATTCACATCTCCTGCATTCTGAGCTATTTGTGTTCAGGGCAGATTATATGTTTTGAATGAAAAATATGGTGTTTGTATTTCACTTTCTTTTTTAATTATATGTTTGTGAGTAAATTGTCTGACTTGCACAAACATTACAAAACAACATTTTTGGATCAAAGTTGTTTCGGGAAGAAAAATGAGTCCAGTTCTTCAGTGCTAATTCTCACCACATTTAACACCCTGCAAGAATAATGGGGTATTTATATATCAAACTGTGAAAGATAAGGCATACTTTTTACAAATCTTGTCAAGATTTTTTTCTCCCATGGAGAAATACCTGACAATAATTTTAATCATATTTTTACAGCAATCTAAGAGAGCAGACATGTATAAATATTGAATTTTCAGTTATCAGCTTGTTCACTATTGGCTCCACAATGTGTTAAATATTTGTACTAGATCTACCTAAAGATACCACCAATGTACAGATTAATAGACCAGTTCTCTCTTCTGCTGTTGGTGGTGACCTGGTGTATAGTAGTAGGAGAAGTCAAGATTAGGAGTCTTCCAGCCCTAAATGGGTGGTGATGGTTCTTGGGAAAGAAAAGGTTTAAAGAGGAGAGGAATCTTGGTTTCCATTTTTGCTCAGTTATTTTGCACCCAGTAATAGATTTCATAAATTAGAAAAGCCATGAAGATGCTATAGCACCACATGATCTGATTGGCATCATTAGATTCACATGTACCCTTTCCTCAATATGTAGCAGATACACTGAGTCAATAAGAGAAATAACACTGTCAAGAGTTGGCTGAAATATCAAATATCTCAGTACAAAAGGACTGTGCAGAAGGTCAGAGATAAAGCAGAATTTCAAAAGCCTGTTTCATGCTTCTTTAATATTTGCAACTGTTGAATGCAGGGTGCCGTTTGTTTTTTCCTTACCTGGACCTTAACAATATTTCAGATTTTGAGTAACTTTGATTAAGCATTTCAGTAGAGCTATAGAAGGGAAGTGAGGAAAGGGAAAGAGAGAGGTTTGGCATGTATGTAATGGCAATGTTGTTGATAAGTTGTGAAAAATTTGCCATATTTTCACACACACATACAGGGAGTCAAAGTAGCTATGTTTAACTGTCTGAATGCAACTTATCTTATGTGAATAGTTGGCATAGGGGAACATGATAAGTCTGGGAACAAATGTATGGAGGATAGAAGAGAGGTTATTTTCAGTCCCAATTTTTTAAAAAATGTTTTTCTGCATTTCAGTGGTCAGTTCCTCCACTGCTAATGCGGGCTTCTCATGAAAAGCAAAAAGGTACTTTATGTTGCAAGAGTGTGGTATAGAAGACTTTGAATTCCATTCCATCACAGTCCCATGGCTGGAAGGGAAAAGTCAGAAAGTGACCATAGAGTCTAAGTGAGTTAAAGCCATATTAAAGAAAACACTTTGAAGCTCCTAGTGATTCCAAGCTAAATTAGAGAGGTACATCTTCTGCTGATGTGATAACAGCATGAACACTGAAATGTGTGCATTTGCTTGTATGTCACAGCCTTTTATTGCTCAAATGCTGCCACTGCATTATTATTGTTGTTGTTTTGGTAAGAATTCTGTATAAAATTAGTTTAATTGCTTATTCAGGGTGGAACCCTGGATTATAAAACAGAATCCACACAGTGTTGTGTCATTAAATACATTTCTGAGTTCAATCTACTATGAGATTTTAGGAAGATTGAAGAGGGTTTTTGTTTTGTTTTGTTTTTTTAAAAATCCTTTCCACCATTATTTAATAGCAGTACAATTAATGCCATTAATATGGCAAATTCCCAGTCACAGGAGCTTTTTCTATTCCATGTGTGAACATCTATGAGATAGTTGAGGGAGTGCATATTTCAGGTGAATGACTGTATAAAGTATCCTCATTCGAGAATCTGACACAAATCATAAACCATCCCTATAACAAGAGACCAAATAGAGAGTCTCCTACTCCCAAATTGGGAAAGAAACTTCCCCTTAATGCTACCTCTGTTGTTTCTGAAAAGCATGTTATGCCGACAAAGTATCCTCATTAGTCTCTTGCAAAGTCCCTTACATGACAGGTTTGTGTAGGCAATTCTAGAAGTTCTTGGACTACAATTCCCACAATTCCTCACTATTTAATTTGTGGTCTTGAGATGAAAAGAGACACAGTTCAACACCATCTGGTGAGAAACAAGTTGTCCACCCTTTTGGTAAGTCAACATCAAAATTGACCCCAAATTTCCTTGGCTGTTACCAACCTGGTAGGCTGAAGGTTTCATGAGGATTATTTAACACCTTGTGGAACCAATATTTTGGTAACCCCTGGTTACTCACTGCCAGTGTCTCTGGTATTTCAAACAGAAGTCTTTCCTGCTACCATTTCAAGAAACCAAAGGTTGAACCTGGGACCTTCTCCTTGCAGAGCATGTGCTCTAATTCTCTGACTCATTGTTGGAGAGACTTGATCTGAATGAGATATGAAAAATAGACAATCCATTGAAGAGGGAGAATTAGAGATGAGAGTTTCAGTTAGAGGTGGCAAAAACTGAGGGTGAAGGCTGTGCAAGTGGCTTTCTGAGATTTTACAAACAATTTTATAAACACAGACACTATTAGTCTCAGCGCTTTTTCATCCAAAGGAAAGTATAGCCCTGTAGTGCTATCCCAGAAATCCTCTCTTCACACTGAGTGAATAAAAATATATATTGAATATTCTGATCGATGCTCATCTATAAATGGGAGACTATTGTCATAATGTCTCTCAAGTGGATTGTTCAACTGCCACATATATGCCAAAGTTCACATGCCAAAAATTAAACTATACATTGGAACCACTGGGGTTGGTTCCAGGATCCCTTGTGGACACCAAAATCCATGGATGCTTAAGTCCCATTATATACAATGACATAGTAAAATGGTGTCCCTTATATAAAATGGCAAAATCAAGATTTGCTTTTTGGATTCAAGATGTGGATCTTTTGAATCCATTCATGCTGAATCCATAAACAAGGAGCACTGAATGTATCTGGAATCATGCATATTTTATTCATAAGTTTCACTTACTGAGAAGAAGAACCAGCCCTATAATTACACAGAGTGAATTTGCCTCCTCAAGAAGCACATGCTGGCAGAGAGGGAGCAGCAAGTGTCAGAGAAGGATAAAATGTTGCCGTTAAGTCTGTGCCACTAGGTCTGCCTGTTTTTCTCAGGTCCAGAAGGCATAAGATTCAGCCGCTAGTGCCATCAGCTTCAATAGGTGTAAATGGGATGAGAGACATTCTGACTTTTGCCACAATATGTAGTTTTTCCCACATCACAGAGGTGTCTGGTGGTTCTGTTGCTTCAGGGAAGTGAAACCAGTGAAATTTTATAACCGTTACTCTTGGTTTTAAGGGGGCATTTTTATGGGCACTGAACTTTTGTGCTCAATGCAAGGTATGGCTCTTTCTATAATAAAGACAGGCTTCTGTTGCTTTGGAGTGGTAAATCCATGCTGGGTTTTACAGGAGCAACTCCAAGCTTTAAAGGAGCATTTTATGGGAGCTATCCAAGGTCCTGAATCTTGGGGATGGGGTTTAGCACCTTGGAACTACTGTACTATAATGGATTCACTGCTCTGAAGCATCAGAGCTGCCAGTGTCCTCTGCCATAATAACTGAGTGAGACTGTTGGATTTACAGGAATCCCTGGAGTGCTCATAAAAAAAACCACTTTCTATGGAAGTTGCTGAAAATCCAAATGTGCATCCATACTGGCTTTTGTGTTTTGTTTTGTCTTGTGTCACACATGCAGTCTGTGCAAGCCACACTGATACAGTTTTGATCTCCTAAGGCCAGGGGAATTATAAAGTAATACAAGACCTAATCTGCAACAGCAGTGCCCAAACCAGGGTCTTCTTGAACTACAACTCTCAGAATCTCTGAGCACAGACCATAATTGTTGTAGCTTTGGGGATGGTCACCAGAATCCCATATCACCTTTTATTTAATGTAACTTTATGTATATTTATCTAAGAAGCAGAGGTGCTAAGAAACCCTGTTAGTGGGTTGTGAAGATATATATTGAGACAAGTGCATGAGTGCCCAGTGCACATCAATCCTGATGTGCATCAGTCCCATTTTATATCAGTTCCATTGTGTCTTTGTTACTTTGATGACTCTGCTACACAGTATCATAAAATTCTAATTCCTGCATGTATAAGTCCTTTTACGAAGATGTAACTTCCATGCAGGATTCCAGCCCTGAAGTTCAACAACATCTAGATATATAAGCTTGAGGATCACAGTTCTACATTGAGAAATTGTGTGTGTGCATGTGTATGTGTGGAAATACACATATACACAAATGTGCATGCATTATGCTAACTCCTATGTGTAATTACTCCTTTGAGTTTAGCATCACCAGTCATCCTCATGGCTTCCCTACAAACAAGCCTTAAGTACCTATGTTTTAAGTCATATCCAGATCTTGGAAAGTTACTTTTAATAGTATTTAATTATAGTCCAAGAGTGAGACTTTTGTTGGTGATTACACTCTTTCGGTAGCAAAATAGTGATTTTTTTTCTTTATAAACAAAATTTTAATGCTATGAGATGCTAACTTGTATTAGAAAATATACTATCTTTTAATCTGCCATGCTGTCTCTTCAAAACTCACAACGGAGTTATAGGCATACTACAAAATGAGTCACGTTACACTACATTAACTTGCAAACACACTGTAATGTAATTATATCTTCATTAGTATAGGGGAAGGGAGGACGTATTACAAGTAACTAGTTATATGAATAAAGTTATATTGTTTCCAATCTGTGTTCACATTTTAAAAATTACTGCAATGTCATGCAAATATCTACTTGTTCTACTGAGACAGTGTCCTGGAAATACTTTGTCATGTCCAATTTATTAAGGAGTCTCTGTGTAATAGAAATAAACATATATAACCCATTCACATTTAAATTAAGTGTAGGAACCCACATTATAGTACTGCTGAAGCAAGCTTCTGCAAAAAATAAATGATATCAGCATTACATGTTCACTGTCCAGTACTTTATAGCACAGTGACTGTAAAGTATGCCCTTCTTTAATCATTGGTATTTCCCCCCAAATGAGCATCCATATGATGCCAGTTGTGCATGCTGATCCTACTCTGTTTACTTTGAGGAAGGTCCCACTGACTTGTATGGGACTTATTCCTACCTATGTTTGCACAGAGCTATAGCCAAGCAATCTGACCTTCTCCATCTTTACTTACAAGTAAATCCTACTATGCTCCACATAACAAAAATAAAGATGTATTCTTAGACAGCTTATCATTCTCATATTTAGCATTTTCATAATTATATATCCCACTTTTCTCCAAAAACTGGGAGTCGAAGTGACTTATAATTTTAAGAAGAACAATACAGCTAAAAACATACTGAAAGTGTACATTAAAACGGGATTTAAATATTCACAATATTAAAACAATTTACACTGACACTTAAAAAGATAAAATATAACTAAAACGATAAAACCAATTAAAAGCAATTCCATTTAATGATGATGATTATGATGTTTGTTTATAATTCACTTTCCATTGAAGGGTAGAACATCAAACACATACAATGACAGAGACAATAAAGCATAACAATAGAAATATACAAAAATCCTCTTCATTTTACCAGCCACTACCAATCTCAAGGCACCAAATAAACTATTCATTAGTCTCATCTTTATGTCTGCAGTCAAAAACTATGCAAAATACAAAATATAGCACAAAATAAAGTGAAAATACTGAAAATATACTTCTACAAAAATTAATGAAGCTTTTAAAAAATAGACATCATAGCATTGGATACTATAATAATCTGATTGACAGCTGGAGGGGCAATGTGTAAACAGTACATTAATTACATCAAGCCTATTAAAGAGATGGGAAGTAACATTAAAAGCAAATGCTGACAGACTAGGATACTGTGTAGCAGCAAACCCTCTATGTTTTTGGATAGATGTGGTGGGGGTTTGCTTTTAGACAGTCAGCTAATACTGCTTCCTTTCCTTTTCTGGTGGTTTGGTGGTCCTCTTCCTGCAAGTTATCATTGAACTTGAAGAATCAACTGACAAACCTAAGAACAAAATCTGTACAATACCAAACTCCTTCTTGTCACTTCCCAAAGTTTAAGCTCATATAAAGAATATTTAGGCTTTTGGGAATATTGTTATATCTCACCCTGTATCATGGGCTCTCCGGGTGGTAAGCAAGTAAAATTAATTTAAATTCTAAATTCAGGGGACTTCCAGCGATGATGGCAGGGTGACAAGTTGATTGTCCCAAGGACTGAACATACAGGAATATAAGGTTTTTCCTTATCCCCTCAAACTTGGTGAAGAGATTGGGGTGCAGGGTTAAATGGGGGTCAAAGTCCACCATTGGGGAGGACATTGGAGCTGGATACTGGATGTGTAGGTGATTCTCTGGCCATGGGAACAGACCGAAGAACAGCCAAGACTGTTTATGGCAGCCATCACTGGCACTTAATCTCGCCTGCTGCTTGCTTTTTAGAAGTTAGATTTGTGTAGATGGCTTATAGTAGAATAATTCTTTGTTACCTGGTCTCAAACAGTTTCTTTGGACCTGAGTAACTGGTCGCAGAGAACAAAAAAGACCTGCAAAACTAAAGGATCCCAACTCTTTCTGCTCTCCCATTCTTCCCCTTGGAGAAGGGGGAGAGGGGGAGTGAAGAGGGATTGTCTTTGAATCTGGGAAACTGCAATATAAAAACTCAAAGTTGGGACTGGTGAAGAAAAGTTAAGGAAATTAGAAAGAATAATTACTGGTAAAGGAAAAAGTCAGCAAGTGATAATTTAGCAATGGGATAGAGAGCCGGTTAGTGAGGGGAAAGTGAAAGCTGGAAAGTAAAAACTGAAGGAAAGAAAATAGCAGAGAAAATGGTAGGAAGAAAAATAAAGGAGACTTAGGATCCAGGTTTTAGGGAGGATAAAAGGGGAGAGAGTGAGAATAGAGAGAGAAAATTGAAATTGGAGCTGGATACTGGATGTGACAAAAGTGAACAAGGAAAGATAAAGAGCTGAGAAAAAGAAAGCAGGGAAAGCAAGAAAGAGAGGTTTAAGGGGGAGCAGAGAGAAAGAAAGCGGTGGAAGGAGGACGGAAGGATGGGAAGTCGGAGGAAAATCGAGGTGGTGTTGGCGTGAAGAGAAAGAAAGTGATGAAAAGAGGACAGGAGGACGAGGCAACAGGAGAGTTTTTGAGGTAGAGGTTGGTGTGGTGAGAAAGAAAGCGTCGGAAAGAGGACTGGGGGAAGCGGCGACAGGAGACATTTAAGGTGCTGGTGAGTGCAGAGAGAAAGAAAGTGATGGAAAGAAGACGGGAGGATGAGGCAGCACGAAAAATTTGAGGTGACAGTAGAAGTGGAGAGAAAAAATTCAACAGAAAGATGACAGGAGGATGAGACAGCTTGAAATGAAGGCTTTAAAAATCACAAAAAAGGAACAAATCATCATTCTCCTTGATTGTGTGATTAACACAATTTAATGACAATTTAATGACTGGAGTAGGATGCTTGCTTCCTCCATGTGATAATCACCACAGAATGCTGAGTTGTTGCTTTATCAAACTTTCTGCACAAAACTCTGCTGAAAAATGTTCCATGAGCTGCTTCTGAGTAAATTAAGCAAAGGAAGCAAAATTATGCTGTTTTGTGTCAAGTACTTAGCACAAATCCCCTAATAATATGCCTGAGTGCTGAAATTGTTAATAAATGCATAATTCTTGAGGTTGGGCTTGATTAAGTCATATGTAAATCCTCCTAATTAAAAAAAATGACATTAGGCAAATGAGTGGAATCTCTAAGAAGAAAATTCAATGATGATGATTTGTCCCTTTTTTGTGGTTTTTAAAGCCTTAATTTTAACAAAAGCAGCAAAGCTTTTGGTTAATATAACTGCCCAAGATCAGCTGTAGAGCTTATATAAAGTCCCAAATTCTGTGACTTCTAAAAAACAAACCAGTATTCACTTGCTGATTTGCAGTCTGGTTGCTAATCAGGTGGCTGCTTGAGTAATCCAGACAGTCAAGATTTAAGGGGCAGCTGGTAAGCTTATGTAAGTAAACAGAGAAAGGGGAAACAGGCCCAATATAAATCAACAGGGAGGGAGGCTGAAAGCAAGGTCTTAAATGAGTGTTTGAACTTTTTTCTAGTTTACTTTCCAAAGGCTTGTTAAGATAACCTGGCTTAATCTGAGGGTCAGATGATCGAAACTGTTTACTTTATAGTTCTCAGGACTGCAAGAACTGATACTCCCTATCTAGCAAGATAGGACTCGCAGATGATGGTGATGATGATGATGATGATGATGATGATGATGATGATGATGAGCCAGAGTGATGTGTGGCAGTGGTATCACTAGCATTGGTGTCATTTCATGGTGTTATCCCTGCATTGACCTCCTCCCATTCCACATCATACAGAATCCTTAGCAATGTTTTTTCCTACTAATATGACTCATAACTGATAATTCCTGTATATCATGGAATCTAATGGTAATAGTTGTGACACAAATAGCTAACAAAATTAATATTACAATATCATATGCACAGTCTAAATAGATTTACATATATATAGTCTTATGTGGTTGAAGTGAAAACATGGTGAAAGGTAATGTTTTGGAAAAAAATTAAAGGAATTTTAAAAAATAGATTTTAAAAACATTTTAATTTTTTAAATTGGGCCTCTCCTTTCTCTGAGTCTCACCCAACTCATTCCATCTCTTCAGTGTTTTAAAGGGACACAGGCAAATGCCACAGCCCATTTCCACCAAAAGGCAAGTGTCTGAGGAGTAATGGCATAAAAAAAAACCCGTTAGGGTATCAACTGGTGTGATCCACACACCCCAGTGACGCCACTGATGTGGGGTTTGAGTGTTGGACTATGACTCTGGGAGACAAAGATTCATATTCTCACTTGAGCATGGAAACCTACTGGATGACACTCTCTCAGCTTCAGGGAAGGCAATGGCAAACCCCCCACTGAAGAACTCTTCCTAAGAAAACCCTGTGATAGGTTTACCTTATGCCATATGTCAGAAATGACTTGAAGGCATAAAACAACAACACCTTCCTATCCATGTTCATTAAGAGCCGCTTTGGGCACAACATAATACATTCAGGGGAACAGGAAGTGTAGTGCCTCACACTTACTGTCATCATGATTCTCAATTTCATCCCAAACAGAACATTTCCATCTGTTCTGTGAAAATAGATCTGCAAATACCAGCTTCAGGGTCTGCAAGTGCATCTCCACAGAGTTAAATGAAAAAGTATAAATTCTAGATAACCCAATAAGACTAAGTCATGAAAAGGAAGTATGAGGTAGTTGAATTTCCCGCTTTCCTCCCATTATGGTCACATCATAAGAAGATACCTGATTGTATTTTCAGGCATTGTGTAAATGATGCACAAAATGCTGGTCATGATTTAAATTCTCTGAACCTAGACAGATATGGAAATAGGAGCAGTCTGAAAACATGAAACTCACAAAGAAAGATCCACTAGTATGAGAGACAGAGGTGCTGGTGTACTTTGGAAAAGCAGACCTGATGGTGCAACATCTGGTAGACAAAAATATGGATCCTGGTGGCCAAGTTGCACAGCTAGAGGCATAACAACTCAAAAAAAGTAGAGGGTGGTGGAAGAGGATCAGAAAAACATGTTATTTTATTTTTGCCTTTTAAAATCTGAATTTTTGTGAGGTGAGACAGAATGAAAAGCCTCACAGTGGCCCCATTCACTCTACAGAAATAACCCAATGTGAAACCGGGTTATTTCTGTGATGTTCACTCTGGTCCCAAACGTACCCAGCACCATTTGGGGGGCCACAGAGAAATCTACTTAACCCAGTGTATTGGACACCAGGTCCCTTACTTCATCTTTTGTAAAAGTCTGGAGTGATCCATATCTTTGGTAGTGTAAGTACGCTTCTGAATCAATCCAGATTGCACAGGATCATTTCCAGAAATGGAGGTGCCTCCATTTTGAATCAATCCAGTGTGTGAAATGAATGCAGACCAGGGTTTAAATTCCACAGAGAGATTCGGGCACATAAACCGTAGTGGGGACATCGATTTGGTATTGTGTCACTGGGAAGATATGAATCTCCCCGGGACAAAAATATAAGTGTGAATGCCCCCATTAAGTGTTTTCTCTTTTGACATGATGAGCAAAATATTTTTATTTAAAGCCTTTGATTAAAAGAGATGGTAGGGTTTCAACTAATAACAGCCCTACAAAAGTCCAACATCCAAGATTAAAAGAAAATAGTAGTGATGCTGAGGAGGAGGAGGAGGCAACAACAGTTGTGGTATCAGTGATGTTAGATGCTCTGGTAGCAATTCCAAAAAGACTGACTAAACATCAAATGATATCAACAAAGATAGGATCACAATAGCACAATTACAAAAACCTACACCACTTGAAATATGCCACTCTATCTGTTGATACTTTACTGATTACTAGATTCTTAGCTAGAATCTGAATCACTAATTCCAGCTGGTAGACTGTGAAGTCAGTGGAGATTATCACATGAGGACAGGATAAGGACAGGATCACTCCCCGTCCTTATCCCGTCTTTGACTGTGATCCCATGAATAGCTTTCAGATCACAGCATTATTATCCCATCATTGAAGCGGCATTGCATTAATGCAAATTCTTGTTAATGCAAAATGCTGGACAATGCCATTCTAATGATGGGACAATGATGGGACAATGACGGGATCTACTTGACATCATTTGAAAGTCTTTAATATGATCATGGTCAGTTGTGCTTTCCGGACGAGATAAGCACGATGTCGTATGAAAATCTTCTCACTATCATGCTATGAGAACAGGAAAAGGACGGGACAAGGATGTTTCGTCCCCTGTCTGATAATTTTCGATGTTAATATGTAAAAAAGAGAGAGGGGCAATCTTTCTGCATGAAAAGACACAGTAGAAGAGAAACAGATAGAGATTTAATTGTTTTTCACTGATTTTAAAAGCCAGACATTATGTGTCTGTACATATTTTCTTCTCCATGTTTTATCATTAGTTATACAACTTGATCAATCCATAAGTAAAGCATTAAAAAGTTATAAGGAGAAAACACAAAATTTGCAACAGTGTGGCAGGGTGAACAAGTGCATTTCCTGATTAAAAGAAACTCTCAGGTTTGGCTTTAGTAGTTAAAAGTCAACATTTCAGATCCCTGAGGCCTTCACAGGGATTTTGTATCACCTGGCTGCTCTGCAATGTTGACTCTGCTTGGGTTGAACTGGTTTTTGGCATTCTTCTAGAGCTTGCACAACCTTCAGTGAGGACACAATAATCCATGCAAACAGTGTGATATGGGGTAAATTTGACACAATATGCAGAAATCATAGAAGAATCCCCCCCCCCCCCAGGAAACTAATTCTGAAATCACTTTGTGTTCTTCTCTAACATCAAGTTTGTACATTCATTGCTCATGCGGCAAAGGCCATCTGGAACAAGTATCATATAAACATACAGCAGAATGTGAGTGTATAGAGGCCTCTGGCATTCCTGCAATTGTGATGTGGATTCTAGCTTCCCAACAGATAATTTCAAAAGGCACACACTGACTATTTCCTGTAAGGGTGAAAGATAATTACCTCAGTACCATGACTCAGAGAAACCAATCTTTCCAGTTCAAAGAGTGGCATGACCGAGATATTATTTACCCCATAGATACACAAGCTGATTAGTTAGGGTGGGAATGTTAGCTCTCACCACTGTGACACCAGATAAGGAGACTGAGTGGCCTTGCATTTGTTTATTTGAACCAATGTCATATCTAGGCTTAGAAGGCTATCTCTTGTTGTGCAGCCAAGTTGTTTTGTTGTTAGTTGGCTTCCCTCCTTAATTGTGGGATCACAATTATGCATGAGTGAACCTGCAGAGCATGAAACTTCCACGGAGGAGGAGAAAAGGCACTCCTCAAGCTGTTTAACTTGAAGCAGTCTCACTGAAGTGGTTTGAGTATTGTTGCACATTACCCAACTTGAAATTAAAACTCTAGATGACTAGTCAAGGGAAAACAACACAGTCTTGTAGCCAGATGTTGTTTTTCAGCACAAAGAGAATGAATGGGTGGAAAGGCAAAGACTGAAATGCAGCAGATCTTCTCTATGGTATTTATGGTGCTGCATTCAGCTAATATGAAACCCAGGAAGAGCATCAATTTGCAAGTACATCTTTATATAAACAGGAATGTCACCTAATGTCATAATTAACACATTGTTGCTGGTTTTAAAGTCCATGAAAAAAGGAGAAGGGAGCCTGAGAAGCTTGCAGGATAATGTAATAGAGGCAAGGGAATAATTTATATTGTACCCAAATATCTAATCTCAATCTCTAGCTAAGAGTGGGGAGAAAAGGGAGAAACACTGATCATTAATTGCCTTGAAGTTTATAGATATAATGTAACCAAGCTTCTTATCTCATGGCTAAGATAATAAAAAGCCCACAAGGTGGGGGAATGAACCTAAACTGATAATTAGAGTACATTTCATTTACATCTGGAAGACATTCAATTATTATGAGATGCTGATATAAGAATTCAGACAACAGTAGAGTCTGACGCTTTTTCCATTCCTCTCCTTTGAGCAAAGGAGCAGATAGGTTCAGCCACAGAAAGTCTAATTCTAACCATTATTTTTACTTAAAGCAGGAATTTAAGAACTAGTGGCCCGCTTGAGCTTTGTTATACTACAGCTCTCATAATTCCTAACTACTGACTACACTGGCTGTGACTGATGGGAATTGGAACCCAACAGTGTTTGGAAGGCCATAGATTCCTTATCTGCAGTCTAAAGAAATTTTTGAGACATCTTAACATGCTCCATGAGCCTTAGTGACAGATAAAGTTCTCTTTTCCTTATCTGCATTGCAGAATTCATGCAGTTTTACACTGCTTTAACTGTCACAATTCAGTGCTATGGAATGCTGGGATTTGTGGTTGATTGTGGCACATGAGCTCTCTGATAGAAAAGGTTAAATATCTGACAAAACTACAAATCCAAGGACTCCATAGCATGGAGCCATGGCAGTTAAAGCAGTGTCAATCTGTATTATTTCTGCAGTGCAGATGAGGCCTAATTTATGAACATTGTTAAATGTGAGGAAAGGTCTAGCTAAGCTTGCTGAGCAGTGCTGACAGGCCAGTTATAATGATGTATTATCTACAAAAACAAACACAACATATTCCGGTTGGCAATGGCTTAGAGTATATTACCAACATTTGTGTTTTAGTTTACACAAACTAATATGGTAGAAGGTCTTCTCATAAGGATCTTCATGAACTGTGCTTCCCAGTTCTTTTATCTAGAAACAAAATATTTTGGTATTGATCCTATTTGTTGTGTTCCTTCAAGTTGTCTCCAGTTTATGGTAACCCTATGAACCTATCTCAGGGTTTTGTCAGCAAGATTTGGAGCAGGTTTGCCATTGCCTTACTCTAAGGCTGAGAGAGTGTGGCTTGCCTAGGGTTGCCATAAGTCAGCACCTCTAAACCGGGACAAATGTAGGACAAAATTTTCAAATGTAGGACACATTTTTTGTGTCCTACATTTGAAAAGGAGCCTCGCTGAGGGGAGGCTTTCCTTCCCCGCCTGGGCACCGTTCTCGCTGGCAGAATCCAGGCGGGGAAGGAATCCTGCCCCCAGGGAGGCTTTCCTTCTCTGCCTGGGCCCCATTCTCGCCAGCAGAGCCCAAGTGGGGAAGGAATCCTCCCCTCATCCTGGGGGCAGGGGAAATCCTGGGGACGGGGGCAAACCGGGGTGGGACCATGCGGACCTGCCCCAAACCGGGAAAGTCCCGCCCCCAGGTGGGATATGGCAAGCCTAGGCTTGCCCAAAGTCACTCAGCTAGCTAACATATATTTAAAGATCCTTGTTCTTTCTATTTGCCTGCAGTGTTTAGAGAAAAACTGGTTTTGAGTTGCCAAGATAAAAGGATGATCAATGACTCATGTCTTACAATTAGCATAATGAATAGTAGAACACATTAGCAGAAATAGGTTTATGAATTAGTAGTAAAAGATTTACCTTAGAGCGGACAAAGGATGGAAATGACTTGAAGGCACACAATGACAAAATAAAACTGCTGCTAGCTTAGGAAAACTGTTTTGTGTAGCAGTTTGAGCATTAAACTATGAGTGGAGACCAGGGTTTGAATTCCCATTCACCCTTGGAGATCCACTGGGTTCCCATGAGAAAGTCGCACTCTTTCACCCTCAGAGGGAGGCAAAGCAAACCCCTCTGAACAAATCTTACCAAGAAAACCCCATGATAGAGTCACCTTAGAGTCTCCATAAGTAAGAAATGTCTTGAAGGCATATGACAACAACAGCAAAATATTTAACCCTATTTAAAAACAAAAACAAAACACAGGCGCACCTGCAATCGGCAAAGTAAATGGCACCATCAAGATAAGGAATTACTTAAGCATGGCTGCTGTTTCTTATATAATGAAAGGTTTTGAAATATGCTTGCATCTCGGTCATTTGGGAAGCCTGGAAAGTTGATGATAACTCCAGCTTGTTATTCAGTATGCAAGAAGGAGCACTGAATTTCCAGCATGTGCTTTGCAAGTATAGACTAAGGATCCAATCATATGCATTTTACATAGGAATAAGTTCTGGTAAGCTAGACAGAACTTATATCTGAGTAGCCATAGATAAAACTGAACTGTAAATTCCCTATCCAAGCCATCACAGCAACCATTTTTGTAATGACCTGCATCATCCATCAAGCCATTCTATTTGTTTTGGAAAGAGAATACAGGCTGGATACAATTATGTGGATGGGATTCTAGGGTTCTCCCCTTTCTAATTCCTCACTTGAAACTCCTGCTAATTTATGACTAGGTGCTAATGTCTCCAGCTCTTTGTAGGACTATTACATAAATCTTTTAAATGAGTGTTATCATCTCTTGCACACAAACTATAATTTATCCAAAGGGCTTCAAAAGGTCATCAGTTATCACTGTTTCACTCTAGCCAGGTGTAGTGATTATTAAAAACAGGGGCATTTTATCAAGAACAATAAAATGATTTATTTTATTTTATTGCTTCACTGTTTAATTCACCTAATAATTTATAAGTGTTCTGCTTAAAGCAAAGGGACTGCAAATTTTAAGATCCATAAAAAGCTTCTGTTCAGCTTGTACATAGTTTATTGTGATATTAGTAACCTCCTACAGCCTTTATTTTACCATATACCTGAATACATTTCTTCTCAGGCTAACTGATATGGGGAACTGGTAATTTCTTTTTCTAATTTGCTAAGCATTGGTACCATATTTTTGGTCCATTGGTTACAACTATTTCTTGCTTGCTGCAGAGAAGCAACTGAGATCTCATGAACAAGTGCGGATCCATAGGACAACGCTTTGAGTATTGTATTTTAATACACATTTACTTTGCCAAACTGCCTCCATTTGTTTCATTTTTGGACAAATATACTGTGTGCATTTGGACAAGTTTTGCAAACACATCTGAAGAGGGGGGGGAAAGCAGCCCTCTTTGGCAAATATCTCAGGATCTGCTTGGAGCTGAGACACTTGAAGGCTTCACATCTGTTTATGCTCATAGTTTGAATTTCCTTTTTATATCAAAAGGATAAACCTTCTGTAAAAATATTTGGAGTGTTCCTCCTGCAAAGTCTGAAACCCACCTCCAGAGAAACTAAAACAATATACAGCCTGAGGGAAAAAACAAATATAGAACAGCAGGAAAGAATCTTCACGCAAAGAAAGATTTGCCAAAAGGTGGAAAAAGAAAGAGAGAGAGAGAGAGAGAAAGAACACAGTACTGGTTGAACTCCTTTTATCAGTACCCTAACAAATAATACCGCCTGTGCTTTAAATATTTAATGTGAAACCATGGATTTATATAGCTTACAAAATGCCAGTGGCTCATTGTCTCTACAGTTTGCATGACAGGGATATTCATATTCAGTTCTACCAACAAAGACAACAGGAATTCCTCCAGGTGCTTGGCTCGCTGCTTCAGTAATCTACTAATTATAGAATCCCTCAGGTAGAACAATATCATTAATCTGATTAAATTATTTATATTGAGGGAAAGTGAAATCCTATTAGGCCCTTAGTATTTTGGATGCCATACAAGAGAATGAATGACATCTTGGAGTAGGTGAGGAGCACAAATGACTGTCATAAGACCAATCAAAGGAGCGAGAAGAAAGGTAGACTGTCTCAGGCCCAGTATACTGTACCTGAAAAAATTGGGAAGAGAGTTACACTACTAGAGAGTGAAGCTAAGCAGATGTTGATTTGACTTTGACTGTCAGAAAACATGGAGCCCTGTGTCAGTTCTGCCATCTGGTTCATCTACAGTGGGCCATGGGTATCTGCTGGGGTTTGGTTCCAGGACCCCCCATGGGTAGCAAAATCCATAGATGCTCAAATTCCATTAAATACATTGGCATAAGAAAATAGTGCCCCCAATATAAAATGGTGAACAACAAGATTTGTTTTTCTGGAATTTGTATTTTTTTTTTAATATTTCCAAGCCGTGGATGGTTGAGTCCATGGATAAAGAATCCATGGATATAGAGTACCAACTGTATAACCAGGGATTCAACTAGAGCACTATAATTCCACTTTAACTGCCATGCCATCATCCTATGGATTTCTAAAGCTTGTAGTTTGATGGGGCACTAGGGCTCTCTAGCTGAGAATTCTAAATATTTCATGAAATCCCAGGATTCCATACAATGCTTCTGTGGAAGACAAAGTGAAGTCTTAGTGCTATAATTCTATACCAAAATGGCTGCTACTTCCCTAGAATTTTCTCCCACACCTGTAACATCTTACTTACTACTGAATTAAATATATTCCAGGAAAGTTACATGGGATATATCAGTGTCATGTGATCACTGTGGTTATTTCTGGCAGGACCAGTTTAAAATGTTTTTCTTCTTGAGATAAAGGACAAGATGGCACCTTTTCCTCCTTCTACTTACAGAAGCTGACTAAAATCACAATTGAATTTTTATTCAATAGTGATGATGGGAAATCATTTTCCAGCACAGCCAATGTTAGAATGGTTCTCAGGATGAGGATGAGTAGGTTATGCGCCACAAATGGGTTTGTCTTCCAAGAGAAGGTTTGGAGGCTGTGGAAGATAGCCAAACACCTGCTGGCTGCCATTATCTGAAGCAGTTGCCTCACTGTGCCTGATATGTGATCAACTCGACCCAAATAAGCAATGTATACAATCTTTACTGATGTAACTAGGATGAAGTCATGTTGAAAACTACAGCACTCAGAGAATATTTGTATAAACTCTTGCAATTTCTGCAGAAAAACAAACAGATATTTGAGTCAGGGGACTTCACATAATAATAATTAATAATAATCTGTTTTATTTATATACCGCTATTCCAAAGATCATAGCGGTGAACAGCAAGTAAGCTAATTAGCAAGTAAGCTAATTTGCCCCCAACAGTCTGGGTACTCATTTTAGCGACCTCGGAAGGATGCAAGCCTGAGTCAAGCTTGGGGCCTTTTGCTGGTCTTGAACTCGCAACCTTGTGGCCATAGTCCAACATATCTGGGGTTTGCCCTAGTTTTCTGTACTAATGACTTGCTAGGTCTTGATTTTTGTATTTTTCAGGACTGGTAGCCAAACTTTGTTTATTTTAAGGGTTTCTTATTTCCTGTGGAAGTTGTCTAGGTGCTTGTGGATTTCAATGGCTTTCCTGTGAATTCTGACCTGATAGTTGTTGGTATGGTCCAGAATTTCAGTGTTTTCAAATAGCATTTTATGCCCAGCATGGTTTATAATGTGTTCTCCTACTACTGTTTTTTTTTCCTTTTTTTTGGCTGACCCAGTCTTCAGTGTCTCTCATGTCCCTGGGTTCATTTTTGAACACTGCATGTGGTGGTCCCTATGTAGACTTGTCTACAGCTGCACAGTATGCAGTAAACCCCTGCAGCTGTGAGAGGGTCTCTCCTGTTCTTTATGAACCTTATGATTGATGGATTTAGCTGTCTAAAGAGAACCTAGAATATAGAGAATTATAGAATCATAGAATATGAATTTCACTGACCATGCCAACCACTACCATGTCAGGATGCACAGGGAAGCCATTGAAATCCACAAACATCTAGATAATTTCAACCGGAAAGAAGAAACCCTTAAAGTGAACAAAATTTGGCTACCAGTCTTGAGGAATAGCAAAATGAGGACTCAGCAAATGCAAATGGGAAACCACTCAGAGTCAGGGGCTTTCCCAGCAGATAATGATCACCAATTAGCAGCCACTAATCCTCTTTTGCATTAGCCTCCCAGCCTGAGGCCAGCCATCAACACAGAACAACACACATACAAATCACTCCTGCATTCCAGGCTCACATAGTACAGTGCTTCCTCGGGTTACGAAATTAATTCGTTCCGCGGCCGCTTTCGTAACCCGAAAAGCCTTCGTAAGCCGAATTGCCATAGGCGCTAATGGGGAAAAGCCGCGATTCCGTGCGAAAAAGCCGAAAAAAGCACCAAAAGTTTTTTCGTAACCCGAAAAAACATTCGTAACCCGAAACAATAATTCCCTATGGGATTTTTTCGTATCCCGAAAATTTCGTAACCTGGGTATTTCGTATCCCGAGGTACCACTGTATACACACACACACACACACACACACACACACACACACTTTTTCCAGACAAGCATTCTCTGAAGATGCCAGCCACAGATGCTGACAAAACATCAGGAAGAAACTCTTCTAGAACATGGCCACATAGCCCGAAAAACCCACAAAAAAACTATGGATCCCGGCCATGAAAGCCTTCGACTTCACATTGAACTGGTACTTGGATACTGTACTTTATTTCTTGCATTTGTAAATACCATTAGTTTTGGTTGTAAAACTCTGTTAGGCTGTTTTGAGCCATTATCAGCAGTCTTGGTAGCTTTCCCGGACACACATCATATGGAGCGGCACACGGCATCATGGCACCCTGAGGCGGAGTCAGGGCATGTGTCATCAGAACGTTGCACCACGACTTCACCCACAGGCTGGCCTTTCTGGCCAGTCTGTATAGGGCCTTTGAGGTAGTCAGCACCCCCATTCAACAGTGAGATAGATTCCCAAACCTGAAAGAGAAGACACTGAAAGAAATGGTAGTGAGTCTCTTCTAAAGAAAGCTACCTTATATTCTGGTAGTATAAAACCTTATTTTCTTGTATTCATCCTAAGTCAGTTTTCAGGTACATGGTTGTATCTTAAGTCCAGTTTTCTGAACAAGGATGATTATATGAATAAATTCCAGGCTAATTTTGGGTCTAATTTTGGAACTTCGTTGTGCAACCTTAAGTATTAGTTTGAATAGCACTTAAATGCTACATTGCTGTTTATTCTAGATGCCATAGTGGGTGGTGGCTTCCACAAATAGATCTGATTAATCCAAAAGGCAAGCAGTCAAAAAGCAAAAGCAAACAAACAAACAAACAAAATGCTTAAGGAGTACATGACTGGAGAATATGCATAACATAAATCAATGTGGAATATGTACCCAAATAATAATTGTACAATGTATATATCAAATTGTAATTTGTTACTGCACATATCATATCATGCAACAGCTATAAGAAAAACCACTATGAAGAAAAACAGTATTTCCGGCAGAAAAACAAATAACATAAAGTTACTCCTAACAAGATAGAAAATGAGCAATAAGAAAAAGAAAACATGTTAAATAAAGCTGATGATGAATAAGCCAAGAACAGAAAACAATGCAAAATATGTGTAAAATGTTTGGTAGGGAAAAACAGAATGTATGCAAACTATTAATAAGAAGTAGGTAATAGGCAATAACAGCAGTTCTAGAGAAAATCCTGTTGTGAATCTGCTTTAGGTGTTAGTCCAAACTTTAAAGGAAATATCCAACATTTTGAACTTTATCCCCACAAGAAAAAGCTCGAACACCCTACTAACATGGATCCAACAACTGCCATTGCCTAGGCTTTAAGATGGTCGTTATTGTTACACATGGTCAGACTAGCCTCTTCAGCCACTAGCTCAATGGTCTGTCTGTCTCTCCCTCTACCCACCCATTCCACCCCCAACACACCTGAGATATACTGGCTACAACATTATGTTGTTCATTGATTCTTGACATTTGCCAACATGGTTACATTGATTTCAAGGAAAAGAATTGCGCACTTCGCAAATATGTTTACACTTGGCTATACTGTGCCAAATATTTCAAAAGATTTTGCAGGACAGGAGATAATGCACAATCTGGATATGTGTCTGAAAATGTCACAAGTAATGTTGACACTACCTCTTGCATGAGTCAGAGTAAAAGGTGCCTGTATGGATTAGCAGCTCAGTATATATAGATTATTGTCTAATTAATACTATCTGTGACTGCATGCTAAAAGTGAGCTGTATAAGTCATAAGTCTGCTAATAGAACTGGAAAGGAGTCTATAGGTTCTTCTATTCAGAAATGAAAATATCTTTAACATAGGAACCTCATAGAGAGTGGCCTTTCATCGAGTCAGAACATTTGTCCTTCTGGTGACTAGTTTTTAGCTTAGCCTTCACAATGTGACTCACAGCAGCTTTTTGGGATTTCAGACAGGATTCTTTCCCAGCCCTGCTTGGGGATCCCTGGTGATCATTCATCCAGGTCCTAACCAGGCAGGGCCTAGACTGGCTTTCATATGAGATTGTATGTATTCATAGTGGTACAATGAATAATAGATTAATCTGAAAGCAATGTAAGAAAGATAGATTTGAATATGCCCCATGCTGACTTGGATTTTAGGAAGGATAAAAAATGGACTATGTGAGTTTAAAGTTTGTGATTGTCCTTTACTGGATGACTTTCCTATGCCATCATTCCATGGATGGTGTTGGCTGTTCCCAGATGGGTACTTGTAGCAAGGAGTGGTAGCTTCAGTTGCATAGGCTCCATGTGTCTATTTCAGTGAACAGAGGCATCAAGGATTATGCTCTCTTACTGAAAGCCATCCATCTCCAAATTAGAAATGAAGCTGGAACTAATCACAGCTTATGATAATACCATATCTACATTACCTTAAAAGCTTATCAAAGATAACATACTTTTTTCACTGCATAAATGTGTTCTCTTTCAAACATTAATATGCATTTCACTTGTGGTTCACACAAAATCAGGCAGAAAAAATGAAAGTAATACAGAACAACGGGGAAATACTTACTTGAATACCCCAGAGTAAAACTATCAGCAACTCATCGGAGAGCCTATACAGCGACAGCCCCTACCCACTGGAATGCACTTCCAGAAAAGATCCGATTCTGCCCCACATTAGAAGCCTTCAAAAAGGCATTGAAAACCTACCTCTTTCAGATAGCATACCACCACCCCCCCGACCCTCTTTAGATTACAATGTCCAACCACAACCAATAGTTTTAACTGCTTTGTATATGGTTTTTAGGTTTTTATTGAATTGTATGTAATTGTTAATGTAATTATTGTGGTATTATATTGCTTTGTACTGTGTACTGTGACATGTGTCACATAATTGGTATACTGTGAACCGCTTTGATCTGGAGGAAAAGCAGTATACAAATAAAAGTTATTATTATATTTAATATATTTGGAATTATAGTTGAACACAAGGTAGATGCTTTCTGAATGCTAAACTAACCATTACTTACAATTCACTTGGACTTTAGTATCTGCATTATTTTCCAATGCATCATCTAACCCAAGAAAGCATGTAAATCCCTGAGGAGGACTAATTTTTTCTCATGTTTAAATTCTTCAAGGATGTGTTATTAGCACTTAATGGTTTTGCAGATTGACTGTATTACCATTCAGGATTTGCATTTCAGGTAAGAACACAAATCTTGCTCGTAATAGAAAAATTAACATGCTAGACAGAATTGTCTTAAGTTGTAACATTTCCTAAAACCAACACAAAAAATGCCTCTAGTTCCTACCCAAATCAGCTTTGCTGCTGTTTAAATTAGCTAACATGAAAACCCATCACACTGAGGAACCATGTACTATATATGAACAAAATGAGCCATTTTTTGTCCAGCCAACTGATACATCTGGCCACCCATTCCCTATTGCATGAATCATTCTCCTCAGGAGCAGTGAATTTCAGGAGAAGTGCTGTTAAACATCAGCATGTTCTCAGATTAATTACCATTTTTCAAATCTACAGGACTGACAAAATGGGGAATTCTTGATCAAGTTGCTGCTTCAGTCAAGCAACCACTGAGGACTAATTGCATCCTGAAATCTCTCAAGAGATTCCACAGAAAAGAAATTACAGAAACAGAACAAAAACGTTTGCTTGCTGTATAAAAAGAAAAAAAAGATACTCGAGCAACTTCTGCCAAAACTCATTGCTATAGCAGGTCACATAGAAATACATTTTTTCTAATGAGCCATATGCATACTTTCTTGTGGAAGCTTAAATTATCCTCAAGTTAGCTTTCCGGACAGATTGAAGAATTTCTGTCACATTTAGTCTTATCATTCCAGACAGTGTTCAGAAAAGGCAATATCAGCTACAGTAAACCTTTTAAATTGTATTTCTCAAACAACTGTTCAACCATACTGGGCCAAAAAATCGTTGGACATTTGTCCTTTTAAAAAAACAAAACCTCTAGACATCCAAAAACATAAAGGACTCTCTTTTGGCAAGCTATGAGCTGTAGGTACAACTTGGGTTTCTCCCTCTTTCTTTAAAAAAGCCTCCTGTTATAAAGAAGACCTGTTGCCTAGCACTTTCTGACTAGTTTCTGCACTACTTTTCCTTCCTAATCTTTCCTTCAGTTTCCCTCACTGCATCCATATTTAATAACTTGTTGGTTCGGGGGCCAAATAAGATTATACATTTATCACTCTTTTGCAGAGGTCTGTGGATTTTAGAGATTCTGTTTGCCATAGCCTGTGATGCTGCCAAACTGGTTCAGACTGGTACACCTCCTATGGTGGGTTACTGTGCTGCCTTTAGTAAGGTTGGCAAAAAGATCTTGATTTCAAATAGAGTAAATATTTATACTGATTGGCTTTGTCCTATGTATGTCCAACTCCATTGTCTTCGACCTGCTCAGACCACTTAAGAGCCATTATCAGAACCTGAAAAGCAGGTTCATCTCTGTCTTTTTTCCAAGAACATGTTGAGGTCACGTTTGTGCTACCCAAAGATGTCCTCTTCACTCTTAGGAGAACTGAAATACAGACACATGAGAATATCTAATTACTTGCTAATTAGCTTACTTGCTGTTCACCGCTATGATCTTCGGAATAGCGGTATATAAATAAAACAAATTATTATTATTATTATTATTATTATTGTTGTTGTTGTTGTTGTTGTTGTTGTTGTTATTATATCTCTGGTCCTTTACAGACTGGCCTGAAAGGCTGGCCTGGGGGCAGAGTTGGAGTGTAGTGTCCTGATGACACATGCCCAACTCCGCTGCTCCAGGGCATCCAGATGATCGGGGTTGTGGCATGAGGTTGTCCCGGCCCCGATCCGGCTAGGAAAGGGGCAGCCTCCTGCCGCCCATTCAGGGCTGTCAATAGAGCCCCTCTGTCTCTTTCTGACCTGGATTTTTCTTTGACCTGTGTCTCTCTGACCTACTCCACTCTCCAGCTATCTTCTCAGCGGATGAGAAAATCCATGTGAGTGTTTTAGTCTGTAAGCCTGTTCTGTTGGTTTTTGCTGCCATTTTCTTCTGTGTATTTAATAAAGAAATAATTGGTTTTGCTGCAAAGTCAGCTTGTCCTTCTACCTCATTTTTACTTGGAGCTAGGTCAGGATACGATATGTAGTTGTGCATTCATAACCATGTATGTGATGTAGGATCTCAGCCATACATTTTTCTATGGTGTCTAGGCAGGCTCAACATGCCAACTGCATTGCACCTTTACAAGTACCTCTTTGGGTAACTGTAACTTTCCCACTTCCATCTGTCTTTGATGCAGATTGCTGGTTCAAGCGAACTTGAATGGCTTTAAAAGGGAATCATCTAGATTGATAGACTATCAATAGCTGCCACTCATAGATAGTATACATTCCTTGTTGTATCAGAGGCAGTATATTGGCGACTGTGGAGCATGAACATACGGATATTGTTGCACACATATCGTCTTCATGGGTTTATTACAGGCTCTTGAATGAAGCTGAATGCTGGACTAAATAGACCTTTGGCCTGATCCACCATGATTATTCTTATATTCTCCATTCTGTATTAATGTTACGTATTTGGGTAATCGCATATGTCTTGCATTTGTTGAAGTGAGCCTTGCTAGATAGTCCTTATGCCAATAAAGGACATTTGACATAAAGCCCGTAGGCCATTAAAACTTGTTAGTCTTTAAGGAGTTGCAAGACTCTTTCTCATATATTTTATAATGCATTTAAATTACTTGATTCAAGTCTTGTTTTAAATAGCAAATATCTTCCTGAATGTAGTATAAAGTACAATCTTCCTGTGATCCGTGCTTTCATGTGTATCTCAGTTACACCTGTAAACTTTTGTGCCAAAGTACACATATGACTGGGGATATTTGCTTCTTGATGTGTTTACTCACTTTTTATCCTTTTGGTTTGCTGTAGCTTGTATTGTGTTTCTTGGGTAAATGGAAAAGAACATTTCTAATGGTAAGAATGAACCTTAAAGCACTTTAACAAATTAGGGCTGAGATCCTGAATCATATGATGTTACTATGATGACATCTCTCTGTCATCATAGTTACAGCTTATAATGACATAGTTATGTCTTACATATATTCTAGATGATGGAAATCAAGCAAGTGACCAATATATTGAAAAATAACAACAAGATACAGGAGTCCTTTAGAACGACAATGCTAATGGTATAATTCTAAACACTGTTAGAGAAAAGCAATGAATGAATGATAGGTAGCTGCTAGGAAACTTAGATAAGGAAGAACACAATGGTATCCATTCAAAAGGACTTTATTATTATCACGGCCAGCCTTCCATATCCATGGATTTTGCATCCATGGATTCTACCAACTACATCTTTAAAATACCCCCCCCCCACACACACACAAATATCCTAAAAGTAAACCTTGATGTTGCCATTTTATATAAGGGGCACCATTTAACTATGCCACTGGGTGAGTCACATACTCCCAGCCCCAGAAAACCCTGTGATAGAATTACTTTAGGGTTGCCATAAGTTAGAAATGACATGAAGGCGCATAACAATTTAGCCAACTAAATTATTTATGAACACTAGTATTCTATACAACCTCTATATACAGTCCGTCCTCGCCTTACGCGGGGGATCCGTTCCGGATCCCTCTGCATAAGGCGAATTCCGCCTATGCTCGAGCCCCATTGGAAACAATGGAGCTCATGCACGGCGGCGCGGCGGCGCGCATGCGCACGGGGCACAACGGGCGCACGCACCCATTCAATTGAATGGGACGTGCCGCCCCTTCCGCCCCGTGCGCACCCCACGGCTTGAGCGCGTATGCTCAAGGCTGCGTATGGCACGCCCGTGTATGGCGCGGGCGCACTGTAATTTGTATAGCGGACATGTTCCCAAGTTCATAACCAGTTTCCACTTTCATTTTAATACAGTATCCTCCACTTGCACTTTGTTAATTAATTAATATCACATCTTTCTCCCAATATGGGACCCAAGAAGGATCACTATATATAACAAATACAATTTTATACATTTCATACAGCCGGGGCATGCCGGGCCCAGCAGAGCCCCGATGGTTGGTGCGGCCTCCCAGCGGCAACGCGGCTCGCCAGGGAAGTCCAGTGGCCATCCTATGTGGAGATGCCCCTTTTATTAGAAAAATGGCATAGTTATCAAGCTTTGTCTCTTCTTTCTTTTACGTCATGTGCTTCTTGAAGTACGTATTGCCACTTTAGATTTTGTTTTAATTTGATTTTGTGAACTTGGAACATCTGAGCAGGCTATTAAATCTTGCAGAACTGCTGCCAAATGGTGGCAGGATTTGGCCTGGAAATACAAACTGGTTGGATCCAGAATTCCATATTCCCAACAGGGCTCTAGGAAAGGACTTCTCCCACCACATCATCATGGTATCCCACCACCCAGACCCTTGAAAATGAAACCTGAAGTTTGAGACTGCCTACACACAATAGTGCAGCCTGGGACAAAGGGGAGTAAGAGCAGACTCTGAACATTAAGTGGAGGCATCTTCCATATAAATTTAAACCACAGTACCTTGGGTACCTTACTTTTTCGGGGCTGCAACACCAATAACACTGGTTCTGGGAGCTGGAATCCTCAAAGATAATTTACTCAAGCCACAGTTTAAACTGAACTATAATATATCTCATTAGAAATTATTTAACAGAAATAAATGAGCCATGTGTTAAAATCCATCTTGTTACTTATTTGCCTTCTCTGTCAATATCATTGGTGAGTACAGAGGAAGTGTGTGTGTGTGTGTGTGTGTGTGTGTGTGTATGAGAGGGAGAGAGAGATACTGCCATTTTTCACACTTAAGATGAAGTATGCTTGGTTTGCCTTCCTGTTGTTTTTTGGGGGGAGGGCAGTGTTACTTTTCCTAGGAGGCTATTGTCCTTCAATCTTCGCTTTTTAATTTCCCAAGCACAAAGCAGATGGAAGTGCTATTAACTGTCGACCTCAGCCATTCTTGGAAGATTCCAGACGCTCAAGATAAGCAGTTTGCAGCTTCAGCCCCTGTGAAGTGTTTGGAACTGGCACTTGTCACATTCATCTTATCTTGTAGTGATTACAAAAGTATATTTTCAACAATAACAATTTAGCAAGCCACCAAGGAAGGTTAAGGGTAATGAAAGGTTGGACCCTTTCAGCAATCTGACCAGAAATGTTTATAATTAATTGAAACAACCATGCCATGAGGTCAGAGTGAGAAGGCAAAGGAGGGAAAGGAGAAAATCATTCCTAGTGAAAGACACAAAAGACAACTTCATGGTGTTGAAGAGGAGGAGCAGGGAAGTTAGGTGCGTCAGTAAAGAAAACCTCATCTATGTAAACTGTATGCTGATCTCATAATGATTCCTAAGTGGTCTCCTTGGTTCTTGCACTGGAATTACAGTATATAGTGGTTTTAAGCTGACTACATGAAGGGAGAGAATCCAATATACTATCAAAGATGGGTTGTCAGATCTGATTATAACCAAATTTAATAACATTCTAATATTTCCTGGATACTAGTTAAAAATAGTAGCTATTAAAACTGTTAGGAAACATGAATTTCACAAATTAGATATTTACATGGATGAAATGTCCATGTCTAGAAACAACATACTGCCACATTATTCTGGCCTCTGCAATTTTTTGTTTAAAAATGTTACATGACTTGTATAGAAAATCTTGCCATTATCACTTGCTGGCGTCCGATGATGCCAAGCAACCACAAGAATGCAAAAGAAATGCTTAGCTGAACGAATACAGAACAGGTGGCCAAAGCCAAGCCTTAAGGCTGCATGAAGCCCTCAAGATGGTTGTGGGGTCCTTTTCCCTCAAGACTTCTTGTGCTGCCCCCTTTTAATCCTCATCAAAAAGAATGACTTGCCTGTGCTGAAAACCTCCATAAGACATGATTTATCTTTTAAGTAGGTCACAGGAACACCCTCCCCTGCAATATTTATGCTTTTATTAAAAAAATTAAGCCTATTCTTTGTTGTTGTTTTTAATTAGTGAGCCTCTGCCTATTAATCATCATCATCATCATCATCATCATCATCATCATCATTTTGTTCTGGATTGTAGTTTTTTGGGTGTGTTTTTGGCATTTTGGGCAGCCTGTGAGATTCACAGAGAGTCCCAGGGCCATGATCCACTGCAGTGACCTGCCTCTAACATAGAACCCTGGAGTATGAATAATAATAAATAATAAAATGTATATATTTTTAATGTATATCCTGCCTGTATGTCAGAGACAACTGGAGCGGCTTAGAAGTTAAAATTGTACAATCCCAAATCCCAATATCCCACCCTCCTTTAAAATAACAATTAAACAATTAACAATTTTAAAACATACCTTAAAATAAAATAAACCCCATTTCCTTTCTTAAAATCCTGCTGTACTGGGAACAGTTGGTGTTTGTGTACATGCCTAAATATGCACAGCTGAAGTTGAATCACTAATGGTTTCTTTACAAAATCAAAGTATTATACCCAAGAGATTATGGAACCACAACTTAAAAGAAGCAATAAAAACCCAGGGAAGAAGACTATTTAAGGAGGGCAAGGGAGGAGAGCATATTGGTAAGGCCTGAATATTTAAATGGAGTATTTGTTGTGCACCAGAGATAATCTGTAGATAACCCAGGCTTGACCTCTGTTTGAAGATGAGAGGCTGAAACATGAAAATAATTTGTATATTTGATCTATTTTATCAAACCACGGCACATGGCAGGTCATAGCCCTTCTTATTCCCTGAGTTAACATTTGGAAAACGTGGTGTGTCAAAGATCAATTTGCAAGGTCTTTTTTTCTCCTCCTAAATCAAAGTTGGAATAGAGAGGCAAGATGCAAAGCAGTATTGTTGAGAGGAGAGGTAAGATGTAGAAATATATGAAGTGTAATGGGGGTTTCAAAGACTTGCCTCCACACTCATAAAACCAAAAGGGTGCATTGCAGTTTCACTTTTCCAGACTTCATGATTATCCATGTTCCAACTTTCCATTCTCAGGCATTATCAGTTTGTACAACCACTGAGAAGGAGTAGAAAGGAGAAAATGCTACTTCATTCATCCCCCCACTTGCTTCAATGTTTGGAACAGGCAACTACTGTAAACAGGAAGAAACAGAAAAGAGGAGACACAGTGGTTCCATGAGACTCCTCAAACCACAAGCGGGGCTGCTGTTAGGCATGAAGTCAAGGAGAGTCACAGCATTTGTATCAGGTGAATGATAAAACACCTCCTACCTCCATTCTGTGAACGTAAACCAAACTGATGAATCATGGGACAATACCACACTTCACTGTTATAGTGTTATTATTCCACTTTAACTGCTATGGCTCTGGGATTTGCAGTTAGAGGAGAAGCATTTAGAATTCTCAGCCACAGAGTTCACAGGCCTCACTAAACTACAAAACCCAGAATATAACTGTAGTGCGATATTGACCTTACTTCATTTTAGGGAACAGGACAGTGTCCTTCATGGTATTTGGCCTGTTCCGACTTTAAATACAGTTTTAGTCAGCGCAGAGACCAGCTGGTTGGGGTGCATGATCAGAGATCTAGGAAAGCCACATCACAAGGGAAGTGGAGAAGGGTGTATACTTAGAACTGTCCATGGCAGAGAGCCAGCCAATATCAGATGATCCAAGGGATTAGGCAGCAGACTTGTGAACAGGCAGTCAAGGCATTCTTAGATATGCTCTCCCAAGCAGGCTTTGATTGTAGCCAAACAGGCTGCTGGCACACTGCAGAATTAACGAAGTTTAACACCACTATAACTGTCCTGGCTCCATCCTATGGAATCCTGGGATTTTTAGTTTGTTGTGGCATTAGAGTTCTCTAACAGAGAAGGCAAAATATCTCACAAAATAACAAATCCCAAAAATCCATTGCATTGAGCCATGGCAGTTGTGTCAAACTGCATTCATTCTGTAATGTAATTGCAGCCAGAGTTTGAGCTAGCTGCCTTTCTCTCTTGCAGGATTGGGGTCTTGCCCAACAGAAGATGACCTTGACTGGGTTTTGGCTGACTGATTAAATGACAGCTTTGACTGACTTGGTCCTTATCTGAGGAGAATGATAGCATGGGAACACAGGATAAGATGAATAGCACACCTTGTCTGACTTTCAACCACATGTTAGTCTCTTCATGGTCCCACAACATCTGCTGCCTAAGCAGTCACATCACTCTGACTACTGATTGGGCTGGACCTGATCATATCCCAAGATAGATACAGATTTACTTAGAGGTAAACCCCAGTGACCTCAATGAGATGTACTCCTAAGCGTACCAGATTGTAGCCTAAATGAGAATTTAAAAGGTTCCTCTGCAAGGAAACACCTCAAAGCTCTTAGGCTGATGGGCAATATTCTTGCCCATGCCTTCATGTTGCTTGGCTACACCCCTTATACATTTACATGTGTATCCTTATTTTCTTCTGCAATATACTGGTGTCAGCCATTACACAAACCCTGGATATTTGGCCTGATTAAGATAATTCTCCCTTGCTATCAGAGGATGATATATACATGCTTTTAGAACTGCATTAGCAGAATCAAACAGTTTCTGATAAGAGACAAATCCAATTAAGTAACAACATTTGAAGTCTGCTTTCAGTTGTAAAGCCAGACCCTGATAGTGCTGATGCTTTGATTAAATTCTAAGGACTGAGCCAGGTCAGTGTAAAGATTAACTTGTTGTGAAGGAGAGGTGTAAATTGATGCAAAAATAAGGCTTTATAAGATGAAATATCGGCTATCTTTTGACAAGGAGACTTCCTTTTTTACAGTCTGACAACCTGTCTCTTCTTCACACCAGGTTTTGTCAGATGTTTAAAATTTATTCTGTTTCTTTTCTTTTAGTATGGATTTTAAAAGAGTCATGTAGTCACAAACATTAGCCCAATTTATTGAATGCATATCTAATACAGTAACCCAAAAGGTTACATTACAACATATTTTCACATATAGTTGCTTGAAGATCCTCAAACACTGTAGATGTTTGCTATCATTGACTTCAGACAACTTGTACCTTTAGTGAACTCCTACAGCCTTTGTATGGAGGGAAGACCTGAATCTTTTCCAGACAGTTCAATAAGTCAATTCGCCAGCGATGCCTTCCTGAAAACCTAAATTTCACTTTGTCTTCTGTCCACACTACTAGTGCTAATTAAATTTGATTTTTCTTGTTTAGAGTATCCCTGTGCTAACTCTTCCTGTTTACTTTTTTCAGCATCAGTACTATACAAAGACACAAGCCATTCGCTATTCTTGCGCAAGAAACAGGTCGTCCAACATTAAATGAGGTCATAAAGTCGATACAGTAAATTCAGAAAGAGAGTGTATGAATCCAATCAATGAGACAGAAAATGGTCAAGAGTGTGACTGTGATTATATTTAGATCTTAAGTCTCTTTTATATTACAGGTTATAGCAGTTTGATATCCCTTTAACTGTCATGGATCCATCCTATGCAGTTAAGGGATTTGTCATTTCAGAAAGGGAATCTAGAATTCTCTGCTGGAGAGCTCTAGTGCGTCACCAGAGTACAAATCCCAGGATTCCATATTGTGCAGCTATGACAGTTGACATGGTATCAAAGTGGTATAGTTATATGGTGTCAAAGTGAACTTAATCTAAATTTAAGACGTCAAACTTTATTAGTTATTTCTTGCTCCACTTCATCATGGACTGGGATTTTAAAATCCCTCCTTTCCCCCAAAATGGGATTCAAGACAACAGTAGATGTTATGGTCTTTGTAATCTCTGAGAACACAATGTTCTCAGTACTTATGGCATGTGTGTCATGACAACAGTATTCATCTCCATGCAAGCCCTGATCCATTAACAAAGGCTTTTTTCTGCTCCATAAATTTGCTAGCCAGACTGCGTGCATCCTGTGTAGTCAATCCCCATCTTTGTGGAAATGTTGGCTTTCAAACCACCCCTGCTACACAATGTTTAATATTAACATGTCCCATGTTTTAACAGTAGGTGTGTGTTACAAAAGATCTGTCGAGGGGGGGGGGCAATCTGATGTGGCCAGTTACAATTCTGAACAATGATGGTGATATTGCTCCAGATCACTGTTGAAGAAAATCTCAGCACTGGATATTTACACTTTAATTCCTGACTGTACATGCTGTCCTTTAACATGCACATAAAGAATCCAGAGATATAATTTATCCTAAATCACAAACAAAATAGTCAATGGCTCAGCAGAAAATCAAACACAGACACCTTTCTAAACCAACCCAAAGCACAGTTTATGGAAATCTATTTATTCATTGAACAAATATATGTTGAAAGATGAGGCAAGAGTTGGCTGCCATTCAACAAGATAAATGTACAGTAGACTCATTTTCTGCCTCACTTAATGTTTAAGGATTTGTATTAAAGGAAGTGGGGGGGGGCGGTTTCCAATCATTTAGATCTTTGGACTGAGATTATTTTGCCAAGGACCTCACACAGAGGGTATGATCAGCCTCCATTACATGGAGTGAACAGGCCATTTTTTTTTCCACTATCAAAATGAGAATGAATGAAAAGTGGCAATCAGCAAGGACTTTTTCTGAATATTCAGACTGTGAATTCTAATAAATAACAGATGAGGCAGAAAACCTGGGTCTGAATTTTGCCACTTTAGATTCCATTGTAACACATGTGCAGAGCATGAAGGTAAAGTAAGTTATTTGCAATGAGTTTTCTTTTTTTGGTAAGAATAAGAATAAGCACTAATAAGATTGTAATAATTGCAATAAACCAGATGCTTTTTAAACATTGGTTTTTAAATTACCTTTTAAACAATGCAAAGAGTAATGGTAACAAAATACTTCTAACAAATAACTTTGTATGTCTGAGTGAATGTTTCACTTCAGAAAAAGAATGAATTGCTCTCTCATTCTTAATCTCTCTCCATCCCTCCTCCCTGACTTCATTCCCATGTATAGAAAACTAGTGTGTCAGGGAGGTTAGATTAGAAAAGGAATTGTCATCATTAGATTCTTCAGAGGTTTTGGATTTCAGCTAACAGAATCCCTGACTATTAGGTTGGTTCCTGGGAATTGAAGATCAAAATATCTGGCAAATGAAATCCCAGTAGACCAGGAAGCTAGGCTAAAATTTTCATTATAAATTTTTCATTATAAAATTTCCCACTTGCATTGCGCAGAGGTACAGTCCAGATACAAATTTACCACCTCAAGAACAAGACAAATAACAGACAGCTTGTGACAAAATTTTCAGTTGTGCCATATTGCATTTTAAAAGAGAGAGAGTTCAGCTGTCTTAAAGCCTCACTTTTATATGGTGATGTCCAAAAAGGACCTTTAGGTAAAGAGAGCTTGAGTGAGAACAGAAGGGTTTTAAGTGGCAAACACCACTTGTGCAGTGCAGTGCCATCCCCTGCCAGACAGTGTGCATGACTTTTGCTCAACTGCTGCTTGTTAACACCTTTTCCAGGATTTCTACAAACATACATGTCTGATTATGCCAAATGAAGAAGTGAACACTTTGTGCCAGGGCAAATGTGTTTTTGAAAGTCGTAGTTTCCAAGAAGCTCTTAAATATTCTTATCTGCTTTGCAGACAAAGTTCATCTGTCTCTCTTTTTGCCTTGTGTTGGTTGCATGTGGGCCATTCTTTGAACACAGGATATTGGCTGCAATTCCAATTGACTTGCCATACCAGTTAGTGGAGGCACGCATTGACCATAAGCTTCAGTTTGGACCTCATTTCTGTGATTCAGGAAATGACCTGATTCAGCTCAGTGCAATTGAGTGAAACCTAGTTCAAAGAAGCTTCTGAATTCAGAAAGAGATTTTGGAGTGCAAGCAGGGTGACCAGATGTCATAACCGCAAAGAAGAACAAGACACCAGAAAAAGGAAAATGTAGGATGTTACAAAATAAAAGTTGAAAACACTAATCTAAATATAAATTTCATATGATTTATTTACAGCTATATTACATATAATGTATTTTATTATGTACTCAACTGTACTTTTCTGATGAACTTATCTTCATTAAAATGCCTTGTTGGCTTGCAATATATTTGCAGAACTTTGAGCAAGACAAATGCTTAAATTATACTTTACTAGAAACAAACCTTTGACTAAATCTACATTTAAATTATTCCTTTCATTTGTCCATTGGGCTGAAATAAAAACCCTTTCAACACTTGCATTGTGTGCATCAAGCAGCCCATTGCCTAACATGTTTCCTATCTTTTTCTTCTCCAAGAAACAAACAGGTCCTGAGTTCTGGGGGCAATTTTTGTCTGTTACTGCGACCTCTAGGAAAGAAGAACTTTAGAAGGATGCATCCTATTCCTCTGTTTGCAGTAGGGATAGGTTTCCAAATGGACCAATTCTTCAAAAGGGAATAGCAAACATGGTGTTATTGAATAGGCTTCTTAATCATGCTAAGAGGGCATTTTGGAATTCCTTCTGAACAGAAGGTTGAAATGTAGGACATGTCTTGGAAAAGGGAAAGGAGGGTGTCTCATCACCCTGAGTGAAAGGATTTATGCCCCAACCCCATTAACTGCGAATAGAAAATCCAGCAAAAGATAAATAAAATAACAATGGAATGCCTATATATAACATTTATGGGAAGAAGTGGAAGAAATGTGTTGTCATAATTGCTTTTTCTGGGAGAATCAAGCCAAGTCTCAGATACAGGGATGTTTGCGCAAGAGACACCTTTCGTTTGGAGTGTACAGTCGGGCCTTCTTATCCACAGATTTTTTTATTCATGGATTCACGCATTCCACGGCTTGAAAATATTCCAAAAAAGTATAAATTCCAAATAGCAAACGTTAAATAAGAGACACCATTTTGATGTGCCATTATATTTAATAGGACTTGAGCATCCATGGATTTCTTTATCCACGGGGGACTTCTAGAACCAAACCGCAGCAGATAACAAGGGCCCAGTATTCAGAACATGACATGTTTATCTTCCTTACGAACTCCTCCTGTGAAAATGTTGATGGACCAACAAAGAGATGGTTCAAAGAAAGAAAAGTGACAGACAGTGGTGCCTGGTCACTCCCTTATCAGTGAAATAGTAGATTTTGGATTTTAGTCAGAATTTTTGTATCCATTCACACTGCATTTTAACCTGGGCTCCATTTCGATTTAAGTGAGGGTTGTTCACACTTCTGTCAGGTTTTCGTGACCCGAATCTGGGGGTCATTCACACTTGTGCTGGGGCTTTCTGACCTGAATTGGGAGGGGGGGCTTGGTGTAAATCCCCCTTAACCCGGGGTTTTTTGCCAGGGTTTTTTTGTGGTTCTTTTCAAAAGAAACATTTTTTTACCAATGGGAACTTGAAAATCGATCCGATCCAATTCATTCCTTCCTCCTCCTCTCCCTCAGCCACCTGTTCTTGCCTCCCTCCAGCTGCCTCCTTGCTTCTCTTTGTCCCATCCGTTCTTCTTCTTCCTCCTTCGCCACCCCAATCTTGCCTCAGATTGCCCCCTCCATTCCTCTCCTTTCTCCCAGCTCCCTCCAATTGCCCCTCAATTCTTTTCCTTCCTCCCAGCCCCCTCCATTTGCAGAATGCAGAATCAGTTCAACAACCAACTAATATGGAAGTCACCAGCCATGCCTGAATGCAGTGTTTAAGGGAAGCCCTTAAATGTGTTGGTATATAAATGTCATACAGATGTCTAAACAGAAGCTAGAAGGAAAGCTGATAGCAAGGGTGTTTCTAGGGGATGTAGGGATGCAGACTTCACCAGGTGACACCTCAGAGGGGGTGTCTGTCTTCCAGTGAGAAGTGTACCACTGTGCCTCTCCACAAGTAGAGCAAGACTCCTGGAGACTCAAGGTCCTAGGAAGAACCCAGTCCACCTGCCCCCAGCAAACTCATGGAGGCCTCTCCCTTTGCCAAATGGCACCTGGACCCCTTCAGCAAAGAAGGTTGGTAGACCAGAATGTCTTAGGATATGGATAGTCCCTTCAGGTGCCCTAGTCTATGAGCCATCAGTGGAAGGTAGAAGGGAACGTTTCTGCTCCCTAGTAGCCCAATCTACTCCTGAGGGATCATTGGTGAGGCAGCTCCAAGCCTTGAGGTAAAAACATGTTAGTAATGCCACTGGCTGATAGGGAACTGCAGGCAGCAATGCCTATGGGGAGACTGGCTTTGATCTAGCTGGGATTGTATATTTGTTGTAGTAACTCTGTAATGGTGATGGAATCTGCTTGTTAGTGGTAGACAAAGACATCTTTCTGGCAGATTTTCAGTGGTGCAGGATGTTATCCATCAGTAGTACCATGGAAAGGACTGGACAAGGTGAATTTTTCCCGAAATTGACAGCATGGGTTGGGTGCACAGAGATTGTGTTATGTGTGAGCTGGGATATTCTTGTGGCTGGCCATCAAGGGCTGTGGAACTCATGGGCCTGGGGAGGAACACCTTTGTGATCTGAATAGGTAGCATATTTGAAGATGTGGGATTTGAGTGGATGAGGCTCAGGAGGAAAGTCCTCAGTACCTAAAAGTATGATGGGAGGGCAGGGTCTCTAGCCTCAGGCTGCTGTTGCTGTTCCTCCTTCTGCTTTTTCCCTCAATCAGAACCCAATGCATCCCCCACCTCCCTCTATTTTTTAAAAAAAATAACTGCCAATGAATTCCTGAAGTTTCTAGGGTTTGGGGATCCCCTCTGCCTACACCCAAACCTTTTTAGGCTGGGGGGGCATATTTTCTTAAGCCTTTCTCAGACAGACTGAGGCCCCTTTCAGACTGACCCATAAAGCCTGGTCAGATCCGGGTCGATCCGGAAGGCCCCTCTTCGGGTCTACCCGGTCGCGAGTGCCCATTGCTTTTCCACCTTCGAAGTCACCCGCGGCAGTTTGACCCGGGTGAAAGTTCATATTCCCGCAATCCGATTAAATATGGGGCGTCTTACCCGGTCATTTGCGAGCCTGTTCGGTTTTTTCCGCATGTTAAGATCTGTCAATCAAGTGACGTAGGTGGCGACGTAGGTGCTGACGCACCCGGAACAGACCGGGGATTTTTTTTTGCTTTTGCTTTGGGTTGAAAGATTGTGCGCATGCGTGCGTTATGTATTCACCCCGTTTCTTTCCCCTAGCGTTTTTTTCGCTTCGAGTCATTTTTCCGAACATTAACCGTCCCTTCCCCGGAAAGATTTCATTCTGATTAAATCTGTAACTTAAAAAAAAATTTCTGTAATTTTTGAAAACATATGCGCATGTGTGTGTTCTTTTCCCCCTCAGTTCTTATTTCATCCCGTTTATGAACATTCACAGTGCCGCCTTTCCCTGAAATTTTGCATAAGTACCTCGCCCTCCCCTTTTAACACGAAAAAATATCATTATTTTCAATTTTGAAAGCTTATGCGCATGCACGCAGTTTCTTTCTCGCGAGGTTCCCAACAGTCACGTGTCTTTTTTGTTTTTGTGTTGGTTTACATGTTTACTTCCGCTGTTGGCAATTGCCTTGCGACCACACATCTGCTGTCGCCATTTTGTCCGGCATTCGCAGTTCCAACAGTAAGAGCGGAAGATGCATCCCTTGTTGTATCTCATCCTGGCCCAACAAGCTATAATCAGGTCTGTTGTTGCGTTGTTGCGGCGCAGGCATAGGCGCCTCCAACAGTTCCACTGTATGCTCGCTGCGAACAGGAGGAGGGCGAGTAGGAGGAAGCACGCTCGCAGGAAGAGTAGCCTCGTGGTTGGTCGCCTTGCCCAGCAAACTGTAGCGACTGTGGGTGGGAGAATTTCCCAATGTCTCCGGCCATTGCCCAGGAGGTGGTGGGTCTATCCACATGAGACGGACTTCTGGCCGAAGCTGTTATGCACCGTTTGGTCCGATGAAAAAATGGATAGAGCATCTGAGGATGCCTAGGAGGCTTTTCCTGCTTATTGTGGAACAGCTGCGTCCGGAGATCTGCAGGGAGGACACCCGTCTGCGCTCCGCCATACCAGTGGAGAAGAGGGTGGCAATCGCACTTTGGATCCTGGCTAACCAGGGGTCCTATGGCACAGCGGCCACCCGGTTCGGCGTGGGGAAATCGACAGTGTGCACCATTTTTATTTCTGTAGTCCTGGCCATAGAGAAAGTCCTCCTTCACAAGACAGTGTACCTCGGGGACCACAGGAAGGTACGTAATATTGCTATTGCTGCCACTGATTACACCCTTTAGGGTAGGGAGAAGTCTAGATGCATTATTAACAAACTGTGAGCAAACCTTGGCTTTAGGGTGGGGATATCATAAATGTTATTATTTACCTACTTGCCATTTTTGTCATAATATTGCTATGATTACTTCCCATTACTTCCCATTCTTTCCTTGGATTTGTTGAAGGCGGTGTAAGTCTTCCTTCCCCCCCTTCTTGCAGATCTACTTGTGTATTTTTCTGCTTTGCATATAATAGTAACTACAACAACACTAACCTCTAAAATTATTATCATTCAGCAATGGTTCTAGGTGGGGTGACACGCTATATCTATTAACATACATGCAGGTTTTTTCCATGACTGCCGACCTTTAGCCTTGCTGTGCTATTTACAGGTGTGCTGTTTCTATTCCAGATCATGGCAGGCTTCGAGGCTATGGGATTCCCACAAGTAATCGGGGCTGTTGATGGGTGCCACTGTCACATCATTTCGCCAGTGCGTCAGGGTGGGGAGTATATCAATCGCAAGGACACGTACAGCATGCTGTTGCAGGGAACAGTGGACCACACTGGACTATTCATCAATGTCTGCATTGGATGGAGCGGGACCTCGCATGACGGATTCGTTTTCCGCCACTCTTCCATCTACCAAACCATGCGTGCAGGCCTGTTTGTGCCAGGGAATCCAACTGTCACCATCTGTGGCAAGCAGGTGGGCCCACTGCTTATTGCAGATGCAGCATATGGGGTGAAAAACTGGGTCATGACCCCATTCAAAGGCACTCTCCAGCCACGCCAGGCCCTGTATAATCGCCACCTCAATAGAGCCAGGAACACGGTGGAACGTGCATTTGGCCGCTTGAAGGCAAGATGGCGGTGTCTCACTGCACCATTGGAGCTGGCAGAGGAGAACGTTAACTCTGTCATAGTGGCATGCTGCGTTCTGCACAACCTCGTGGAGACTGGAGGGCGCATTTTGGAGGGGGGCACCATCTCGGCCAAGGCGATTTGTGCTTAATGCTGCCAGTTTACGCACTGCAAACGCCGACCGTGAAAAAGCAGATGGTGAGCAGACAAGGGAGGCACTGGTGCAGTATTTCTGGAATTTAAAGCATCGGGTCCCTTAAACACTTGTCTACCACCGCTGTTTTGTCTTTTTTTCTCTTCACTGTTGCAAAAATAAAGGTTTGCCTTTGCTATTCCTTGTGTTTTCCTTTTCTTCCTTGGAAACACAACATGCCATGAGCGTACTGCGAGATTGGGTGCGCGTGTTTAGGGATGTCATGACATTTACCCTGCATCTCATTAGTGTTGGTTGGAGAGGGAAACTGAGAGCCATCACAGGCCACGTTCAGTGGAATAAGCTTTGCACTCCCATTCAGTTGTGCAACTTTAGGTTATAGCTTTGTGGTGCAAAAATCTCCTCCCATTACATTGTCTGCAGCTTTGCTGTGTTGGAACAGTGGAGGCCCTGACCACATGCACAGTTGTGCATTTTGCTGGTTTAATAAGCCACACCATTTGTTCCCTGTCCCATCAACCACCAGATTCCCCCAACTTGCAATGCACTGGTCTCCCATGGAGCACCCCAATACAGGCCATAGTACAGATTGTGTCCTGCAGAATTCCTTAGGGGGGAGCAGTCTGGTTTCCTGAATAGGAAACACGATCCAACCCTGTCTTCATGCAAGCGTTTACACAGCATGTAACAGCCTAAAAAAAAATGATAACTTATGCGCATGCACGCAATGCGCATAGTTTTAGGCCGCTATGGGCCACCGTAGGGAAAGGGGAGTGATGTCACCGGCTGCACTCCTCCTCTAACGGCGCCAAGCTTGAGTTGACTACATTGTAACAATTTACCTGTGGAGCCCTGCAGCCATTGGCTAACAGGTGTGGGGCTACTTTTTGAAACTTTGGTCCCATGTGTGCGCAGAGTCTGTCCGTTGGGGGAAGATGGCGCCGAGGAGGCTCGCAAGGATCGAGCATTGGACGGCCGAAGAAACCGACCTCCTGCTCGATTCTCTCGGCCGTACAGATGCGGGGTTGAGGCGGCTGATGCGATCCAGCAGCCACCCCAACCTCCATCTGTACGAGAGAGCCTCCCGGCACCTCGAAAGGCACGGTTATAGACGGCTTGCGGTGCAATGCCGGACTAGGTTTAAAAATCTGAAGGCAGCTTTTTTCAAGGCCCGGGACATCGCCCAGGGCAGCCCCCCGCGACATGTCCGCCCGCCTTTCTACCAGAGGCTGGCGGACATGTGGCGGAGGGCAGGACGGCCGGCAGCTCGGGAGCGGAGGCCCCCGCCAGGTAATTGTCAAATGTTTTGATACCGGTGGGGTTGCGCTGTGGGGTTGCACAGGTAGGGGGGACGGAATGACTAATTGTGCGCATGATCTTTCATTGAGACCGTTTACTTTTTTTCCAGCCCCCGACTCTGATCGGGGAAGACCAAGGAGGAGGAGGGGGGTCCCGCCGCCGTGAGCCTTCTTCCTCGCCGTCTTCCGAAGAGGAGGAACAGGAGGAGGAGGAAGAGGAGGATCCCTCCGTGTTGGGAGAGGAGGGAGAGGACGAGGCACCTGCTGTCCGCGAGTCACCAGCGGAGGAGGAGGTGGAGGAGGCGGGGCAGATCGAGGGTACGTTGGATCAGGGAATGTCACGCAGGAGTTTGTTTTGGGAATTCGGTTGCCAAGGAAGAGGAAAACTAGACCGTGGGACACTATGTGGTCATCCACTCTGACCCTTCCAAGGGTGGTGTTATAGAAGCATATTTTTCTGTCAGGGCCCATTCCTGTTCTGTTGGAGGTAATGGCAAAGCAGTAGCTACGAGGTATGTTAGGACGCCCCCACCCCCCCCACCCCCCCTTCGGCCAGTTTAACTGTCATACAGTAATGTGTACTCTATTCTGTCATACCCAACAGCTGAGGAATCGCAGCCTGGACCATCCCATGCTGCTGGGGTCGCTGCAGCGGCACCACCCGCACTTTGTGAGTTGAAAACATGTTTTCTCTAGTTAAATTTTGGGGTTTAAGTCCTGCAGTACTATTAGCAGGAAGCATGACTGTAGCCAATTGTGCATGCATGTATGTCCTGTATATTTCTAGCAAGCTGACACATCAGTGTTCATGTACGCTTTTTTGTGTGGAGGAGTGCATGCCACAAGGCGGTTGCCACAAGCAGGGCAACACTGTTGCGCCTAAGTGGAATGGCTGCTGTTACATGTCTGCTAAAGACATCATGTTAAGAGGAATGCTACATAGAGTTGTTTTGGTGCTAGTGAATATGTGACTGGCACTTTGGGGTGAGGAGAGTACTGACACATCTATTTTATCTTCTTTGTTGTCTGTAGGGTACTCCAATATTCTACTACGAGTAGGGGCCCAAGACCAGAGGCTGGCACTAATGGAGCAGAGGCTGTCCAGGCTCGAGGGCCTGGAACAGAGAGTGGAGAGGCTGGAGCGTGTCCTGCGCCAGCGCTGGCCGGAGGACTTTGAAGATGTGTAAATAGTAAATATATTGTTTTAACATTGTAAATACACAGTTGATATTTTTTGAACAAATGTTTCCTTGTGGTCATTTTGCAATGCTACTTGTCTGCTGGAGACATACAGATGACACACATGTTTATAGAACATTGTTTTTATTAGGCCACCTCAAAGCTAGGGACTAAGAGGCCGATATGTAATGTAAAATCATTACAACAATTTAACTCCTTGTAAGGAAACATTTGTAATGTAAAACCATTACAACCATTTTAGTGAACAACATGATACATGTCAAATGTGGAACCATTACAACTAGTCATGTAAAAATTGTCATAAACAGTTAAACCAATGTAAACATTGGAAGCAAGGCAGATGTTCTGTAACATGGTCCAAGACTTTAATCATGGGGACAGTGTAACCGGCTTCTTAATCTTGCGGATGGGCCTGGTACTTGGTCCAGGAACCGCACCCCCAGATGATGATGTAGACCCTCCCTGAGACTCCTGCTGGCTGTCAGAAGGGCCAGGAGGAGAATTGCTTGATTGTTGCATGGAGCCCGGGGAACGCTTAAAGCGCTTCTTCCTCGGCATGCCAGTAGCATTGCCTTGGGTACCCTGCGACTCCATCAGCTTGTACATTTTCTCCATTATCTGGTTGCTAGCCAGCAGAGCACCTGTTAGTTGCTGCATGCTCTCTCTGTCCTCAGCAATTAGCTGTGTCATGACGCCGAGTGACTTATCTTCCCTGGCCTCCTCTTTTTGACTCTCCTCCCTCAAAAAACCCAGAAGCGAACTCATCTGGGCTGCGGACTGGGTGGCAATCTTTTCAAGGGCCGCAGTGGCAGAGTCCCTCACCTTCTTGCGTTTAATGAGGGCCAATCTCTCCGCAGGAGTCATCACTGCTAGGGGGTTCATGATGGCACAAGCTGCAAGAGAAAAGGAATTTTAATAGGGAAGTGTAAGTGGTGAGGCAGGAAGGCACAGGAGGAAGACATTACCATTGGGGGCCAGCTGTAGACCTGTGTATGCTGATATCCCATGAGGGCAAAACTTACTATTGTTGTTATTGTTGGAGGACAACAGCATTGGCCATCCCAAGGCGGATGCCTGGCCATTAGCCTAAGGTTTGCAGTGGGTTAATGGTGCTGAAGCGCCTACCCATTGTTTATGCCCTTCTACAAGCGGAAAACAATTAAGAAACCAGATCCACAGGTCCCACTGTCAAAGGGTGTCCCTTTTCCTGACCTTCTAGCGGCTAGAGGAGAGCTAAGGGAATATCAGGCTTTACAATTAAAACAATTACAGTTGAGGCTACCCTCTATTCAGCAGTCCAAACTCAATTTCCATAACAAAAGTAAGGGAGGAAGATTTTGAATGGCATTCTCCAGCCTTTTATAGTAGGCACAGCAAGGTTTGAAAACAAACCTGATATTCCAGTTTGAGGGAAGGGGGGGGCAGGGAAATGGCTGCTGGGGGAACCCCAGACTTTTGGGGTTTGCCATGTGCTACCTCCATGGGTGATAAGGGGAAGCTCAGGTAGACCAGTGCTTGCGATTTTATGCCAAGATTACTGTGTTAATGAAGGTTCTGGTAGAATGCAATTAATGGAGGGGAGCCCATACATCAAATGTATTTTGTATACAGCCTATACACAAAACATAAGCAAAGCAGAAGCCGAAAGTGCATTTTGTCATCAATGGAGAACCTACCATTGCTTCCAGCCCGGGTTTGGGTTTGGGTTTGGGTTCCGTTAGACCCCGAGCTGCTGGCCGCTGGTTCCTGCTGCTGCAGTTCTCGCACCAGGGTCTGCGGATCAATCTCCTGCAGCACCAGATTTATCTCCTGATCTGGATCCTGAGTAACAACGGTCTCTGTAAAGCGGGGATAAAAATGCACAGTAAACCAGCCTTGCTCTGATGCCACAGGCACACGGACACAGACAGAAACGGTGTGCAGGGATTCATGAGCGGCTTTCCATTGCGGCGGAGGGCCACATAGGGGAGCCTGGCACACAGCGGACACCGACTGCTCAATTGGCAAAACTGTAGTGCATATAATACGGAACACATGCGCACATTCTTTCAAAACTTTTTTATAGAGGAAATTTGTATTGGCATGCTACCTTGGGAAAACAGATCCTGCGAGTCCGCCAAGGGAGCCTGCGAATCCGCCAAGGGGTCCTGCTCCGTGATGGGTCTAGAGGGCCCTTCCTCCACCAGCTCGAGGTTCTCGCTGTCGTGGTACGTAACTTCCGTCTCGTCCGAGACCCGCTTTGCCTCCACGCTGGCATCCCCCGCCAATATTCTGCGAAGCTCGTGGAAGAATGGCATTTCTACCGCGCCGCTTCCGCTCAACCTCGATTTTTGATATTCCTCCTTAAATTTTCTTTTCAATGCCTTAGATTTCGTGCGACATTCCTCCGCATTTCTGTCATGGCCCCTCCTCCGCATTTCTGCGGCGATGTTTTCAAAAACATCAATGTTTCTGTGGTTCTCCCTAAGTTGCTGCTGCACCTTTTCCTCCCCCCACAGCGCTATAAGGTCCACAGTTTCTGCATGTTTCCATGCTATCCCCCTACCAGCTGATTTCCTGGCAGCCATCTCGGAAGAGCCATGTGCTTGCGATCCCGCCATTGGAAAGGGTTCGTGATGATCCTACCAGCTCGAGGTTCGAAACAGCAATGGCGCCAAGCCCCAAAAAAGGGGGAGTGGGCAAATTTGAAAATGAGGGAGGTCCGGGGTTGGCATCGCCCACCTGGCAGGTTACAAGCCTCGCCATTGGCTGGGCAGCCAATAGGTGCCCACCAGGTGACCCTAAATTGGGGTTAGGTCACATCCGCCGTCTACTTGGGGGAGGTGCCACTGAGGACAAGGGATAAGGGGCGAAAGGCTATTGGTCAAGTTTCTGGGCATCCACCAACACCCTGGCATGGCATTTTGGCATGGCGCTCGCAGGAGTGGCGGCCAACATGTAGAACTGCACATTGCACTTGTGGGGGATCCGGGGGGGCGGGTTTCCGGGGCCCATTACATGTCCCGGGCTGGTAGTGGTACTAAAGTCCACAAAAGAGAGGGGGGGAAAGGTGTGCTACAACTGTCAAAACACCCCCATTGAAGCGCCCTATTACTGTACTATGAAACTGTGCGCATAATCTATCAAAACAGCATTTAAAAAAAAATTCCTAGGAGACGGAATGGAATGCTAATCACAAGGGAAGGAGAGGTGGGGCAAAGGGTGCACAGTAACCAGTTGAGAGGGGAGAAAGGGTAGGGGACTGCCGGCCAGACAGCCTTCTCTCAGCGGCCCCAAATACATCGGCGCGCATAATCTGTCAAAGCGGCTGCTTAAACAAAAAAAAAAATAGTTGATGGCGGGAGCCGGCTTCAGCGACACATGTGAAGGAGAGAGAGGGGCGGCCGTGGGTGCACAGCAACCGGCCGGGGAGAGAGGGAGAAGGGTGTAGTTTCACCTGCAAACCCCTAAGGCACGAATCGGAGAGGTGCGTCTGTGCGCTTAATTTGTCAACGCAACAGTAGTTAAAAAAAAATTATCCGGGGGGAGCCTGGTATGGATAGCGACGAGGCATAAGAGGGGGTGTTCGTTTCGGACAGAAATGCCCACCGCCCGACCTGTCCCTTCTCCAGCCATTGATTTGTATGTGGGAGGGAAGGTCTGCGGCTGCGCAACATAGCGCTCGAGAGTGAGGGGGTCATGAGGGGCGGGCTCTACTGCCCGCCCACAGCAACCCGGCCCTCCCCCTGCAACTGCCCCGATCACGGCCGGGACGAAGTTCATATTTCCAGGAACCGGTTTTTTTGAAAAAGTAATGGTTTATAACCCGGTTGCAAAAAACCCGCGCTAGGGGCCATTTAACACGGAACGGGTGTGCAAGCCCCGGATTCGCTTGTGTGAGATTCGGGGTGAGTAGGAACTTCACGTGATTGAATCGGTTTCAAAACCGATTTTTTTGGTAATGTGAATGGGCCCCTAGTAAAACTGCCTTCTAGGTCTCGTATAGGGTGCAAGAAGGCCTTTGTCAGTTAAATAAGAAAGAAAGAAAGAAAGAAAGAAAGAAAGAAAGAAAGAAAGAATAAAAATTAAAATTGGAGTGGAGAGAGAAGAAGCTTTCCCTGTTTGGCAGTGAGCATATGTAGCTCTCAGACTGTAGGAAGATACACACACCTGGCATTCATCCCCCTCCAGACACATATGATCCATTTTGGGCTAAGAAGTCAGTTTATCTAATTTGTCTTTTGGGATCTGATTCCAGAATATAGACATATACCTTTCATCTCCCTAAATGATGAGCAGGAAATATGTGATTGTGAATTTCTGAAGCTTCCTTCAACAAATCCTTTCACCTGTGACTGATTGCGCTTATCCCTTGCATCTCTGATCTTTGCTTCCACTCATTGTTCCATCTTTCATTGAGCTACTGGCTGCATGCCCCTTTCTGTGTGTATGTGGGGGCAGGGGCAGTGGTAGATTTTGTTTTTGCTTTCTGTCTGTTTGCTGTCAAAACAACACTTAAAGAGTCAGAGGCCAAGACAGCCAAGATGTATTTGTTGAATTATGCTTTCCACAGCCCAGCCTCACTTGGGTTTGTCTACTTGTTTTATGATCTGAATTAAGAATACAGCAGCTCACAGGGTCAACCAGTAGAAACCCTGCTTGGCACAACATGCCCTGGTACTACACAAACTGTATCATGGACAAGCTGCTGTCAGTGAATCTTGGCAGACATATTAAAACAAAGGCTGTCTCAGACTGCAGCTCTTCCTTCACTGATCCACACATTCACTTCATCAGATTTCAGTGAGATTTAAGAGTACATATCTACAAACTGGTGAGAGCCAGTGTGGTATAGTAGTTTGAATGTTGGACTAAGGCCTGATAGAACAGGGTTCAAATCCTTGGCTTACCATAGAAATCCACTGGGTGACTGAAGGCCAGAATGCTGAGATAGATTAGAATCAAAATTTGTTTTTGAACATTTCTAGCCTTTATGAATAAGAATAAGTAACCAGTACCAAAGTCACAATTATCTAAGCCATTGTATTTCCAATTTCTATGTATGATTGTGAATGCTAGACAATGAAGAAAGCTGACAGGAAGAAAGTCCGCTTATTTGTAATTTGGTGCTGGAGAAGTGCCTTGGAGATATCATGTTGTTGCTGCTGATGCTGTTGTTGTTGCTGTGTGCCTTCAAGTCATTTCTTGAAGGCACACATGGGGTTATCTTGGCAAAATTTATTCAGAGGGCCTTTCTATTAATCTGAGAGAGTATGTCTTTCTCAAGGGCACCCAATGGGGTTCCATGGCTGAGTGGAGATTCAAACCATCACCTTCAGAGTCATAGTCCAGTGCTAAGACACACTCATTTGTCTTTCTAGCAGTCTTTGGTATCTCATTGACTGTTAAAAATCTGTATGGTACACCATACAGATTTTTAACAGTCAATGGGATACCAAAGACTGCTAGAAAGACAAATGAGTGTGTCTTAGATCAAATCAAGTCTGATTTTTCACTACAAGTAAAAATGATTAAAATGAGGTTGTTTTACTTTGAGTATTTCATGAGACAATGAGAGTCCGTGGAAAAGATAGTAAGGTTTAGTAAAGTGGAAGGGATCAGGAAAAGAGGGAGTGGACTACAAGTGGACTGGTTCTATCAAGAAGCCACAGCTTTGAATTTGCAAGACCTGAGTTGGGTAATTGATGACTGGGGGGGGGGGGGAGAGATCTGGGAGCAATCTTGATGACAAATAGTAACAAATTTGCACCAGCCTCTGAGCTGCCACTGAAAATGTCCTGCACAGAAAAGGGAAATTAAGTACACTTATACAAAAGAGGAAAGAAAAACAGGAGCCCTGGTGGCAGAGTGGTTAAATGCTTGTACTTCAACCACAACATTGCGAGTTCGATCCTGGGGGGCTCCAAGGTCAACTCAGCCTTCCATCTTTTCATAGGTCAGTAAAAGGAGTACCCAGCTTGTTGGGGGCAATTGTCTTACACATTGTAAATCACTTAGAGACTGGTTAGTTTAGTATGAAGCAGCATAGAAATGTAAAATGCTATATTATCAATAACAACAGTTGGCTGTAAGGAGCTGCAGTTAAAACTTCAACTGCAGTTTTAAAAAATCAAGAGAATCTTTAATATACATATGTGTTGAATGGATCTGGAATATTAGCCAGAATCCTGTTGACAAAGGCCAACTAGAGTAGACTCACTGAATAATGAATCAACATGTAGGTAAATCCCATTGATTCAAGGGATCTACGCTAATCGGAACAACAAGTAGGATTTAGGCCATCTTGTAGAAACCTTCTCCTCCCCAACCCCTTACATTCTGTGATATTAAATGAACAACACAATGACCTATAATAATTTTTAATTATTTATAGGGAAAATATAGGTGGAAGCCATAGCAACATTTACTGTTCCCAGTCATACATAGACTACACACAGATTGTGCTAAGGTTTGAGTTTTGATATCAAACTTTCAAGCCTGACCAGTTTGCGTCTACCAGTTTGTGGTGTAACATGATTAGATATACAAGGTGGGTGTGCGCTGAATCTTAATTCCTTATTCTTTGAAACTAATGGTTTAAGGGAGAGGGAAACTCCTAAATACTTTCATCTTACCGTTCCCATGCTTATTTACTATGTAATTGTATGCAGTAGTCAAGATCTTGCTCGCTGGCTGGATAACAGAAAATCACACCAGAGTAACTCAAGTTACTGGATTGTACCATTGTGTAACCAATTGTGGAAAAAGGCAGTTTGATCATGCACTTTTCTGGTGCATAACTCCCCATATGCCACTAGGAATCACACTGATGGAAACTCAGCACAACTGGTTATGTAATTGTTTACCTTGGTGAAACAGAGTTTGTAGAACCTTGACTGGGATCGCTTTTTTTGCACCAAGAAAATGCAACCTCTTGAACAATGGCATTTATGCCAATGTAAAGCTTCAACAGGATTTGAGCCAGTTACACACAGAGACACATACATACACTGCTGTTGTTTCTTTTCCTCATCCCCTCTCAGATTAATTCCTTCCCAAGTGATCTCAGGGATCATTTACTAGACACAATGATGTTATGTTGCTACAAAACTGTTAACATAACTCAAGAAAAAAAAAAGGAAACATCTTTTTACTAGTCACATGGTGACCCTAGCCAATCATTCTATCAATTAGGTAATTTTCCAGCCAGCATTTTTTCAGTGCATTGAGGTTTATGAATAATGTTACAAAATGTCTTCTCCACCCGCTCCACTTTAAGCTCAGACCTCGTGCATAGTAAGCACATACATCATAAATTCACTGTACTGTATTATAATAATAGGATTGCAATGCTGAGATTTCTGGTATGAGGATGGAAGTCAAACATCCAGAATTCACACTTGGTGCCATCAGGTATTATCAAGAATGTCATCATTCCAGCCCCATTTCCTTCCATGATTAATAAATTCACATGTATCTTATTTGATTCCTTGTGGAAAAGTATTGTACTACTCAGTCTGGAACTGGCCATGCTGTTCTCACAACTGTCATGACATTAATTATCCTTGTGAACAGCCTTATTGCACCCATTATACATTATTATTTTATAACAAAAAGGTGCATGAGACTTGGCACAGTCTATCCCATAATTTAAGTGCCCAGGCCTGGATTTAATTTTAAAAAGATAAACTAAAATTTAAAATGAGTTCCTGACTTTGAACTGCTTAATCCTAAACATCTGATTTTTGTTATAAAGGATATGGGTTGACACTCAAAAATTTAACCTACACACTAAAGTTATGCTGAGGGGCAGGGGAGCCATAATGTGGCTCTAATGAATTCACAAGAGACTATTTGCATTTTGAAGTGCACATAAAATGTGACCATGTGTGCTAGGTTTTGGCAGGCTGCAAGGTATTTTGCTACTGTCAGTCATCCAAAACTTGCATATATATCTCATACGATCACATTTATCACTGCAGTAACCAAGCACAATCTCATTTTGAATGCTTGTTAAAGTCTAGTCTGGGAAACTAAACAGTAAGCAGAACAGCTATCTAGGCTCTATTTATATTGTCCCTGCTTAGAGATGAAAAGCAAGTAGATTGGGAGAGGACATCATATTTCACCTTTGCTCTGTACACATGGAAAGTTTAGAATGTCTGAATAGACTGACAAAAAAAAAGAGCAAAGTCCTACTCTGGGGTGAGGAGCGAACATCAGGTCCAGAGATTGGAGCTGGGACACCTCTTCACAGACAACTGGTGAGTTATTGGTCAGACTACAATACAGTGGTACCCCAGGATACAAAATCACCGCGTTACGAAATTTCCGGGATACGAAAAAATTAAATAGGAAAAAACTGTTTCGGGTTACGTTTTTTTTTTTCGGCTTACGAAAAAATTTTTGGTGCTTTTCGGCGCTTTTTCGCACGAAATCGCGGCTTTCAGCGCTAGCGGCTATGGCTTTTTCGGGTTGCGAAATCTTTCGGGTTATGAACGGCGCCGCGGAACGAATTATATTCGTAACCCGGGGTACCACTGTACTTACTTCTTAAGATGGAGTGGCAGGGCTCCACCACAGAGATGGTCACTTTTATCATCAATTCCTCATGTCCATGCATTGGATATGGATGTGGGTCCTATATATTTATAGACTTTCAAGGGTTCTGGACATCTAGCACCCATGAACACGTTTAAGTCCACCATCTGATGTCCACATTCCATGTATGAAAGATGGAGAACAGACAAAAAAAGCCTATTCAGTTTCAGGAAGAGGAACTTTTACTAGGCTCCTATCTCTCTTTCTATGTGGGGAACTTCTTCACCTTGCTTATGTGTAAAATAGCTAAGAAATGTTGAACAGGAGTGAGAATGTGGAAGATGGGGGGTAATGGAAATTCTACAGTCCAAATCCAATGGGAACAAGTTTTTGTAAGCATTCCAATCAAATACTTATGAAAGCTGTCTAAGGGCCTGTCTTTCCATTCCACAAAATCTTACCCTTTTTGGTTCACAGAGCCCTTTGAGAATCTGATGAAAGTTATGAGCATTTGGGTAAAATTTTGTGTACATATATCTTATATTGAGATGCATGTAAAATGTCTCAATTTTAAAAATGCCTATTAATCCAAATAAACATATGCCAAGACATCATATTACTTATAGTGGAACTTTTCAGGTTCAGAATTTGCTGGTAATTCATTGAGACTAAGTAGTGATCCATAAATATCCAGGTGGAAAGTTACAATCCACTTGGAATATACTTGCTCATACTGTTGCATTTCATAAAAATTGCATAACTTGTAACAGACACACTTCTGATAACTCCAGCTGAAACATTTCAAACACAATTCTGGAAAGTGTAAGTATGGAAAATTAGATTGGTGTGTGTGTGTGTGTGTGTGTGTGTGTGTGTGTTTGTATACACACATCAGGAATCCCTCTGGTGATTAGCAGAGACCTGATTCAGCAGAAAGCAAGCAACAGCATAAAGAGTGTATTTATTGTGTCTCAAGCACACTGCAGGTCACTGCTTCATTCTGTTTACATTGTAGTGGCCCTTGACGCTCCTGGAACAGTTTGTTCAGCTGTGTCTACAAACAAGATGATGTGCAAGATTTCCTCTTAAGCAGTATTTTAAACTTTCTGGGATCAGCCACACTTTTCTATACATTATCCACCAAACACAAAGAAGTACTTTGGAATGCTGATGGTCTCTCCTGTGGTTCAGCAAAGTTGGGGGGGGGGGATCCTTGGTGCCTACAAATGTCATCTCTACATCTATGTAACAGATGTAATATTCAGCTTTTAGATGTGAATACCATACATGGCCTTCAGCTCACTCTGAAGCCACGCTGAAATAAAAAGAATGGCATGCGCGCCCATGGCTCATGTGCCACCCTGCACCACGTGTACAAACTCGATTGTTTTCACTGGAGCTCAAGCATATGCGTTTTCTGCCTTACGTGGGGGGGGGGGACTGAACGTATCCCCCATGTAAGGGAAGGACCCACTGTACACTATTTCTTTAGTTTTCTTATTTCTTACTTATTTTTTTTAACTTTGCAGGAATCTACACCAACCCCCAAGCCTCCCCCCCATCCCCACAAATTCATTCCAAGCCAAGCCAAGTTCCTCAACTGATATGCAGTCCCAGGAGCCCTACTATGCTTTTAAAAGATTTTCTAGCTCCCTCCCAAAATAAACAGCTCTCCCCAAACTGCCCAAAATATCTCTGAACTTTGCAGTTTGTCTCAATTAATTTTCAGTTATCCCAGTTTTTACGTTGCTTTTAAAATTTTGCATTCTTCCTCCCACTTTCACCCTTTGTCCTCAGCTTTCCTCAGTTGCTGCAAACTGCGTTCAAGGTGCAGAAGTAATGCATGCTCAATTAACTCAGCAAGGGGGTGAGGACATGAGCAGGTGGAATCTTGCCCTTTCCAGTCAGGTCAGGAAAAACCAAATTGCTTCAGCCTTTCCTAGCTTGTCTGTTCTACCCCATTAATAACATTTTCCCTCTTGATCACATTCTGATGTTGCTTGGCCTTACATTTTTCAGTTTTCATCTGTGAAATATTGGAGAGTATACCTTTTGCAGGCCACCAGAATCCTGGAATGGCCAAATAGTGGGTGGCATGGTCCTCCAGACTCCAGCATTTGTTGAGCTCTGTCCTAAATCTCTTAATGTTAATGGGCCACCTCCAACTCCACAATCAGATAAGAGTAAGTAGATTACTGTGTTTCTTATCTATGCGACAAGCACAATGAACATAAAGAAGACACTCCAGAAATCATTCAGTGAACCCACTGTAGCTGGATCTAGCTGTATTTAGATTTAGACACAAGTTCCCATGCAGTTCAAGCAGGACCACACATTTCTTAAAGGCAATCACAGCTAGAGACTTCAGCTGTCAAAGTTCACTGTGTAGTTTTTAGCACTCTTAACAATCTCCATAGTTGTGGAGTTGTAGCTAAAATAGGCTTGAAGTGGGAAACTCCCAGTGTAAATCCCTACTGAACTATGAAACCTACTGGGTGGCCTGGAAGAAATCACTTATTCTTGCAGCTTAACTTGTGAAGCTAAAAGCTGCTTGGAGCTATGTGATAGAAAGGCTGAATATGAATGTAGCAAAGAGAAAAGCCACTTCACCTTATTGTATTCCGTTTATAATTGTTACACCGAGCACTAGGAGTAGGAGCAAATTATAAATCTAAACTGAGAAATGAAAGCATGCCAATAGTGATTCATTCATAATATGAAAAAAAGAAGCATTATCAGGAAAGAGCTCTCATTTGGTTAACAGCTCTATTACGTTAGATTTATAATGTTTGGTTGCTGAACTTCAGTTGGGATTTATGTTTATTTTTCAGGATCTGATGACTATGGCGATTGTCTGGTAATTGCTGTGAATATAGATCACAGGGTTTAAGCACTAATTCCAGGAGTGAAGTGAAAAATAGTTTCTCTCTATAAAGATGTAGAGCTTTTCTTTCCACTTGCTTTTTCTTTCTGCTTGTAGAGCTTTTGTTTCCTTTCACCTCTTTCAACCAAGGATAAGGACCATTTCACACAATGCGCAGAGACAAATATGGGTTTGCCATACAATGTGCACTCAACAAGGACCGACAGCCTATCACAGCTCCTGAAACAATATGCCAGAACTCAGGAAAAATATTACTTTTTTTGCATTCTAGCTCCAAAAACCAGTGGCCATCCAGGGAATTATAGCCCCAACATTCACAAACATTTGCCTCTCATGTGCATAACCAGAATCGTTTTTTCCCAGTGTCCCAGGGACTGGTGCCATATTTGTGCTCATCAGATTCAATTGTTTCTTTCCTGGAAACTTTCAGGACCAGCAGCCAATGGCTTTTGGACCAGCACCAGTACATGAGCACCATTTTGATAGCACTGGCCCAGATACAGATGTGTGAGGGAAACAGCATTGCCCTAAATAAAAAGTCTTCTCATCTAGAAGAGACTTTCTTGATCACTTTCCAAGTGTTTGTGATGTGGGGGGAAAGATCCAAGGAAGAGAGAAGGGAAGCAGCTCTAAACTTTTAAGTTTTATTTTTTAAAAAAATGCTTTGGGAGGCCCAGACAAAACTGCTGTCTTTAATTTCTGCTTTCTTTCATTTTGCTTTTCATAACATGGGTTTCTTCAGACTAGTGTAGCAGTAAGTTCCCCCCTAAGGAGCTGGAGACACAGTCAATAACTGGCATGTTTTATTTTTGATTGCATGTCTTGCTTGAGGCATCTTTTCAAGGCTTTGCACCAAAAAATGTGGGAAATTGCTATGGATAAACCTCAGGACTTTAAAGTAGTAGCGCAGTGAGAAACACTTGTTATCAGCACAGACTGTAGTACATTGCAGAAACAAAATAGCAGACAACTATTCTCTTCTTGGCAGAGGGAGATGGCCATATGCCCATTTTAGCATTCAAATAGTCATGAAGCAAAGAACCTTAAGGACTTTTTCCCAGCCAAAAGAATGCACCCCTAACAGCTAAAAATATGGCTAGTCTTTCCAATAAAATGTATTTCATCATTCACTCACTTATCAATCACATGAGCCTCATCTTGTCTAGAAACTGGATGTCTCATCAGTTTACAGTTTAACTCTTTGCTGGTCTATTCTATAAATCCTATTAGGTTCTATAAGTCTTATTATGTTCAGTGTCTACACCAATAATCCATGCAGCCTTCCCAGTGCTGAACTGCAAGTCCCAGTGGCCCTAGTCACTATAGCCAGTGGCTGGGCATTGCAGTCCAACAACCCATTCCTGCTGTTGATGTATAGAATTGCCATTTTAAGTTCAGCTCCATTTAAAGTCAGCACAATGATTAGTGGCCTTCCTTCATGGATTTCCTGTTACATCCAGCTCAATGAGAAGCAGGGCAATTTCCTTGTTCTCACTCTGGGGTCCAATTGTACAAACGCTGCCAGCCTGATACATTCTGCTTATTCATTCAGCTATGGTACAAAGCAAGTTAGTCAGTGATTTGTTTATATCTTAGAAAAGACACAGTTTTAAAGAAAAGTGAGACATGGGTATACAAAAATGAAGCATGGGTGTACAATTCAGCTTTCAGATATATCTGTTTTGTGTCTCACTGGATCTACTACTTAGTGTCCATGAGTGACACTTCTTCCTAAAGTTTTAGATTAAATGATGGACTTGATAATTGTGGACTTTAGGCATCAGGGTGTCTGAAGGATCACCTTCTTTCATTTCATTCTGACCATGCCTTAAGATGTGATTGGAAAGGGCTTTCAAGTATTTTGCATTCCAATGTAAGTGAATGCAAAGTAAAGGTGTGTGAGATAGGAGTGGCAGCTGGTATCTCCCATCTCAGGCTGCTGCCATACTGCAGAATTAATGCAGTTTGACACTTCTTTAACTGTCATGGGTTCATCCTATGGAATCCTGGGATTTGCAGTTTACTGTGGTATCAGAGCTCTGACAGAGAAGGTGAAATATCTCACAAAACTAGAAATTCCATAATTCCATAGCACTGAGCCATAGCAGCTAAAGCGGTGTAAAACTGCATTAATTCTGAAGAGTAGATGCAGCCTGAGACAGCTTTCTGACACATGCACACCCCAATTCATTGAGTCTTTTTATGGCAATAAGAGGAAAACAAACCACATCAGACCCAGGTTCTGTGTAGCTGTATCTCGGGGCCTGTCACTAGCATAAAAGTATCACAATATCTCCTGTCACACTCACAAAATGTCTCCTGATGCTCTCTGTTGGTTTCATTATCAAAAAGGTCTTGACCATGATTCTCTCCTGAGCCTCTGGAGGAGACTTAGGAGTTTGAGTCTTTCTCCACACTCAGTGCCCCTGGAGAGATAATTTTGAAAAAGCCCTTGACTCTTGAGATATCCTTCTAGATGACATAGGATTGTAGTCTCAGTGGAGTTCAATTCCAGGAGTGCAGTATCAAAAGTCTAAATGCCTTAGTGCTGTATGAGTAACACTCTGACTAAGTAGGGCAGTGGGAGCTCTAGTCTATGCCATCCTGGGTTACCTGAGCACATGGCTCTTAACCAAAATGTGTAAACAATACTCAAAAATATTACTCAGAAAAGCAACATTGCTTGTTTTTTGTTGTCAAACAGCAGTTGTCCATGCCAACAGTTATATTTTATTAATACAATATTGTCCATTTTATTTTAATAAGAGAAAAAAACTGCAATGGCAATATTTTACAGAAAGAAACATTCTTCGTTAAACAGAAATTATATACTGCATTTTATAGAGTTACAATGATTTTTCCCCTCATTACACTAAGAAGCAATGTATTCTATCTAACACTGTTATCTTTACTATATTACTTTCAAGGTCCAATCCTAGTGTTTCATATTTCAGAAGCAGAAAATAGAAGCCACTGATCTATACTAAATAAAAGAGAATAAACTATTTGCATAGAAAGATTCTCATTAGGGATGGAAATATTACACTATTTCTGCAGTTTTCTCCCCGCTGCTGGAGAAAATGAGTATTCTGTATTCACACATCCTGAAGTGTCTCAGGAAATTATGCAGTGGCAAAAATAAATGTGAGGGGGACTTTTGTGCAAAAAAATATAGCCACATGTGGTTTTGCACAAAACTGCAGTTTCTCACACAAAGCATAGCATGCTTGCATGCACGCATGTGCACGCACGCACACACACACTCACTGTGCTTATGTGTAAACAGTGTTTTTAATGAAAAATATTTGTGTGAAAAACAGGTTTTATTCCCCCCCAACACTTTCCAGAAACTCACATAGGGGTATTATTATTATTATTATTATTATTATTATTATTATTATTATTATTATTTGTGCAGAATTGCTGGGTTTTGCCTCAAAGGATGGTGTTTGCACAAAATATGGCTTTTTGGGAATGATACATTTTTCATATGAATACCACAATTTGATATGGTGATATCCATATGAAAAATGTATCATTTCCAGATGACAGTGGCAAATCCTCTCTGAAGAAACCTGGCAAGAAAACCTCATGGATTGGCTCACCTTAGGGTCACCATAACTGGGAAACATCTTGAAGGCACGTAAAAACAAAACCATAATTTGAAGACAAATATATACTGTTTCAGAAACCCCGATTTTTGTGCATCTTGAGTTTTGCACAAGGACACTAACTTTGCACCTAAAAAGAGGTGGTTTCTCAACAATGTTTTTTTCCGGGGGGGGGGGGGGAATGGGGATTTTTTTAGGAGTGCTCTTTCAATACATACTCAGTTCACTGGAAATGCAAAATGGTGGTGCATCTTAACATACCCAATTTTCTGTCCATTATTTTTCAGATATTTATCTCTCTAGTTGTCTTTCTTGGCCTTTTGACAAATGTTTATCCATACACTCATGTTGCCAAACATGCATCTCATTCATACATTGCCTTTTTAAATAAAATAATCCCTTTTGAAATTGTAATACTTGGATCTGCCCTGAGGGGAATTCAAAGGCATGCTGTGCACCAGGGTTTCTGGATCAAACAGAAGCAGAAAAACAACCACAGATTCCACTGCACATTTCTGATCATAGGAAGAGGGGAAACAATGCAGTGAAGATATCTTTCCACTTTACATTGCTAGTGCCTGGGAAGGCCACAGGTATCATTTCACAGCAGAAATAACTCCCCACAGAGGAGATGTTTGGAAATCAACCATAGTACAGGCTAGGAGCTTGACTCCTAAACAAGTTGTATTGGCCTGATATTAAAACATACCATCATAAACTGGAACATCAAGTACTTTGACTTCTCAAGACTTTGCGCTACAAAGCCCAATGGTTTAGCTCCTGCTTCAGACAAGGATTGTGGACAAAGGCATTTAATTAATCTGGGATGGTGTCATGGTTATTCTGAAACCAATTATGGCAGAGGCTGACCTCTGAGTGGGAAGGTATCTCTCTGTCAATCTTAGCCACAGTCAGAAGGGCAAAATGAGTTCAAGTGCTCTTTTTCAAAAAAAATTTGTTTTGTTTTCTTTTTTTGCTGTTTAGTTTGGAGCTCACTTCAGCATTACCTCTATGACCGTATACTGAGTTTAGTTTGTCTTTTGTCCTATTTATGAATTTGTTGTAACCCCACTTGGGCATTCTTGTTGCTTATCCCAGTGCTTGTTAAGCTATCCAATGTAGGGGGGCAGCAAGGTTTTTTCCCCATTGTGTCAGGAACTGGCACTATGCTTGTGCCCTTTGACTACAGCTGTTTCTTTCTTTCCTGAAAATGTGCTACAGACCAGCAGCCAATGGCTTTTGGATCACCATAGACCCAAGGACCTTCATCTGAATAGCATTGGTTTAAACCATACTACTGGAGTCTGGTCAGGTATGGATGCCTACATATCTGTAAGGTAAAAAGCTCACAGGTTAGTATCAGGACAGTGAGGTACAGCATTACTTTTATAGGGCTCACACTGTTTAAATGGATATCATCTACAAAAGAGTCCTGCTATGTCTGTAGGAATATATTGGAAATAAATGCAGGCAGAACGAGATGGTGCCTGTATAAAGACTGGCTGGTTGGCTGGTTCTCATACTAAAATTAGCACTAAAACTACAACAGAAGTGGAGAAAGTAGATAAAAGACATGTGGCTTCTGTGTGTTTTGTCATCACCTGAAGTAAGCATCTTGCTCCTCAGGTGTAGCAGGATGTGAGAACACTACAATTGTTTTAAACAGGGATGTGAACAAATCTGACAATTGTTGAGATTCTAGGTTCACTGGCAAACTCAGTAAGGAAAAAACAGCATCTTAAGAATTCTCCAGCATTCTCAAGATACTTGACTTCAAGTGCAGGACCAAGACACCAACTGACTCCCCTCCCCCCAATTGTGGCTTTCACAATTTGTGCAAAATATACTTTGGGTAAATTAGCATTTCTTTCCTTTTGTGAAACTAAGCCCACACATATACATAGCAAGCACAAAGGAACTAATTCATGAAAGAGAGCAACAGTTCAGTTTTCCTATGTTTTACATTTTACAGAAATATGTTTTAAAAAATCCTGAAAATGTTTTAAAGCAGTCCAAGACTCAACCTTCCTACTCCAAAAAGATTTACAGTTTTGCGATGAGGAAATAGATTTGGGGCCTTAGAGGCATTTACTCTCCAAGGACAAACCAATGCAGGATTTGCAGTGGTAGATACTGGGGGAAAAACATGGTTTGGATGAACTGCTTGGATGTATGTCTGGTGTCCTTCAAGAATAACTAAAGCCAGGTGATCTCCTTTAAGTTTATTTTGGATTGATTAAAAAATTTCTCAATTCTTCCATAAATGCCTAAGTAAACAAATTAGCAAGCAGAAGAACTCAGTTTATTTGAGCCTATCCAAGAATTTAGAAAAGTTACACACTAATGATTTAAAAGTTAATTTTTTAAAAAATGTGTTTTCGGGACAGAGACCTGGAGCAGACAAAGGGAGAGTGACTATCACCACCAGGGAAGAAAGATAAATTCTCCATTTCAGATTCTGAGATTAGCTGAAGTAAAATTAGAGGATTTTAAAATGAAAAGAAAACCCCTCTTTTGGAGTGCCTAAAGTTTCTCACCCTTGGCTCTGGAGCTGAACACTATAACTGAAAGCGCACAAGAGGTCCACAGTCTTAATGGGAGTTGCAGCGCTTATGATAAAGTGTCTGTTTCCTTGCACATTCATAAGAACAGCAGTAAGGCGTGAAGGGTACCTTTAGAAGAGAGTTAATGTGAAGCATTTCTAGCAATGTCTTAAAAGTTACAATAATATTGGTCTGAGAAAGGCCTCAGCAATGTATGGGTTTTCTTGAAACACTGATGCAGTGCTATAATTTACAATATGGTGTATTGTTTCACATGAAAAAGGTATATTCCATTCTATAGATTTTGTTTTCCGTGAGCAGAATAGCTTGGGGACACTAGGAGAAACAAAGACATCTGCTTTTCTCATCTGGAAGCCCACTGAGCAAGCATGCCAAAGGGTGTACAGAGCACAGAAATATCCTGATCAAGTGTTTTGTAAAGTTAAACAGAGAAGGACCTCTTGACACTGAATACAGACCATGACTTAGCAGTCATAGCCATAACAGCCATCTCCTCTTAATTAGCCATTTGGGGTTCTTTGGAACAAAACCAAGAGAACATTCACAGCACTCTGAAATGTAAATGAGAAATTGGACCTATCTGTGGGCAAAAATATTATTAATCTAAGTAGGGTGGCTAATTTTGCATGCTTGTATTTTGACTTGCAGAGGCTAATTGGCTTGCAAAGTGACCATCACAGTAATCTAGAAGCAGGCCTGTTATATGGTTATAGACATCCATCTTGGCTGACAGATCTGCATCAGTTCAAAAGTTTATGATTTCCATGTTGTTGTTGCCATTGTGTGCCTTCAAATCATTCCTGACCTATGGCAAACCTAAGGCGAATCTGTCACAGAGATTCTTGGCAGAATTTGTTCAAAGGGGGGCTCGGGTTTCCCTTGCTTTCCTTAGAGGCTGAGAGACTATGCCTTGCCCAAAGTCACCCATTAGGTTTCCATGGCCAAGCGGGTATTTGAACCCTGGTCTCCATATGTCCTAGCGTAACACTCAAACCACTACACTGTGCTGGATCTCATGATTTCCATACTGAGGCCCAAATGTATTTTCAGAAAAGGGCAACCAAAATGATCAAGGAAGTCAAGCAGCTTCCCTATGCAAAAGTTGGGGCTGTTTAGCTTAAAGAAAAGGTAAGTAAAGAGAAGGATGATAGAAGTATATCAAATTACACACAGTATGGAGAAATTGAATACAGGGAAGTTTCTCTCCTTCTTTCAAAATACAGGTTGAGCATCCCTAGTCCAAAAATCCAAAATCTGAAATGCTCCAAAATCTGAAACTTTTTGAGTGTCAATATGATCTCATAAGTGGAAAAATCCACCCCTGACCTCACGTGGTGGCTCACAGTCAAAACACAAAGGCACAACATATAAAATGGTGTGGGGCAGCAGTGGAGGTGGTAATAAGCCCCTGCTCTAGGTGCGCATTCTTTGAGGAAATACAAACTTGTTTTCTGGACTTCTTTAGCTTTCTTAATGCCAGGGATTAATTATAACTCATGTGAAATTATGACACCACACTGATCAAACAATTCTCTTTCCATTAAAAAAAAGCTTTCCAATAGATTGGAGTGAGTTTTGAACCACTTACGTACATGATAGATACCATTGTGCATGGCAAAAACAGCAACCTGAAAGCTCATACTTAACCCTCATATTTAGCAGTGCTCTACAGAAATCTAAAAACCAAGGGGTTGTACACACAGTCCCTAAGAGATAGCATGATGCTGCCCCTTTCCTAGCTGGATTGGGGCCATGGCAACTGCACACCAAAGCCCGGATCTGGCCTTTCCAAGACGCAAAAAGGAGCCACAAAAACCGGCTCCTTTTTGTGCCCTGGAAAGGGCATGATAGCTGCGGCACCACAGCTATACAGCACTCCTTCAGCACTGGATCATGTGGACACAGTGCTGGAGGTGTGCCGTGATGCCATGTGCCATGTGGAGTGGCACATGACATTATGGTGCCCTGGGGGACGGAGTTGGGGCATGTGTCATGTAGACGTGATGCCCCAACTCCTCCCCCAGGCCAGCCTTAATGGCTGGTCTGAAGAGCCCCCAAGTTTCTGTTTCCATCAAAGCCTGGAAACTTTCTTTCAAAAAGTAGTTGGCAACAATTAAAAGGCTATAAAAAGTAGTTAATTATCATTATAGTTGTGATTTAAAAGTATTGAGAAACATTTCTGTTTCTTGGTAGTAAATAAAATCATTGCCTTTTAAGTTGCTTTAACTATGTGAATGCTATAAACCACAGTTTGGTGTAGATTGAGCCAGCATTTGAACCATGCAGTATTCTTCCTTCAGACCCCTTTAACTTTATATCCAATTAAAAAGTTGTAGTTGTGCAGGAAAAAAAAGTGAAGTCATCCTTCTCTAGTTATGCCCTCTTTATTGGAAAAAGGAGGAAATTACTTCCAAACTCTGGTTTCATTTATGCTTATAATCATGTACTATTCTTCCAAACAAATTTTATTATTTACCAGCTTATTTTGCTTCTTTATTAAGGTCTTGTATCTTAATAACCCACACCAATCCACACTAAAAGAAAACTTCAGTATAAGAAGACAGAGTAACTTTGTAACTCCCTTGCGTTAAGATGTGCATATTTAAAGTGAGTGCTTATTACTTAATTACTAGAAACCAGGTGGCAGTAATTATTGTGCTTTGTTAAACTTAGGGTGTATCTACACTGTAATAATGCAGTTTGATACCACTGTAAGTGCTGTAGCTCCATCCTATGGAACCCTGGGATTTGTAGAAAGTCAAAGTAAGCTGGTGCCTCATAAAACCACAAATCCCAAGATTGTGTAGGATGGAGCCATAGCAGTTTAAGTGGTGTCAAACTGTATTATTTCTATGGCGTAGATGCACCCTAAGTTTAACAAGGCACAGTAGTTACTACCACCTGCTTTCTAGTAAGTAAGTAAGTAAGTACTTGCCAGTTTACTGGAATGCTCTGAGCAGAACTCCAGTTAAAATACAGTTTCTAGATTGTAACCTACTGTGAATGTTCAGTGTGGCTTGGCTGGGCACAACCTCACAATGCTCAGGGTCAAAAGGAGCCAAGACTCTCCACAGTAGAAAAAACCAAAGCAGGAAGCAAAGAAGACCTAAACCACTTTTCCCTATGAGCACCAGAGCAGTTCAGAATGACATAGAAAAGCTATTAGACTTTGTTAGCAAATCTGTTCTTTCTTCTAAATACAGACAGTAGGCATTCAGTTGGTTAAGATAAAACTCCAGCTTATGCCGGACACTGCTGTGTCATAGCAACGTGTGTTATGAAGGCTGAAATGCTATCAATGGAGAAAAAATGGATGCACCTGGACTTTATCTCAAGCAATATCATCTGGAAGTGTATTACTATTGGGTATTGCTGTATTCATTGCCCAGAGATTTTTAATTTTGTGACCAGATGTACAGCAACCTGACTAAACAATTATAGAAAGATTTCTTTGCTTATTTACTTGAATAATGTCTATCCCACCTTTCCATTTCCCAAAGTACATCTCAGGGTGGCTAACAACATTCTAAGCAGAATAAAACAATTAATAATTAAACAATTAAAGGCTCACAATAGGAAAGGGGCAGCAGATAATGAAAATGCTGACAGTATAAAATACTAATGTTCACAGAAAGCTTGTCCAAACAAATTGTTCACCCCTTGTCAGCAGAGCTAAAAAGAGGGAGCTAAACAAGCCAGCCATAAGGCAGAGTCCCACAACTTCAGTGGTGACTACAGGAAAGGCTCTCACCTATTGTCTTGCCTGATCTAGCATTGGGCCTCACCCATATGTTAAGGCAAGAGTGGGAATTGTGTGGTCACAAAGCCATCTTGGCTTTAGGGCTCACACATTTGGGAGTGAGGGCCAATGCTGCACCAATAAAAGTATAGTGTCTAGATCAAGGGAAGTAACAGTAAATAGCTTTGATCAGGCCCCACCTGGAATATTGTGTCCGGTTCTGGGCACCACAATTCAAAAAAGATGTTGAGAAACTGGAGTGTGTCCAAAGGAGAATGAAGAGCCTGGAAACCATGCCCTATGAGGAACGCCTTAGGGAGCTGGGGATGTTTAACCTGGAGAAGAAAAGGTTAAGAGGTGATATGATAGCCCTGTTTAAATATTTGAAGGGATGTCATATTGAAGAGGGAACAAGCTTGTTTTCTGTTGCTCCAGAGAACAGGACCCGGAACAATGGATGCATGCTCCAGGAAAAGATATTCCACCTCAACATTAGGAGGAACTTCCTGACAGTAAGGGCTGTTCAACAGTGGAACAAACTCCCTCAGTGTAGTGGAATCTCCTTCCTTGGAGGTGTTTAAACAGAAGCTGGATGGCTATCTGTCAGGTATGCTTTGAGTGAGAGTTCCTGCATGGCAGGGGGTTGGACTGGATGGCCCTTATGGTCTCTTCCAACTCTATATAGTCGATGGATGACCATAGAGCCTCAAAGGTCATGTCACCATCTACCCATTTTTGGCCAAAAAGGGTCATTTTAAGCTGGAGAAAATCACATCAAAATGGTCAGTTTGCAAGCTTCTGGGAGTGCTAGTATCCAATTTTAGGCTTTTTTTTTTTTTTTTTTTTTTTTTTTTGTGATGGAAGGGTTCTGGTGGTTGCACTGTTTTGTTTTGTTTTAATGGGATGCATGTGCCTTCTCCTGCTGCATAACTCCCACCTCTGTTTTACAGGAAACCCAAGCTTGTTGTATGTTAAGCTCCCATTCTTCACCATGAGACATGCTCCCTCACAACAAATCCCAGAGTGTCCAGCCTCCAGCTATTATTTCCTACATACACCAGGAGCCAAGGCCAAGAGTCAACCTGATATCCAAGCTGATTGATAATAAGGAGTGGCAAACATAACAAAAAGTAAGGACCTTGAGAAATTATGGAAAGTGAGTTTCACATTGCTCATGATATGATTAACAGGATCCCAGGCCTAATGGAATCAGTGCCCTGAAAGCTACCATGCATAGAAGAATCAATTCTGTATCTTAGAACCATCAACATGGGCCCTGTACAGACTGGCGAAAAGTGCTGGTCTGTGGGCGGAGTCGGGGCTGAGTGTCTTGATGCTCAATGCCCTTATGCTGCTGCCAGGGCGCCATTTTGGTGCACAACAGTCCACACGGTGTGCGCCATGATTATGCACCTCTGGCACAGTGTCCAATTGGTGCAGCACCAAAGGGATATCATCACACCACCCCGTCATGGCTATGGCACCCTTTCTAGGGCACAAAAAGGAGCTGCTGGGGGTGGCTTCTTTTTGTGTCCGCCAAAGGCTGGAACAGGGCTGCGGCGAGCGGTTGCCATGGCCCCGATCCAGGGCAAAAACATTTTCCAGCCCTTCCAGTCAGTCTGTGCAGCCCCATAGTCCCCCTCTCCTCAGAGACACTTCTCTCTTGACAGCACCACAGTACAAAAAGGCATGCATTTCTGTGTACAGAATGCATTCCCTAGCCACAAGAGCCCTGGAGCATTTTCTCCAATTGCACCACTATGATCTATTTCTGGATTGCAGCCCTGTCAAAACAGGGTGGGCCTGGTGCAATAAATGCCCCCCAAACCTAGCAAAATTGAGTGTAGGTACTGCCTCATCTCAAGGGAAAGAGGAGAGTAGAATAAGAACAAAGTTCAGTGGAGAACAGTGGAATAGTAAATATACATTGTGTTTTGCTCCAAATTTTAAATGAGCTCCCCAAGGAGCTGAACCTATTTTGGGGATAGGTTCAGTAGCTGGGATGTATCCTTCAAAGTTCAGACTAAACAGACAGAACAAATTCATTTCCCCACTGATATTGGAAATAGCATCCTTCACAGTAATCATTCAAACAATCAATAAAGCAAACATTAAATTACAAATCCTTTATCTCCTACGTTGTCGGAATCTGGAGACTAGCTAACTAGTTAATCCTGAGTGTGGATTCCAAAAAAGATGTTTTCATGTCATACAGTCTATGACAGCAAGGAGGGGAAAGAGGTGTTCATCTCCTAACTATCATGATGTTTGACGATATTCATGACTACACTTTTAAGAAGTCTGAGGCTCAAGTTCCTGACCAACTGTTGTCATTTCCGAGAGGCAAGGCAAAGCCTCTATCTTAAATGCTTAAAAAGCTTTCCAAAGCAGAATAGCTACCAGCTTAGCTAGGACAATAATTTGTACCTTCCTCCAACCACACATAATACAGCCTTTATTCAGTAAATAGCAAAGTCGTTTCACACCAAGCCAAAGGTCAGCTTTTGCTGTATTAATAGCTGCTCTGGGAGGGTCAGTGTTGTCCTATCCTACATTTTTTCCAGGGCCTGGAGATGCAATTTCCTACAATCTGTAGGCAATTTCCCACCAATTTTCTCAGGGAGCTAATAGGCTGTGACAGGAGATGGAGCTAGCTAGCAGCAGGCGGCTTCAGAAAAGACAAATTGCATTTCTGCCACCTAACTGGGCAATCTAGATCGACAGAGTTTATAGCTTTGTAGTGTTATTGGGCCCCATGCTAACACCAAATCACTCAAGCTGCTATCTGAATTTCATATTCTTCTTCCATCTGAATTTGCTATCACCACATATCACCCACAGTTACAAAATAGATTGTATACGATTAGTGGTTTAACTGCCTTTCAAATAGCTTCCTAGAGATTGTTCAGATTCAAAATAGGGAAATGCATAGACACAGGCCTGTTTTCCTTTGGTATCTTTTTTCAGACGAGGCAGCAAATCACCCTGGAGATTTGATAGCAGAGAAGAAATTAATTTTACAGAAGTTTAATGGGAAATGCCAAACTTTTAAAGAATCACTTCACACATATGCTCTCATTAAGCAGTGTTCTATATATAACATGTTTATGCAGGCACACAGTATAGTATTACTTCCACAGGGTCTCCTTTGGTCGTTCTTGTTCATAATTTGCATTTCTTGGCAGTAATTTTAATTTTTGGGTCCATGCAGTACAACTTTGGGTACAACCTAAACTGTTGTTTGGTTGTTACATACTGCAGGGTGTGTTATTACAATTCCTCTGGAATACATAATTCCCCAAATTCAGAAAGGAACAAGAGCTCAATTAAAATGTCTCAAACATCCATATATTTGTATGTGAATAATGGGGCCCTGATGACTGGGAATGCTGACTGGAATTCTAAGAGCTGTAGTCCCAAATGTAACTCTTCAAGCATCTGGTCAAGCACCTAACAAGCATTTTAAATGCATTTTAAAAAGTAACGAAGGGGCTGTGCAGAGAGTGCCGAAGGGTCAGCCTCCAGCTGCCCCTTTTGCAGCCAGATTGGGACCACGGGTCCGCGGCATGCAGTTGCCATGGCCCCGATCTGGCCTTTGCAGGGAGCAATAGCTGTGGCGCCATGGCTTTACAACGCTCTCTCAGTGCTGCATCGTGCCATGTGGCACACGGTGTCATGCTGCCATGGGGATGAAGTCGGGATGTGCATCATGTTGAGGCTGTGCCCCAACTCTGCCCCTAAGCCTAAGAAACTTTCCAAGCTCTGTTGTTGACTCATGCAAAATAAAGACAATTTAAGAGAATTTAAGCAAAACAGGAGGAAGCAATAAGAAAGGGGGAGTTTTGTGAGGAAGACATATCTATAAAGGACTCACAGGAAAAGATGCGAAGCCTCAAAGCAAGTAGAATAATATTCAACTAGTCAGGAATTTCCAGGCTTATGTTGCATTGACCACTGGGGAAGACAGTGTTGTTCCCAGATTTGAGAACCATGGTTACTGGTGTATGAAATTAAAATCTTTGTTTGTACGACAAAATCACAACATATATGATATATGCTATCATCCATCAGCAATAGAAATAAAACAGATTAATATGTCTGTATGTGTGTGTGTACCTTCAGGTTGCCTGTCCACTTACAGTGGCCCAGTGAATTTCATATAATTTTTCTTAGGCAAGAAATGCTCAGGGATGGTTTGCCATCACCTTCCTTTGAAATATAACCCACCACACTTGATATCCCTTGGCAGGTCTCCATTCAAGATGCTTTCAATGTATTTAGGACTTTAAACTCCCACCGAACCCCAAATAAAATAAAACTGGAAGTGGCCAGAAGTATCCTACCTGCTACTGTCATTTTGTTTTGTTCTATTATTATTATTTGTTGTTGTTGTTATGTGCCTTCAAATCATTTCTGATGTATGGTGACCCTAAGGCAAACCTACCATGGAGCTTTCTTGGCAGGTTTCTTCAGAGGCGGCTTGCCATTGCCATCCTCTGAGGCTCAGAGAGTGTGACCTGCTCAAGATCACACAGTGGTTTTATATCACTGAGGTGGGATTCAAACTCTAGTCTGAATCATAGGAGTCATAGGAGCTTATCGCACAGGTTCAGAACAGTTCTTGAAACAGGTTCAGAACAGTTCTTGAAAATCGGCCTCTGTGGGATGGATGGGGAACAGAATGGGGACTTCCAGCAGCATTGGCGGCATTCTCCCCTGTGGTAAAATGAGTGATATCCCCGTTCTGTCCCCTTCCATTCCGTGCCAGGCCCATTCTCCAGGACCCATGCGATAAACTCCATAGTCCAGCACTCAAACCACTATGCCATGCTGGCTCAAGGGCTTATAATTTAGGTGGCAGATAGAGCTTTGATTGGTTTTTTTGACCAAACTGTTGTCTAATCAGTTTTTAACTTTTGTAGAAATAATTTATTAGCTTTAAGCCAGCTTGGATTCTTTACAAGGAGAAAGATGTGGTATAAATTAATTAAATAAATAATCAAACTATATGTATGTATGTACCCACCAACTCAGGATAGTATTCTATGGCTTCTGATGAAGTGCATTTGGGGCCATAAAATCCTATGCCCTAATGAACATATTAAATTTGTGAAGCTGCCTCAAGGCTCTTTCTGGCTTTCACTTTTCTAGTTTTTTGTCAAACTTTTAAAAATACCAACTGCAAAAAATAATATATTCTGTGGTGGCTATTGTATCTCCTGAAATAACATTCCCTTTTTTAAAAAATCCTAAATAATGTGTATGGGTATTATCCAGAATAATCCTATGCATGGATTACTTGGAAGGAAGTTCCCTTGTATTCAATTGCATCACCAGTCCCTGGCATCTGTCTTTAACTAAAAACAAAAATAATTACTCTGAGCATGCATGTACAAGACAAAGGAGAAAACCCATACATTGAAATGTTGGCCATGGATGAGCAACCTGTGGCCTTCAGAACTTGTTGGGATTGCAACTCCCTTTAGCCATAGAAAAAAGTGAAGGATCATGGAGGTTACAGTCCAACATCTGGAAGACAAATTCTTTTCCATTTTATAAAATGGTGTAGTAATGCTCCACATACTAAATGCATAATAGTAACTTATAAATACTATTGAAAACAGCAAAATGCATAACAGTAATTTGAGCAGAAGTCTTAAATATACTCAAGTAAGCTGTAAGTGACACTTATTTTTAGGTAAACTGTTTTACTTTACAGTATACAAGAAATGGACTCATGCAGATACTCCCTTTCCCCAATCTTCAAGCAAGGATGAATGAGGCAAAAGATTATTTTTTTAGTGGAGCAAATGTTTCTCAGTGGGAGGGAATATATAAAATTACACCATAAATTCAATCTTGAGAAGCTTAATTACTTCACTAATGAAAAATGTAAAGTTACCATGAAAGTGTCAAAACAGCCTTTTATTCCAATTCTTCAATTTTAAACCACACACCACTTAATATCCAGTTTCATTTTTGATATTTTTAATGAAGTGCTGCTCTTTCAAAGCATAGAAAAGTTAGTGAGTTGTACTCAGACACCAATAAGAGGCAATATATAATTACCATTCTAAATGTAACTTTAAAAAAAAAAGCCCAGCAGCTGCACTTGCTAAAATGCTCATACATATCCTGACTTGGAAGTGGAATTGATGCAAAATGATCCCGGATAATGGAAATGCACACCTGGATTAATTTTCAATTAGGCTCACCTGCAAGATCTTCAAATCAGCAAGTTCTGGGGAATGCAAATCAAATACTGTACCTATTACATCAACCTGTTTTGTTTTGTTTTTAACTCTAGAGTTATAGTTTCACTGAAAATCTAACACAGGCAGTGGTGCATGAAAGCTATTCACAATTGTTCTTGTTAGCCACCTTTGAGATATGTTTGAGGTTCGTGCCTGTGACCTCTTTGATTGCATCTGGCCATCTTGCATATAGTCTTCTCTTTGTACTGCTCTCTACCTTTCCCAGCATTATTGTTTATTCTTGTGCCTTCATGTTATGTGTCCAAAGTATGGCAACCCCAGTTTAGTCATCTTTGCTTCTAGGGAGAGCTCCGGCTTGATGTCTTCTAATACCCATTTGTTTGTCTTTTTGGTTGTCCACACTGTCCTCAGCAGTATTATCCAGCATCAAATCTCAAATGAGTTAATTTTCTTTCTATCCATTTTCTTCACTGTCCAGTTCTCACATTTGTACACGGTAATTGGGAATATAATGGTTTGAACAATTCTAACCTTAGTGTTCAGCTTTATATCTTTACACTTTTAGGATTTTGTCTTTCATAGCTGCCCTTCTCATTTCTAGTCTTCTTTTTTCTTGACTGAAGATTTTGGAATTCTGGATAAAGGAGACCCAACCTGTATACAAAATTTGAAACCCCTTTGTACAGACTTTCATCTGGTCCATGAAGGGCTCAGAACAACCACTGGGTGAACCAGCAAAGAAATATGGATTCCTTGAGAATTGTTCCTGCAGCTGCAGTGCAAAATGGCCTGAACACAAGAACAAAGAAGGGCCACCAGGCTCCATACCAAATGGCCACCCTGTTGTCCTCCCACTGTTCACTCATCTTCCTTGGCATTGGGAGCATTGCAGGCCCACCCACTGGGAGGACTCCATGAAGTGGGTCTCTGGAATCTCTTCCCAGCCCACCAGAAGTCAGAGAAGGAAAAGAGTTGAAGAACCTCACTGAATCCCATCCCTTCATGTATAGCCAGGAGCTCCTTTCCCACTACCCTTCTAAATTCTCCAGTAAATAAAGGGGGTTCACCCTCATGTCCCTATGATACGCAGTTCTGAGTGTAGCCCTACTGTTTACATGACACCTCTGTGTACCAAGTGTTCCCATTCATTTCAGTGGATGAGAAAAACTTTGCTGTACACCTCTTGACATATATACATGGCATTGTCTACTCCATCAGCAAAACTAGAAGTTTTAGCAGTCTGCGAGGGAGTGGGGGCAGAATCTAGAGTCAGGGCAACAAAGAGCCAAAAGAAATGTTACTTATAATGCATAGCATGCAACCATACCTTGCCCTCCCTCCAAATTAAATGTGAGGGGCCTGATGTGGACTGAGACCATAGTGGGGATTTGGTGGTGGTGGTGGGGTGCACAGTAGCAGAAATTGAACTTTTGCACCTATTGCAGTCACAATTCAGATGAGGTCCACCATATCTGCAACTTGTATTGCAAAAAAATTAGATCCATTGAAATAAAATGAATGGGGGTTTTTCACCATGTAATATATGGGTATTGATCAAGATGAGGACCACAGCAAGGGCAAAAACGTTAAAGGTTGGCAAGACATAACTAATGGGTTAGAAATCACTTAAATGCAGATTAAGGTCTCTATCACACTACTCAGTTATAGCACTATGATTCAATTTTAACTGCTATGGTTTCATCCTCTGAAATCCTGGGAGTTTCCAGTTTAACCAGGCACCAGAATTAAATGGCAGAGAATTCTAAATGATCCTCCCTAAACTGCCAATCCCAGGATTCCATAGGAAGAAATATGGAATAATAAAGGGGAATAATAATGCTGTATGAAAACCCAATGAAATTAATGGTGTCACCTTAAGTTGACAGGCACTTTGAAGGCACATACACATACATTTGTGTAATGTCAATGGGCCCCAAGACTGGTTGGTTGGTTCCACAGTACTTACTTTTAAGTAAGGGGAAATGACAGGAATACTCATGCGAATCCTTCTGTGTGACCCTCATTTACACTTGTTCTTATCACACACCTTGCCAGTGCGTTGGCAGCTACTAACCTGGATAGAAGCAAGTGACTTCAGAGAGAAATATGCATTTCAAATGGACAAGTAAAATCTTAATGTGCAATTCTTTCAATAATACATGCAATACATTTGCAAATACCAATCTGACGTTAAGGTTACTGTCATATTAAGTGGAAATACATGGCTGATTCATTAGAAGCAAGTAATTGAGTGACAGCATTAATATAGAATTTATAAATATTAAAAGAGTGCATTAATTTTAAACCTAGTTTTGCAGTGAGCACTTGGTCCAAGAGATGATTTGGATAATTCAGAAAAATTAAGGGGAAGCTTGGAAGCGATCCAAAATATCTTGATGCAGTTAACCACAAAATAAGAGTTATTAGCTTATCATAATTGCAGCCAATTTTTTAAAGTAAAGCAGTACTCCACTGTGGATTGCTGCAAGGAAGTGGAACAAAGCGTGTGAAATGAACAGATGGATTTGATTTTAAACAAATTAAGCCCACTCCCTGGGATGTAACAAGTGATTTTGTAGTTTTTCATGTTATGGGTTAACTTCCCACTGTGACCTTCTCAGCCTGCTTGCTAATTTTTTTTCTTGTCATTAAGCATAATCCTTGGAGTACAAGGGCTTATTACTTCCAGTCACAAAGCTCACATCATCAGCCTCCATGTCTGTAAGACAAGAATAAGGAACATGTAGCCCTCCAGATGTTATTGGATTGTAGCTTCCATCATCCCTCATGCTGGTAAGAGCTGGTGGGAATTGAATTAATGACATCTGGAGGACCACATACTCCTGACCCCTTCTGTGAGGACTGCTTCATATACCATAAAGTTCACAAACAACAAAATGGCTTTATCATCATGTTATTTGCCTATATAGAAGTAAGTTCTGTATAAGTAATCTTTTTTTTATGAAGTAGTCCCAAGAGTGCATTTAAAGTTCAAATTAGCAGTCATTTGGTTGTTGACGGATGTGTGTTTTTTGAAACATTATGTGTTCCTGCCCAAAATGTTGAGATAATGATTGTACCCAGAGGGTAGTCAAGTTACTTTTTGGACAGTTGCTATTGTTGTTGTGATTCATTTATACCCCACCTTTTCCTCAGAATCATAGAGTTGGAAGAGACTACAAGGGCCATCCAGTGCAACCCCTTGCCATGCAGGAACTCTCAATCAAAGTATACCCAACAGATGGCCATCCAGCCTCTGTTTAAAGACTTCCAAGGAAGGAGACTCCACCACTCTCCGAGGGAGTGTGTTCCACTGTCGAATAGCCCTTACTGTCAGGAAGTTCCTCCTAATGTTGAGGTGGAATCTCTTTTCCTGTAGCTTGCATCCATTGTTCCGGGTCCTAGTCTCTGGAGCAGCAGAAAATAAGCTTGTTCCCTCTTCAATATGACATCCTGTCAAATATTTAAACAGGGCTATCATATCACCTCTTAACCTTCTCTTCTCCAGGCTAAATATCCCCAGCACCCTAAGTCATTCTTCATAGGGCATGGTTTCCAGACCCTTCACCATTTTAGTCGCCCTCCTTTGGACATGGTCCAGTTTCTTAACATCCTTTTTTAATCGTGGTGCCCAGAACTGGACACAATATTCCAGGTGGGGCCTGACCAGAGCAGAATAGAGTGGCACTATTACTTCCCTTGATCTAGACACTATACCTCTATTGATCCAGCCTAAAATCACATTGGCCTTTTTAGCTGCCACTTCACATTGTTGACTTATGTTCAACTTGTGGTCTACTTGGACTCCTAGATCCCTTTCACATGTAATCTTGTTAAGCCAGGTATTCCCTATCCTGTATCTATGGATTTCATTTTTCCACCCTAAGTGCAGTACCTTATATTTCTCCATGTTGAATTTCATTTTGTTAGCTTTGTCCCAACTTTCTAGTCTATTCAGGTCATTTTGAATTTTGATCCTGTCCTCTGGGGTATTAGCTACTTCTCCTAATTTGGTGTCATCTGCAATTTGATAAGTCTATCCCCAATTCTGTTATCCAAGTAATTGATAAAGATGTTGAATAGCACTGGGCCCAGGACAGAACTCTGTGGGACACCACTGGTCACTTCTCTCCAGGATGAAAAGGAATAATTACTGAGCACCCTTTGGGTTCAGCAAGTCAACCAGTTACAAATCCATGTAACACTTACCTTTCCTAGCTCAAATTTTACAAGCTTGCTTGCAAGAATGTCATGGGGACTCAATTTCCAGAATTCCCAGCCAACACAGCCAGTTGGGAATTCTGGTAGCCCAAACAAATAACTATGGTTTTATTATACCCCTGTCCTTAGGTACAATGGCAATGTGGCTTTCCAAACAGGCCTGTGCATACCTCTCTCGAATAAAGATGGTACCATATGTGCCAAAGGATGGGATATGGGAAGTGCCTAATGCTACATCAGCATCACCAGATGCCAGGATTCTATATGTGGTACACATTTCTAGATAAAGAACCATACATGCATAGCAGTCATTCTATGGTGGTGGGAAACAAAGAATGTGCATAATTTTCCTAACAAGTACCTGATGCTATCACAGATGATGCCTTCAAGGGAGCAAATTAATCGTTCCTAGCACTGTCGATATAGTTCTGCACCATGACTGTTATTCTCTTCCCAATATTTTGAACCTGGCCTTTTTATAACTGATCAAAGCAGTTAATAGTTGCCATAGGATTGTAACATAAACATGAAAAGAGACTCCATATTAGAATCAGCATCTAGAAAAAGACAGTGGAAAAGAAACAAATCATTCTTGTTCAACAGTACACTAGGCTGCCTTGGCATGTGGTGGACCCTCCTTTGGATGTCTTTAAACAGAGATTGGACAGACATCTTTTGTATGGGCTTTTGTTGTGTTTTCCTACATGACAGAGGGTTGGAATAGATGGTCCTTACAATAGTTTCTATATCTATGGTGGCATACTCATTGTCTTCCAAAAGATGAGCAGTAAAGAACCAGGAAGACCTTTTATCAGAGGGGCTCCCAAAGTCAGGTCATCACCAGTCCTGCTCTCTCTCCATTCCTGCCCCTCTTTCTTGTGATAACCAGCTGTATATCAGACACCGGGAAACTGCAAAATGGATCATAGTGCCAGGAAAGGTTTATATGTAGGAAGACTTTTTTGATACATTCTTATGCCAGGTCATATAGGCTATATAGGTTAAGACCAACAGCTTAATTAAATTGCACTTGGAAACATGGTTAAAACAGTATATAGCTGCACTCAGTGCAAAATACTGTACTACCAACAGCCTTTATATTGCCAGAAAAACGGGGAAAGTTTGTGACTTAAACTGAAAATTACAGAGAAGGATTGACCTCCTGGAGTCAACTATTACTGGTTGCTGTAAATCTACTTCAGGAGGGTCAGATAGCATGCACACAAACTCATCTCAGATCTTGACAGACAGAAAAGGCCTAATAGAATCCCCCCACAGTGAAGGTTATAAAAAAGACTGATTGCCCCATGGCTACATACTATCGCTAAGCCTTGTAACTCTGTTTCTGGGGGTTCAGTTCATCAAAATAACGTGCTGCTGAAATTTATGTCTCAGCATATCAGTGATCATTGAGAACTCTGCAGTAGGAACTTCCCGTGTTACCTGTATATTAAACACTGCATATGTTTACTGAAGTTACAGAAGTAGAGGCAGTCAGTGTCACTTTCCACCAGTTCTCGATTCCTGAAAGGAGGTGTGTGTGTTTACACATATACACACCTTCAAGCCACCTGTCCACTCAAGATGACCCTGTGAATTTCATTGGGTTTTCTTAGACAAGAAATACTCACAGGTGGTTTGCCATTGCCTTCCTCTGAAATATATCCTACAACACCTGGTATTTATTGGCTGCCTCCCATCCAAGTAGTAACCTAGGCTGGCCCTTCTAAGCTCAGACAGGAACTGATGCTTTTAGGGTATTTAGGTCCGTCTCCTAGGAGGACTGACTGTGAATATACAAATCTACACTCATTTATCTGGAAAACCAGAACCATCCCATTTACAAAACATAACACACGGACTCTTTTCTGAGCCTTTAAATCACATTATTTGCAAAAGCACTGTGAAAAGCAAAGGAGCAATTAAGATACCTCAAATTGAAGAACAGAAATGTCATGATTTTTTTTTAAAAAAAATATCCCAGTAGATTAGCCATTTTCAAGTACTATACTTGTAAGTTTGATATACAGTTCTTGTGAATAGTCCAAAAGCAGAATATTAAGCTTTAACTACAGCCTAGAAAAAATACTTTTTTGGACTACAACTCCCAGAATCTCAGCCAACATAGCCAGAAATTATGTTAGAATTCTGGGAAATTCAATCCAAGGACAATATTTTAAGTATATCTGTTGACAGATATGTCCCACTGACTTCAGCATGATTTATTCCCAGGTACGTGTATATGGGATGGAATCAGAGAAAAGTAAATTACCAGGCTCTAAACTTGTTGCTACAGAAGCTGCACAACAACTGCACACGAAAATGTACAGTCATCCATAGTCATGATGATGCACATCTAAAACATGACCATTAAGCATATATAGACAAATAACGGTACTAATTTTAAAGGCTATTAGACTATGTCATCAAGAATAGTTAATATTTTACATTCCAAATGCAAACTTATATATATTAGGGCTATTACCATTCCATACTGCTATAAAATGGATTCAGTAGAATGAACATATAAATTGAAAAGAAAACTAATGTCTCTTCAGCCACAGAAGGACATTTGTTACCAAAAGGAAAAACTTTTGTCAGCAGTTGAACCAATGTGGTTCTCAGATGCGTGTCACTTTGTTAACATTCTTCTGATTTACTGCAGAAAAGCTTCTCACTTATCAGCAAGGAAATGGCAAATATCTTAACAGTATAATGGATATCTACTCATTGTCATATCGCTCTCCTATGATTCATTCAGAAACCATTGGCCCTACCTCTTTTTCTGAAAGTACTATTAGCTTTGCTGCAGCATGGGACACAATGTGGCAGTGGAATGGACCCAAAGAGGCAAAAGATTGGACACTTTTTTCCCCTGAGACAACATGGAAATCAACCACAGGTTATAAACCATCAGGAGATTACAATCTATACTCCTTCACAATTCCTTTACAGACAACTCTGAGTAAACTGTTCATAAAAATTCGTATTTCTGGTCCCCCCTCCCAAATGTATAAAATTCTTGCTTTACAGTTTTCCGTAGTACAAACATGAATTCTGAATGGAAACTATTTGCAGCAAATTAACTACAGTAAAGCAGGCTTTATAATTATACAAATTTATAAAATCTTAAAAACCTCAGCTAAAGCTTCACAATTCTACTTTGGTTTATGAAAATATTTAAATTACAAAATGGTTTTTAACGATAATTTAAAGGTCACTGAGGGAAATAAAGAGACAGTTCATTGATACTAAAGCCTTTACTGTAATAAACCAAATATATTTACAATTTATACAAAGCTTGATCTTGAACAAAAAATACAAAAACCCATATCCCAAAAGGCAAAACCAGGAAACAAGTTTATCCAAGAGACCACTGTTCTACACATGACAGAATGCAGGTGGAATTGCAAGTGCTGGAACGTAATCCCACTTATTCAAGCAATGAGCATGATTTTTATGAGTTCATAAAAAGGAAAATAAGACCCCAAAGGCTGCAACCATCTTCAGCAGATGCCTCTTTTTAAAAATCCATCAAAACTATGCTATATTAGTCCATTTTGCCTTCTTGCTTCATATTGGTCCAGTAGCTGGATGCCAAAGTTGCCTTCGTTTTAATAGAACTTGAATAGCATTGTGTGAAGATGTGAGAAAACCAAGTTCTTCCCTTTTTTAATTACAAAAAGGAAAAGTCTTTCTACATCTACAATGTAAGAACATTTTGGCCCAGTTCAACTCTTTATATTTCCAACATAACTTCTCAGTAGATAACTTCATAAACAGTAGCTTTCTTGTCTCCAGAGCCAGTAACTATGTATTTATCATCAACGGAGATATCACAGCTAAGCACAGAAGATGACTCTTTGGACTAGAAGAGAGAGGGGAAAAAACCACAGATATAATATGCTGTGTTTGTGTATGTGTGCAAGAGAAAAATTACCCTTGTTCATTTCCCCCCACAAAATGCCAAGCTCAAAATTTTTGGGTTAAGAGATAATGGGCCCGATGTGGAACAAAACTTTCTGAGGATAGAATAATCCTGCACCCACTTCTCTGAATTCTTTGGTGCAAGTGTGGAATACAGATACGAATATGAATTGTAATAGGATCTTTTTTGGCTTCTTCCCACTCTCTCCAAGAGCCTAAGTCCCCAAATCCTCTTTAGGAGCAAATAGTCTCACCTGGAATATACTGGCACCATATGGAGTCCGCCAGGCATTTAGGAGGTTATCTTTTCCAGTACTTACAAACCATTTACCTGAAATAATATCAGCAATAAGAACCAAGTAAAACATCTGAGATCAACATGTCAAACTATATATTTTTTGATACTTGTATCTTAAAGGAGCTTTCCTCCCCCCCGCCAATATGGCTAAACTGCTTCTCAGATTTCCTTGGTATGTTTCAAGATTACTGGGACTGGGGGAGAGAGAAAGATGCTAGGGAACAGAGGGCATGAAAGACTGTCAAAGATTTCCATATAGAAAACAAATATAATTGCCTGCATCATTCAATAATCTCTCATTTTGACAAATGTTTCTGTATGGTTAACCAACAACTGTATTGGTAATAAGCCTCAGGGTCTTCTAATGGCAAATCCACCATGGCAAAAGACTTGTATAAAGACTAAACTAGCTAAATAAATAAATATATACATGCATGCATGCAATAAAATGAAACAACAAAAAAGATAAGGTACGGGCACTTTTCAAAATACTCAAAATGCTACAGCCTTGCAATCTATGTATATGAATGCTGCTTTCATGGTGTTGCCAGTTTACAGACATGAACCTGTAGCCTTCATACCTATCCTGGGGGAGGGATGTTACCTTTCATTTTTCAATTGTTAATGGTTTCTACTCACCCCTTTTCCAACTTACCACAGTAAGCAAACTTGAGAGAGAGGACACAGCTCTCATGCAGATGAAGCTGATATTTGTCCGGTTTATTTACATGCAGCACTTCCACATTACTGCTCTCCATTCCCACAGCCAGCCATTCACCAGTAGGGCAATAGCCAAGGGAAAATATCTTTTTAAAAGAGAAAAAAGAAAGAGAGAGAGAGCAGGAGAGAGGGAGAGAGACAAAAGTGGAGTTACTTAGAGGAAAGGGGGAAAAACAGAACCTTGAATCTCTTTTAAAATACAGAATGATTTGAAGCAAAAAGGTAGTGTTGGGATATTAGTATTGAGATATTTGTATTTATACAAATATAAGTACACATAATATACAAGTAATATAAGTACATATATAATATATCATTTGTTGTGCTAATCCTGTAACGTGTAGCAATGACATGTAGACTTATCTTCCACAGTTCCATGGCATTTCTATTTCCTTTGCTTTCACTACCAAAGCTTTGGCAAAAAATGTCATTTTATTTCCCTATTTAATTCTACTTTCAATAGAAATATGTTGTTGTTGTTCTAAAAAAAATGGTACAAACAGTGAGGTGCAAATTACCGATAGGGTGCCTCACAAAAAATGATTGTGCCTCATAGTAAATACTACCTCAATACAGTTCAAAGGTATACCAACAATTCATGTGAAGAGTAGTTGTAATATTAATTATTAAGAGTAGTATTACTGTTCTTAAGGCTTTGAACCTCACCCCAATGTTAGTAAATGTACCCACTATAAGTATTGTAATAATCAGAGACTTCAGAAATGCTGTAAGAAAATACTAGACACCTGGGATGTGAAGTCATGCTGCTGTAGCTGCCTCCCTTCTCTCAAGTCCCAAGATCTGACAGTGTTGTCCAGACCTCCCGTCCAGAGCTTGGTACCATCATTAGAAATGTCAATACAGCTGGCTCCATCTGTGTGGCCCTGGAATTGCCTGATAAAACAAACCAGATTGAATAATGATTTCCTGCCAGAACTAAAGGTAAACACTGTTGTGTTGTTAGTTTTGGACTCTGTGTGTGTGTGTGTGTGTGTGTGTGTGTGTGTGTGTGTTTGAAATCTCTACATTTTGGCAGACAACAACCCTGTTCCTTCTCCCCACCATGTAAAAATATGCTCCCTGTATAAAAGCTATTTTGAATGTGCCAAGACCATGGAAGTATATGACAAACTAGTAAATGACCACTAACCACCTATCTGCATAGATCTGTAAAAGGTAAGGAGATGACTTGAGGAGATGTAATGTAATGCACTAGGATGACACCTGGAAATAAAAAATTAACAATTAAGCACATTAAACTCAAAGTACAAAAGACAAATAATCTCAACAGAGGCAGCCAGTTATTTATAGTCTTTGCTTAAACTGCGAATCAAGAACATCTAAAAAAAAATACTTAAAAGATGCAGCTATATAAACACATGCAGAATGGGAGCCAAAAAACCCTACACTTTTGACTTGTATTGGCTGAGTTTGTAAAAACGATGCCCTTGATAGCAAATAGGTCATGATCTGTCATCATTATCCAACTATGGTTTACATTAAAAAAAAAAAATCTCAGTGTCCTGCAACCCCTGCTCTCAGTAACAAAAAGTCAGCTCAAGCCTCCTTTAATCCCTCAACTGGTGTGTTCAGAGTGCCTCCTTTATTCCACCAGCAATTAGCTTTAGATCTCTGCCTTTACAGCAAAAGAGAGAAGAATGGCTGCCATGGGACAAGCAATGAATCATGTCCAAAAATCACTGGTCCGAAAATTCAAGGAGTTATCAGTTAGCCCACTTCTTTTATTTTCTGCTACTTTTACTAACAAAAGTGAGGATAAGAAGTGAACCACAACAAATTGGCAACCAATACTTAGTGCTCAGGAAACCTGGCAAGAACTCAGCTGCTCCACGGTCATTAAGTACATTAGAAGTGGATAAGCAAAAGCCCTTGCTTTTACTATGGGAAACTGGAAATACAGACACAGACACCTTTGCCCAGGTAAATGGCAAGTGAGCCCACTCCCCCACCCCACATGTTTCTTCATGTCTAATATGAAGGTATTTCTGTATGTAGAGCTTTGTATCCAATCACTAAATGGTTAGACAAGAAAGCTTATTTCCATTCATGCTCATTTGTCTTCTCTTGCATGAACTAAACCTGGTATGTTATTTATTAATGCAGTGGTTCCATACTGGCACTGGAAACCAATATGAAGAAAGCATTTTGTATTTTGTGCTGCTCACCAGGCACAGCTGCATTCTTACTCTCATTCTGAACACAATCACTGGCATCCTATTGGTTAGTCCCAGCTACAGCAGACTTATGGAGTCTACTGTTGAATGGCAAGTTAACACATCAGTCGATCTCACTAATTCAATGGGTCTATTCTAGTTGGGATTAATGACAGGATCCCAGCCTCTATGTTATATTCCCTTCTGCACTGGCATATCAAGAAAGTGCTGGGCAGTAAGATGGTTAAGGCAATGGATGCTGTAAGCAGAAATAACTACAAAGACATGACCAATAGCATCAATATTATTTGCATCACTTGCATTATAAAAGTCACTTTGGCAACAGACACTTTTTTGACCATAGATATAATAAAGATATGAGAGTTCTGATTTTCACATTCCTTTCTCTATTGAAGAAAGCAGCAAAGCATTTCTTGAGATTTCACAGAGAGTGCCAATTAATCACAACGGATGAATATTGGCTGTTTCCTCTAACATCGAATGGCCTACTTGTGTGCTCAGGCATTTTCCCAATCACTAATGTTGTCAGTATCCAAAGGGATCTTGTAGCACCTAGGAGACTAACTGAAAGAAGGAAGCTGATAGCATAGGCTTTTGAAGACTTGAGCCTACATCTTCAGATGCATGAGGAAGCAGACTCAAATCTACAAAAGCTCATGCTACCAGCCTCTTTGTTTCAGTTAAGCCTAGTACACAAGAAGTACTAGGCCTAACTGAAGAAGTGGTGTGCTGCCACTGATACTAGGGTTCCAGAGCACGCAGCAACCGCACACTCCGGAACCCTAGTCTGTATGGGAGGCAACATCATGGTAGCATCCTATCCATATGGGCACTGCCATGATGCTGTCGATGCCACACAGCATCCCCACGACCATGCCAGGAAGAGACGTCATAAGGGCTGTGACACAGTCTTTATGACATCTCAGGAAGGAGCTGCATTTTGCAGCTCCTTCTTAGAGCGTATCGTTCCTGTGGCAACCGCACGGCTGTGGGAAAGATCCAGAAGAGAAAGGGGCTGCCCCTTTCTCCTCATGGCTATTGGGGTGTCCAGGGGCTTGAAGCTGCACGAACACCCCTTTTCTGGGCATTTTGCCACTTCTCTTTGGCCCGGAAAAATACCAGGTTGGGGCCACAGATGGACTATCCAGTTACTGTGGCCCCAATCCAGCACTCCCAGGGGTGGTACAGACCTGCCCCTTTCAGGCTTGTCTGTACAGCCCCTTTGTCTCAAAGGTGCTACAAGATCCCTTTGCATACTGATTTTCCAGACTAACACAGCTAGGTCTTTGAATTCTACCACCAATGTTGTTATTTTACTCTGCTTTTATAATATGTCTTTCATTATTTTATGTTTTTAAAAACTTTATTGTGTTTAAGTGTATCTGTTTTTCTGCCAGTCATTTTGATTTTAGAATAAAATAAAATGAGAAACAATAATGAAAGAAATTTTATTTAATTGTTTGCAAACAAACTGCTAATGGCTATGATTTGTCCCTTCTTCCCATAAGCAACGTTTATTGTTTAAATACAATGCTTCCCTTTGAAAGGGTCTGTTCAATTATGTGTGAGATGGGAACCTAAGCATTCAATGTTGCTGGATTAAAACTTCCATCATTCCCCACCATTAAATACACTGGTGAGGGCTTCTGGGAGTTGATGTCCAACAGTGTGCCTCACCTTCTGTATTTCTGCATGTATTTCTAATGAGCATGGCAAAACAAGACAGCTGAAACACATTTGGATTAAGGAAATAACAGCCTCAAGAAATGTACAAGCAAGAATCAAGTGAAAGATGCTGTTCCAGATCATATGTTACTGGGCAGAACATTTTTGGTATGCAAGTCCAACTGTGGCTCATGGGTCAGACACAAAAGTAAACAGCAACCAGTAGTGAACTTGACTTCAGAAGCAGTTGGATACAACATAGTCCATTTGTGGGCCCCAAGAACAGCCACTATACAACATAAATGGATCCATATCTACATTCTGCAACCTATCTTTGCACCATAAAAGCAAAAACTCATCATGATTTAAGGCGGGTCATTTAGAATTCCCAGCCAGAGAACTCTTAGGCCTCATTGAACTACAAACCTCAGAATGCAACAGGAAGCAGCCAGAGCAGTAAAAGTGCAATAGCAGCACTATAAGAGTGTAGTGCGGTAATGTGGATAGTTCAAAGCTCAAACCATTACATCCAACTGGTCTACATAAAAGTGATACAGACTGAAAGAAATTGAATCTACTTGTATTTTGGACTACCTTAGTATGAAGTTTTGGTATTTCCTATAAGTGGAGAGCTCTCACAGCTCAGTGCATAATTAAGATGACTCACACAGCTTGCAAAGTGTCCAGAAATGCTTAAGCATCCAAACTCTGAAGCTTTAAATAGCTTCTCATTACCAAGGCAGGTGCAAATGTCAGCTGCACTTGCTGAGATTTACCGTTGGCTTCTACCAATTTTGTTTCGATGTATGAAAAGTTGGTCTTCTGGTCCACCAACCACTGTCATATTACAAAGCTATGTGGGGCAGTTCTGAACTACTGTCCTGCCAAGACATTTGCATCAAGGGGCCAATCAAGGACACATTAGATTAACCCATTAAATCTGAAGGCCTCAAAGAAAATTAGGTATGTGGACATTATGTTAACCACACTCCCTGCTTTACAAACCTGTGTTAGAGACTATATGCAGAAAGAAAAAATCACTTAGATATGGGGGAGGGAGGGTGTGGAGGATCTGATCAGCTGCCAAAAATGAACTAGGAAAAACAGAACACATAGAATTCATGAGCTAATTTCTAGATTTATTTGTCCTTTAAGCATTTTCAAAAAATACAATAGGCAAGCCTACCCCAGTACAAGGTCCTTGATGCCAAGAGACTGAAGTAAAAGCCTGAAAAGTTTAGGTTAGCATAAATGCCTAAGGCATCTTGGAGACATCCACTTGGCCAGTATAAGAATACTTTCTTAAATGTGCATTAGGGAAGCTGCAAGTGATGAGGAAAGAGCAGTGTTGAAACATGGCAAGGCTCATCAGTTGGCAAATACCATTTGCACTCATCCAAACCAAAGCTGGTGTAGGTGTTTGAGTGTTGGACTATGACTCAGGAGACCTGGGTTCAAATTCCTGCTTGGGACAAGTCACACTGACTCAGCCTCAGAGGAAGGTAAAGGTAAACTGTGTCTGAACAAATCTTGCCCAGAAAGCCTCATGATAGGTTTCCTTTAGGGTCTTGGACTATAACTCCCTATTTTCCCCCACCCATTATGGTCACTGCTGCGCTGGCTAGGGGATACTGGGCAGGTTTTCCATGCTCTGAGCCAACAGAATCACAGGCAATTCTTTTCACATTTAGCCAAGTTGTATGAAAGCAGAATTCCAAAATCAAAATTTAATACATCTCAAAGTACATCTCTCTTCTGGACAAATTAGAGACTTTCAGACTGTACTTTAGTATCTGTGACCTATCCATGTCTTATGAAAGAAGGGGTATGATACAAGACAGAATACAGAAAGAGTTTCATGAATATAATACAGGAATACTGGGACTGGTTTAACAAGCGGTATATGTAGGCTTGCCATTTCATGGCTCCAGGTGGGACCTGCCCGGTTTTTTGACCTTGGGGAAGGTCTTTCCTGGCTTCTGCATTCTGTCCCTGGGACAGCTGGACGTCTGATTCTATCTTGCCTCCCCTTCCAAAGCAGCCTCCATCCGTTTGTGCTGGAGAGGCTGCAGCCAGGCTTCCAGCTCCTGCATGATCCCTATAAATGGTCCGGCAGGGAGGAGGAGGAGCTTTTCATTCAGCCCAGCAGAGACTTGTGAAAATCACAGTTTGGAGCTCAGGAGCAGAATGAATCACAGTCACTGAAAAAGTAGCAGTTCTGTGAAAA
>NC_056523.1:249401069-249432857 GCF_019175285.1 Sceloporus undulatus
GGGTATATGGAAGTGTTATGGTACTGAAAACCAAGAAAAAATTGAAACAAAGATACTTAGAATTTCAAAACCAAGCAATTTTTTTTTTAAAAAAATGAACAAATGATAGTTGATTTTTGCCTTTTTTTTTTTTTAGTTTGTATTGACAGCCATGATTTGATTACATGGAAATGGCAGACTGCCTCACCCGATGCTCGGGCATGAGCCTGAATATGTCCCCACTTGGAACACACGTAACCCCTACAAGTGTGTCTAATTATTTTGGTGGTTACAAGACATGTCAACCACACCCTTAACTGGTAAAAATCTTTTCCAGCCTCACTGGCTTCCAAGATTTCAGTAGGGATTATCCAGACACTTAAAACATGGATGGGATGGGTGGAAAACATATTCCCTTTTAGACAAACATAGGAAAACAGCCACTTTTAGAAAAAAAAAATCTTTCACAGAGCAACTTTGCAGACAAATAAGTTTAAAGAACACCAACTGACCTGACCAGTGTTTGATTGTGGAGATCCCACACTGCTATGTTCCCATCACTGCAGCAGGAGAAGCAGACCTTGGAATCTGGGCTGATAGCTAGAGCGTAGCAGGCAGGGGCAGATGACGTCAGCTCTGCTTTGATACGAGGAGTCGGGGCTGCCAGGTCCCAAATGGATAACGTGCTGGCTTCCCCACCAACGATCAGGGTGCATCCATCAGGCAGCAATTTACAAGATCGAATGTAGTTATCTCTGTTCTGTGGGAAGCACAAACACACCTCAATCACATTAATACATTTTCTGCAATAATGAACAATGATATGTCTTATGCCTCATTCAGATCCTAAACATTAGAACATGTTTGTTTGTTTAAAAATCAACAATATAAGGAACTGCTAATCCAATGTGAACTAGTGTTGAATGTTGGACTAGAACTCTGGGAACCAGGGTTCAAATACCTGCTCAGCCATGGAAACCCATTGGGCATCCTTATTTATTTACTTACTTACTTACTTACTTACATTCTCTCATTCTCTTTATTTAGATTTCCTTTTTGGAAGTAGAGAATGGCAATCCTCCTCTGAATAAACCTTGCTAAGAAAACCCTAGAATAGGACTGACATCAGTCAGAGTCAACTTGAAAGTAAACTACAATAACAAAATCCTGTTTCCTCCTGCTTAGAAAAATTCAGATTAAGGCGGGATACAAACCGCCGCTTTGCGGCGCTTCCCCCCCGCCGCCGTTTGCTCCGCGCAGGAGCCGCAGCAGCCAAACCGCGCGACTCCCGCGCGGAGCAAAAAAGAAGCTCCATTTCGGAGCTTCTTCTTGCGGTGCACTGATGACGTCGTGAAGCGCTGCCGGCGCATTCGCGATGTCATAGGCGCTGCGACACGTCTGGACGCTATGCGTCCAGTACGTAAAGATGGCGGCACCCATGTAGAAGGGGTGCCGCCATCTTGTACGTATAGGATACGTACTAGGGTTAGGGGGGTGCGGAAGCACCGCCCCTTCCTAACCCTAGTATGTATCCTATACGTACTATATGGCGGTTTGTATCCCGCCTAAGTTCCTCTTTTGAAAGCACTGCTTTCTACTTTCTTTTTCAATGGGATGGATGGCTATTCTTTCAACAATGTTCAGTGTTTAAAGGGTTAAATGAGAGAGTTAGAGTTAGAGAGAGCAGCACTGGCAGTGTTAATGAATGTTTCAGTGAACTAACATCTTCTCATATCTTATTCACCTATCCTAACCTCTCTTAGAATGATATCCACTCCACTTCTTTTCACCTTTTTTTTAAAACTCTTATCATTGCTCCCAAACTAAAACTAATTTGGTCCTCTTCCTGTTCTAGCTTGGCTTAGCCTATCAGCCTTGGAGAGCTTTCCTGATGGAGGTTTTATAATAAAAGTTTATTTTATTTCCTATAGTCATTGGTGTCAATGGTCCTTAATCATAGTAGCTAACAACTGCATACATGCATTCTTCATCAAAATAAAGCCTGGGGTTGTTGTGTATGTCTATGTATCTGCATGTGCTGTTTTATTACAATATGAAATGCACTATTAAAGACATCATCTGGAAACACTGATTCCTTGAACAACAATTCGAGGAGTCTCTCAAATAGCATTGTCAATGGCCATAATGGCTGGGGAATTCCGGGAGAGTTAGGCCCCTTACAGACTGCCCAAATAAAGCTGCTTCGGTTCACTTTGGAGGTATGCTGTTTAAATGATGCATGTGTCCTAAGAGTCCAGACACTGCACCAAAGCTATGCTCCTGTCCTTAAGACTGGATCGTGGCTTTGGCGCAGCTTCTGGACTCTTAGGATGCATGCATCATTTAAACAACATACCTCCAAAATGATCCGAAGCAGCTTTATGTTGGCCTGTCTGTATGGGGCCTTAGGCGGGTTACAGATGGGCAAAAAGGGATGTACTCATGACGTCATGAAGGTAGACCCTTCAGACGGGCTTTACCTGAATGCCGTCATGAACACGCCCCCCGCACGCCCCAAGCGGGAAGAAGCGGCATTAAAAAGGTGCTGCTTTTTTCCGCTTCTTTTCTGTTTGATGCGTACCTGCGCAGCTCCGTCTGTAAGCCCCTGCACCGATACGTCAGAATTGCTACGCTGCAAATATAAGTTGCCGGTTTAAAAGCTCCGTGTCAGCTGCGTCGCATAATGGGTCGGGGTCCGGGACATGCGTGGTTTGCAGTCAAGCTTTAATTGCAACGTCCGCTGCCATGGAGCTGTGGAAGCTGAGGCACAGCTGCAGCGCATTTTAAGCCTCGTAACCCTAACCCTAGAGCCACTTGTGCGCATGCGTTGCTAGAACCGCGGGAAGTTGTAACTTTTGCCGGCGGATGTTTTGGTTGTAGAAAGTGAAAAGGGAAAGTTTGGGATTTAAAGTGACCCCCTACACACATTCCTGCGCCATTTTCACCTGGGAACGGGCACAGTTCGGCTGCTCCTGGCACAGCTGTGTGGCGGCTCCCCTTTGCCACCAGGCAGGATGGCTCAGCCATCCACCAGCACCCCGAAAAAAGGCAGGGGGACGTCTTGGTCTCATACTGAGACGGCTGACATTATAGCTATATGGTCCCAGAAACTGGAGTAGCTGCAGAAACTGGAGCAGTCCTACCTGAATGCTGACACATATCGAGAAGGGGAAGAAGCCATGAGAGCTGCTGCACCGGTACACCAGAATTGCTACGCCGCTACATTAAGTTGCCCATTTAAAAGCTCCGTCGCATAGTGAGTTGGGGTCTTGGAACATGCGCAGTTTGCAGTCAGGCTTTAATTGCAACGTCCGCTGCCATGCAGCTGTGGAAGCTGAGGCACAGCTGCAGCGCATTTTAAGACTCGTAACCCTAACCCTAACCCTAGAGCAACATGTACGCATGTGCTGCTTGGAAAGTTTGGACTTTAAAGTGCACCCCTACACACATTCCTCTGCCATTTTCACCTAACAATAAAAAACGCTAAAACTGTAAATATTGACATATGTACAAAGGAGGTGAGGGGAGATGGCAGGGGGACAGCGGTGGCAGCAGAGACAGCTGTGGCTGCGCATTGCAGATTCAGCAGGAGCGCGGGGACCAAAGGAGAGGAGGCATCTATGATGCTGCTGACACTGGCAAAGTGCAAACGGACAAGGATGCCAACACCAGCTGATCACCAGCTGGCAGGAGATCACCATTGTTTTAAAGGGGCTTGGGCACTTTAAATGTGCCCATAGGCTTTCTGCCGCCGCTGCTTAGCGTGGCGCAGCTGCGCATTGGCCAGCCGGCAAAGGAAAAAAAAAAAGAGACCCCGGACCTTGAATGTGCCCAAGACCTTTTGATGCCCTCTAAACTTGCCCCCAAAGGCAAAGGGCAACTAGAGAGGGCCTGGGATCAAGGGGCAGGGAGCACTGACAAGGCACTAGGTCCCATGATGTCCCATAAAGACATCATTTCGCCTCCCAAGGCATGTCTTCCCTCCCAGCCCTATCTACTCTATTCTACCCTTCCTGTTCTCTCCTCCCACCATGCCTGGCTCACTGGTCCCCAAACCAGCAATCTCCAAACTCTGTCCTCCCAGGCGTTTGGACTTCATCTCCCAGAATCCCCAGCCACCTTGCCCTGTGGTCTGGGATTCTGGGACATGAAGTCCAAACGCCTGGAAGGACAGAGTTTGGACATTGCTACCTCACACCACTCCTGCCTAGCTTTAAAGTCACAGGGAAAAAGTTTAAAGGGGCTTGGGTGCTTTAAATGCGCAGACAGGCTTTCTGCCGCCGCTGCTTAGCGCTGCGAAGCTGCGCACTTCTCATGCGGCAAAAGGAAAAAAAAGCTGCGGTTTGGGCCGCCCGTGCGGAAGCTGCCTCTTTTTTTGCAGCGTCCTTTGAGGCGGCGGTATGGAAGCTCCAGGTCCGAAACGGACCCAGGTGAGGCGTCTTCACTGCCCCCCGTGTGGAAGCTCCAACACCTGAAGCACGCCCCCGGGGCGGGCCGTCTGGAGGCTCCGCATTCAGCTGAATACACCTCCAAGACGTCCTCCCCTGCCCGTCTGTAACCCGCCTTAGTTTATTAAAAGAAAGGTTTCCATACTCTGGTCAAAGGAGTCATTTTGATAAAACTAGTCAGCTTTCACTAGGCTATGGTGGCTCACTTACAGTTTAATTATTAATATCCCCAGTTTCACATTTAATAATACTTGTTAGAAAAAAACTAAGATGAGGAAAATGAATGGAAAACATTCCAAGCCCTGGTTATTACAGGTTTTAGTCTATAAATGCAGCAGTTGCAAGAGTCTCACTTTTAATAGCCACATTAGAGTGGTAAAAATTCTACAGCAGCCAAGAGGATAAACCAATAAAAATGTCCAGTATTGGTAAGAGAAAGCAATTATTTTATGTTTCTATGTTATGCTTCCCTTACTGTAAAAGGATTTCTTTTTGTTATAGTGGGATTTTTATTTCTCACCTCATGAGTAGTAATAAAGAACAGCATATGGTACAGTTAGACATCTTGAAGCATTAGATACAGAAGTGGTAGCACAATTGCTTTGTATGGTGAAGGTCCCAAGTTCAATACCTATAGTCTCCAAGTAGGGCTGGCAAAAAATCCTATTTGCAACTTCAGAAAGCTGCTGCCAGTCAATGCTAATCACACTGGGCTAGATGGACCATGAATGTAATTCACTATAAAAGCAGTTTTCTGCACGCACTTTTGGCAATGCTTGGTATCAAATAATGGGGCAACAGTAGAGAAAAATACAGCAACAGAGATAACATGGTTTGGCTTGTAGTAATACACTCCATTAAATACTACCATCAAAATTATTCTTTGCTTCAGTACTTTAAAAAGCAACTAATTACTTTATCTCTGCCATCTTTATCACACAAGCTTAGGCTATAGGGGAGTTCCACAGAGACCACAATCCCATGTGAAGGCATCACTAGAGCCAATGACAGAGTGGGTCTCCCCCTTTCAAGTCATTATTGGTCCTTGGATATGGAATTTCCTTCTTGGCCATCACAAGGGTTCCCACAGTGGCCACCATGACCCTCAGTGAAATTTCAACATCTGGGAGGAACATAAAGGGAGTGTACTGTGGGTGTGGTAATGAATTGGCAATGTGTGGTGGATCTTCTCGATCCGAAGACTTTTCAGCCCCTAACTTTGCATCCAAGACTTGAAAGACTGATTACTCAATTGAATGCCATAGATTTTATTTACAGTTTGCTGTAAATGAGTGCTCATCATGAACATTCCTGAAGTGTGCATAGTTAAATCATAAAAAATATTATTAGAGACAAACATTTGAAGCCTGGACATTCCCACAAATAATTCAAATACTGGCTATGGTTAAATAAGCTAATAAGCTGTTAGTCACACTAGCTCTGACTAGAGTAGCTAATATGTTCTACCTTACAACTTTCATATTATTTAAGGGAGATAAATTTAAAAATGAAAAGATGTGATATCATGTGCTTAGCAAAGTTGTTTCTAATCTCCAGGAATGCAAAATGGAAAGGACAGAAAAATAAACTCCCATAGATTTTGTGAAGAGAAACTGTAATTGTAATGGTAATGAATTATTTGGGGGCCCTAGAACAGTCTTGCTCACCCTTGTTTTTACTCTGGAGGAACCCTTGAAAGGTCTCAGGGAATCTCTGCATAATAAATACTGTATCTACTGCTCCCCCCCCCCCCCCAGATGTATGTAATTTTTTTTCAATCAGGACCCCTAGCAACCTCATGTGGAACTACAGATTTCCAGGGAACCCTGGTTAAGAAATACTGCCCTAGAATAATAACTGCAATTACTTTTTAAAAGTAATACTCTAAACATGGATGATGGATGAATTACTCTCCCATTTAAACTGCTTCTTGGCTCTGAGATTGATTGTGCTTTATTCAGTGTTGTTTAATTTACATTGTTGTTTTAAACTTTTATTTTCAGTTTACAATGCTTCTTTTTGCTTTGCCCCTGGAATATTTTTGCGACAAACACACAAGTGGCCATCCAGTTACCAGCTTAGGTAGCCTACCTAGGTAACTATGTTGATCTGGACATGTGTTTTCATACTTGTTACCAATCAAATATCTCTATACATGGAAGGAACATGTTCACTTACCAGGCAGTCCAGCTGAGAAACAGGACTCTTGTTGCCAGGCTGGCTGATATCCCAGACTTTGACACACCCCTTCCCACCAGTGTAGACATGTCTTGTGGGGTTGCTTATGGTAACTGCACACACCACTTCCCCATGGTTTAAGGTATTGATCTGGCGAGCATGTCGAGGTATTCCTGGTCCAATGAGAGCATCTGGGGGGAAAGGAACTGGTTGCATCTGACCATCTGCAGTAACATGAAATGAGTATGCTCTGTTTGGGATGAAAAGAAGAAAAGAACACAGGTCAAATCATTAGTCTAATTCTTGTACTAAATTACAGTTCTGTCTAGTTCATATATCAAAAGCCACAAAATTGGAAATACAGTGAAGTTGTTGTTATGGTTGTAAGGAGAGAGAAAAAGAACGAATCACTGGTATATGGATGGTAAAATAAATAATAAAACTTTTATTTATATCCCGCTTTTCTGTGACAAGACAAAGCGGCTTACAACACGTTAAAATCCACATGGTGGCATAATTCCTTCCCACAAGACCACCACCAGGTCTAGGTTCAGCTGGTATGGGTACTGCTCAGTGAACACACATGAATGTGAAAGGGTAGCTATGTTTACCTGAGGAAATCTTCATGATTCTCCAGTGGAAGATATAAATACTTGTACAGTGGGTCCTTGTTATCCATTGGGGTTTGGTTCCAGGACCCCTGTGGATAACAAAATCTGTAGATGCTCAAGTCCCATTGCATACAATGGAAAAGGAAAATGGTGTCTCTTATATAAAATGGAAAATCAAGTTTTGCTATTTGGAATTTATACTTTCTTTGAATATCTTCAAGCCATGGATACTTGAATCCATGGATAAAAAAAATCTGTGGATAAGGAGGACCGAATGTAATGATTAAATTGCATTTCAGTAGTTGTGAAACTCTGTTCCAATTGATGTTTGACAGGCCTCGTCATAAAGCATCCAATTGAGCCTTTAAAACCTCCATCCCAAAGAACTTTTACTGCCGCTGCCCCTAAATGGTGGAATGGCCTGCCGGAAGAGATCCGTCTCATTACCACCTTGGATGCTTTTAAGGAGGCAGTTAAGACGGAGCTCTTCTGGTGGACCTATCCATACGACCCTGTTTAGGATCCATCCTTTAACCCTTAACGATGACTCTGTGCAATTCTAGTATTATAAAACTGTTGTATTATGATAAATTAGTTTTTATCTGATATTATTACTATTGAGATGATGTACTGTATTGGATTTTATTCATTGTATTTGTATGTTTTTATTGGGTTGTGACCCCGCCTCGATCCACAGGGAGAAACAGGGAAATATACTATTATTATTATTATTATTATTATTATTATTATTATTATTATTATTCTGTAGTATGGTGAAGCATTTAGAATTTCTGTATAGAGGGCAGTAGTTCTCATTCTTTGGACCTCAGTTCTCAGAATCTCTGATCACTGGAAAATCTGGCTGAGGCTTCTTTTGTTGAACTCCAAAACAACTGCAGGACCAAAACTTCAGGACCATTGTTCTAGTGGACTCCCTTAAACAGGAGAAGAGTATTCTGTGTATTTCACTAAACTATAAATCCCAGAATTCCACAGGATAGAGCCATGAGATTTAGAATAATATCAAATGACTGTAATTGCTATTTAGGATGTGCATGCTGAGTGTACCAATGCTAAAGAGAACTACCTGCTAAACAAAATGGCAAAAAGTAATAGTGTATTAACAGAAGTGTATTTTACAGAAAGAACAGTAGCTTTGGATGTTATTGATATGCATAACAATACGGTTACTATGCAAAAGGATCTTGTAGAACCTTTGAGACTGTGTGAAACAATTTGTAGTACATGTTTTTGTAATTGCACACTGCGGCCCAGATCTGGCTTTTTTTGGCACAAAAGAAGTGGCAAAATGCCACTCCTTTTTGTGCCAGAAAAAGGGTGCCCTTTCTGCCACTGCCACAGCTTTTTGACACTCCTGAGGCATGCGGTGTCTAAACGCCACACTGCCAGAGTGCCAAAAAGCTGCCACCATGTAAACAGCTGGGCAGCTTCATAGCCAGCTTGGGGGCGTGCGTCAGCTGGAAAGTTAGCATATTTTGCTGGTCTGTTCCGGCCCATGGTCTGCTTCCTCAGATGCAATGTTATTGTTCATCCTCCCCATGCTTCTATATTTGCACACCTCATTAATGTCCAAATTCACACTCAGGACTTTAAATACAGGAAGCCTTAAACAAGGGTTAGATTATTTTTTTAAAGTAGTTTTGGGTCTCAGATTATATTAGCAGGTTGTCAGATGGTAGAAAGGAAACAAGTTGTCTAGAGGGAATCCTTTCATCAACAGCACAATGGAAAACAAAAGTGTGTTCCTAAGAGGCTGACTAATTTTTTCAAAAACAACAACAGGCAGCTCTATTCTAATTGTATTTTTGTTTGTAAAGAAATGCTATTTCTCTGAAAAGATAGAGCTTATGAATACAGGGTTTTTTTAAAAAAAAAAAAACCACACACATCAAAAATACAAAGCACAACACTCACCTGTTGCTCCATATCAGAAACAATAAAATAGTAATCAGATGAGACATGGTGCTTCAGTTTCAGTTATTTGTTTAGGGAGGGAAAAGGAAGGGAAGGGAACTATCACCTCTTCCATGAAGAGGATGCACAGCTAGGGTGCTGCATCCCATTTACAAAATAAATTCAATGTGACATCCCGATTTGTGTGGCTGAAAGAAACTAGCTTTCAAACTGAGGCCAAAAACTCTCCTGCTGTCAATATGAAGCTGCTGCAGACGGCACATTATCTGAACTTCTCCACCAGAAATTTTCAATAGACTTATCTATCACAGATAAGGATATGCCATCAGAAAGTTGCTATGGGTAACTGAAGGCATCCTGCTGCCTGAGGTGATCAGGCGTAGCTTCAGTCTGGTTTCAAAAGCAAATAATGAAAGGAGATCAACTCAGCACCTAGGATTTTCAAAGTTTATCTTGTCTATTTATATAGTACACACAAGCTAAAATGGAAGCAGCTCCCAGCAAGCAATAAGTGTGTATATGTGTCTCTCTTTCTCTCTGTGTGTGTGAGGGGGAGTAAGAAAAGAAATTGGTAGTAAAAGCTGTTTTTAAAGTTAAGTCTAACAAACAAGGGTCAATGAACAGGAACTATAGAAAAGAAGCCTGGAATTATATAATACCCTTAGGACTTTAGCTCCTGCTTGCCATTGGTTCTACTTCTTGGCTTCTTCACAGGTACCCAAATTAAAATAATAGCAATTTTTCCAATAGCCACACAGGTTGTAACAATGCTATTTTAAAATAATGAAAATAACAAGAATGTAGAAGCTCTGGGAATATATCAAAAGTCCATTATCACATGCCAGATATTATATTTCACTCTAGCCCATAATAACATAGAATATCCAGTTCTGGCTGCCAATGCTGTGTACCATTAAAGTAAGATACAGAATCCCATAAATGTGTCTGCATGGTGTGTGCTCAGGGCAATCTTTAACTGTACAGTGCACATTCAAAAATTCAACATCTTCAGAATGCATGCCTGGTCAAGGCTGAAGAGTCAGAAGGGCGTCTGAGCAGTGCAGATGTGAGGCTGTAGTCAAAGATGTTGGGGGCATTTTCAAGAGGAGCATAAGTAGAATGACAACAACCAAAGAAGTACCAATATAAGTTATGTGTATGGATTTGCACAGGTTGTAGGATTCAACTTTTTTTGATGCAGATTTTGAGTTACTTTGGCCCAGAATTCGAATCCTGATGGTCTAGAACAACAGTTCCCAAACACTGGTCCTCCAGATGTTTTGGACTTCAGTTACTAGAATTCCTGACTGTTGGCCAAGCTTTCTAGGGCTTCTGGGAGTTGAAGTCCCAAACACCTGGAAGACCAAAGTTTGGGAATCACTGGTTTACAATATGTACAAGACTCAGAACAAAGAAAGTAGAGCAAACAGTTTGCCTAGAACGACAGAAGTGTAAGATGGTAGGACTCACATTGACAGAAGTTGGAAAATACTTACAATTAATTCTTCTTGAAAGTACAGTTTTTATCAAAACAACATGCTCCACATTTCCAGCCCAGAACATCACCCTAGTACCTGTCAGTTATGAAAAGTAACTTTCCAAGCTTCACTTTAGAAGAGGTCCTGAGAGCTATAACAGGATCTTTGCCTCACAGTTAGGATGCTATTTTATAATGTATAGACAAAGAAGTAAGTACAAGTCCAAATCCACTAATGTTTTCTAAAGCCTAAATATGGTAGGCATTGGTTATATACACAGGATGAAAGCACTGTGCAGCATTGTTGTTGATATTTTAAATTATCAGAAGAAGAGTGTAGCCTTTCCAGTAAAACTCAATGTATCTACGCCCTTGGGACTCTCATCAGTTGACCTGAGGTAAACAAAGTGTGCTCTGGCTGATTCAGATTTATAATATCCAAAGTTACTTACGGTTTTCCTCCAGGGATTCCAGCCAGATTTGGAGGGATTCCAGGTACTCTCATATGCGGAGGAGGATCAAATCCAACCTGATAATGAATAAATATAACATATATCAAAACTTGCTGACCAGTTAGGAAGTTAACAGTTAAGCACTCTCTTCACTTCAACTCACTAACCTGCCAAATTGGAACAGAAAGCCAGGCCTAAATCCAATTGTTAACCCCACCTAGAATAGACCCATTGAATTAATGGCATTACATAAAATGGACATATCAAGCTCCCATTGATTCAGTAGGTCTGATCTAGTTGGGACCAGCAACTGTAGTTAAGTCACAGAATGTAGGCATGTTTTAAAAACACATAAAAATGGGTATTGCTCCTAAACAAGCATCTTCACATTTCACTCTTCAGAATACTAATAATTTAAATAGCACCTTTTTCTTTTATGGTGAACAAATCCTCAGAATGGACATGCATGGATGCATACACTGGTGTTACAATTAAACATGATAACCTACAAATGATGATGAAGACAACATATAAAGTCCAAGACTATTGCTATATTCCCCAAACAGATGAAGCCTATGTGCAGTGAGGAGGGAATGAGGAAAGAACCAAGAAAGAAGAAATAGCAGATGTGATTAAATAGATTCAAGATATAATTTAAAAATGGGCACTGAGTAAGTTATATAGAACTTCTGCTTCATTCTGCAGAAGTTTCCACTCACTTTTTGCATCTAGTTTCATCTGAGATAAAACCGAGCTAAAACTGAGATAAAACTGTCATTTCTTTCCTAATATTATGCAAGAAATTCAAAGGCTAGTGACTAGACATCCATCCAGATTTAGAAGCACTTGAAAAATGGCATATAGCCTCATTTCAAGGCCATTGTAAGTGTAATGTGAACACAAATTGTGCTGCCAAAAGTGAACTACAAAAATGAACTGCAGTGAACCTCGGCTCACAAATTTATTCTTTCCCTTCCTTGGCACAGCCACGAGGAAGACTCTGGAAACTTTTAGATTAACCACAGGTTAGAGTATTGTCCAAACCATAATAGTGTTGAAATTTGGCCTGGTTAGTGAATATTTAAAGTTCAGATGACATGCTAAATTTTCTTCCTTGTAAATGGATCAGGGAAAAATATGGGCTGTGAGTGGGGAGGCTCAGCCTCCTTCACCTAACAGTAAGCCAGCCAGGGACTGCAGTTATGATATCACCCAAACCTCAAAGGACACTAAAAGTACTCCTAATTTAAGACAAGGGGGCAGGCAGCTGGGCAACATGTTTTAACTATAGCTCCCATTAATGCCAGTCAGAATAGCTAGTGCTCTGAGACTGTGAAAAGAATAATTCAGAATATCCAGAGAGGACACCGAGTTCCCTATTCCAGGACTAAGGAATTAGGAAATCTAGGCCTAAAAAGTTAGTTGTCCATAGGTGTGAGAGATTATGATGTTTCATTCCCATCTAGTGTGACTGTGTGTCCCTTTTCCCCACTACAAAAGAGTCATACTGTTCAATCATTCATAGGGGTGAGAGGCAATTTCTGCTTTACCAAATAAAAACTTATTATTATACAAAACCACAAGCAAGGTTGGTGGGGACACGAGAGAGGCCCTTTTCTATGGGTGCCCCTAGATTGTGGAACTCCCTTTCCAAGGAGACCAGAATGGCCCCTTTCTTGAAGGCCTTCCGCCAACAGGCAAAGACCTTCCTCTTCAGACAGGCATTCCAAACAGAAAGCTTTTAAAGCATAGGCTGGAGTGTCATATTGTTTCAATGTGTTTTAAACATTTTTATCTTTTTAAACTATTTGATATTTTAATATGTAATTTGTTTTAATTGTTGCAGCAATTTAATTCTGTTTCAAAGTACTATTTTTGTATGCTTTAAATGATAGTGTTTTTAATGTTGTAAGCCACCCTAGTCTCAGTCTTGTATTACTGGTTCATGTATTTGTTCTCCTGGGGCAGCATATTTGTTTAGTGAATACATTATTATTATTATTATTATTATTATTATTATTATTATTATTATTATTTTCTGCTTTTAAGTTACCTTCTAACTTCCTTTTCAAATAAGATGGAAAGTAGTGGAATCCATTTCTGACATACAACAGCATGTACTATATGGCAAACAGTCAAAACCTATGGTGTTGTCATATCCCAGGAGTTTGATCATGCTCAGTAAAGAATGCACATTTCTCTCAGTGAACCAAAACTCCTTACCAGTTAGGCTACAAACCTACCATGGGGGATCGCCCATAGGCAACCACAGCAGCTGCAGCTGCAGCAGCACTCATTTGGGGGGACATGTTGTGAAGACTGGCATAGGCAGCTCCTGGGCTGGTTAGCTCTCCATTCATGCCAGCATGAGGTACCATTCCAAATGGAGCAGGGTATGGTCCAGGTACAGCAAGAGGTGTCCTCAAGCCGGCAGCTGCAGTACAAAGAGATGACATATTTCAACTGAGTGCAATTTCCCCCCCTATTTCCTTCATCCAAACCAAACAATCACATTTGTAGTTATACTGTGCTCAAGTAGACCTCTTCCTTCCCACTGCAACTATAAACTCACACTATTGTCTTTATATACATAGACTCCCAAAGCTAACACTAGACTTCTCCCACTGTTTATCTAGGGCAATTTGGTGGTTCAGAGTTCATCCTCCAGAAATTATCAGGCTGAAAAAAATAGCAGCTGAAGTTGAAGCTGACTGATATAGGCCAGGGAAAGGGGGAGCTTTTTCTTCTCTGGAGCAAATAAAAGTTTAACTTTGTCAGCTAAAAAATGTTCTGTAATGGGATTCTGTAAGTGTTCTAGAATTTTTGTTTTGCTCAATTAATCATTATCAGATTTCTTTTCTTATTGGGTGTGACATGTGATTGGGATTAAGCCATTTCAACCATATTGAATGTGATAGCTTTTAACAGAACCATTTACCTATCAAATGAGCAGATGTTACAATGCTCATGAAAAGTAGGTTACATTCCTCATCCTCCTAGCTGACTTTAGCCAAACTTCTCCCCACAACATATACACCTTCCAAAAACAACGGATCCCTGAACATATTTGTCTTTTTCCCTCATTTTCATGCCGGGCAGGATTTATATACATGAAGTCACTACTATAGCTAATAGTCAACTGCCCAAGGTGTCCGTTTTTTTTAAAAAAAAGTAGTTGCTGCAATCTAAAATATATGGTAATACACTGGTACCCCGGGTTACGAAATTAATTCGTTCCGCCGCCGCTTTCGTAACCCGGGATACTTCGTAAGCCGAATAGCCCATAGGCGCTAATGGGGAAAAAGCCGCGGCTCCGCCGCGGCTCCATTGAAAATAGCGCCGAGGTTTTTTCGTAACCCGAAAAAACCTTCGTAAGCCGAAACAATAAATCCCTATGGGATTTATTCGTATCCCGAAAATTTCGTAACCTGGGTATTTCGTAACCCGGGGGACCAGTGTAAGCAGTAATAACTGCACTCAGGACAATGGACAGACACTTTGTGAAGGTCTTCTACTGATGGTATTAACTGAGAAGGTTAAGAGATTGTGCAGAGACTGAATGGGAGCCCTTTACACACTGGGTTTTCTAAATCAACAGGTACATGATAGTTACACATGTACTGTGTAAGCAATAATCCAAAAAGTTTGTTACCTGCTTGGTTGACCAGAGGGTCCATTGTTGGAGGTTTGCCAAGGCCTGGACGAAGGCCTGGTGTCGCACTAGTTCCTGGAGTTGGCACATCACTTCGTGGAGTTGGTGTGCTGGATTTCAGAACCGGTGTGCTGGCTTTTTCATGCTGACATCATTGAACAAATGAAATTAAGTATCATTTTGAAATTGAGGTCACATTACACAGTGCATCACAATAGTGAGCACTCCCCCCAATCAATTTCCTAAAACATAAACAATATTAATACTGTCTGTGAAAAACGCAAAACATGTAAAATGTTCTAATTGTATTCTTTACTGGCAGGAACTAGCATCGATTGGATAATTGTTCTTTAACTTTTATCAGTTATTTTAATTTAAATGGAGGAGTTGCAATTACTTCAGTATAAAGTGCTCTGTGGATCATGTTGACAAAACATTTGACAGTTTGATGTTACTATACTTATCTATTTTGCCAATTGCAGATAGGGAGTAGTGAGCATTTGACAGCCACAAGCTAGAATGCTTTAGTATACATTTTTCAGAGTACTTCAAATCACACACCAGTGAAATCAAAAAGCAAAATCTCTAGTGGATTTAGTAGGTTTGGATTTAAACAACAGTTTGATCATAAGGCAATCCATATGTAAGGCTTACAAGATTTTCTTAGGTGGGGGAGTGTTGTGGCTATGCAGTTAGGGGATTTTGAACTCTGTTAAGTTACATTCTCATGAAATGGAAACAGATAGCTAGTTATCTGCTATTTATGGCATTGCTATCTCCAAAGAATAATTCCAAAGAAAATCAAAGGTGACCACCCAGTATTTCTTTCTGTGATCTCTTCATTACAGTTAGCAGTAATTTTAGAAAGAGAAGGACAGAAAGAAAAAGAAAGAAAATTTGAGTAAAGAGAAAGATCTTCACATTATGAATGAGCAGGATGTTCGCACACTAAACCGCTCCCCCTCCAAGCAACTCAGCCAAATAATAATAATAATAATAATAATAATAATAATAATAATTCACTGATTCATATATGAAGCAGTAATAAATAATGATGATGATTGTGACAAAGTAGGCCTACAGACAAACCATGCAATAGGGGAAAATACTCACCAAGCCTATTTCTTTGGATTTCATAGAAGCAGAACTCCCTGAGGAGGCAGTGGATGCTGGACTGCTGGAGGCATCTTTCTTCAAGAGGCGGGTTTTGTCTATCCCATTCTCCCGTGGTGAATGAGCAGGACTTGCCCGTGGAGATGAAGGGTCCTGAGTAGATAGATGGGCATGAGCAAATGTGTGCACTGTTAACACTGTATGCATATAACAACCACCACCATCACCACCATAAAGAGGAGGAGAAAGAGGGGGAAGTACATGAGAAGCCTTAACAACTGAGGTGCACCACAGCTAAAGGCAGCAGTATTGTAGCCTAAAACCAGCACAGAGATAGATTTGCTTAAACCTATTGAAATGAATGGGTTTATATCTGCATAGATCTGCACAGTACTTAGGCTGGGCTAAGTACGCCTTGGAGGCATTTAAGAAGGCGCTTAAGACAGATCTCTTCCGGCAAGCTGACCCACCCTTGTGTAGGAGATATCACTCCATTTCTCTGACCACTGCATAATTTTATTGCTATTGTTATTTGACGATGAGTTAATTTTTAATGGAATTATTATTGGTATTGTATTTTATTGATGTGTTTTGTATGTGTTTTTACTGTTTTGTAATCCTGCCTCAATCCATCTGGGAGAGGCAGCAAAATACAAATCTTATTATTATTATTATTATTATTATTATTATTATTATTATTATTATATCGTGGGATATTTATTACATAGCGCAAGCAATAGTATGAGCTGTAGAGGGGGATAGATCATGTTATTCATGGTAAACAGGATCAGTTAAAACCAGCAAGGACTTTTTTTTGTTTTTTCAGATTTCGAACCTATTTCCCAGAATTAATGATTTATACATTATTATAGGGCCAGAGTGGTGCAGCGGTTTGAGCACTGAACTATGACTCTAGAGATCAGGGTTTGAATCATGGCTAAGCCATGGAAACTTACTGAGTGACCTTGGGCAAGTCATACTCTCTTGTCCTTGGGATGGCAATGGCAACCCCCCCCAATGAAATTTCCTGAGAAAACCCCCTGATAGGTTCACCGTAAGTTGGAAACGGCTTGAAGGCACACGACACTACCATCAACAACAAAGTTACAAAAAGAAAGCCAGTGTGGTATTGTAGTTTGAGTGTTGGACTAGGACACTGGGTGACCTTGGGCAAGTCACAATCTAATTAGCTTCAAAGGAAGGCAATGGCACCCCCGCCCCTTACCAAATCTTTCCAAGAAAGCTTCACATTAGTTTCCCATACTCTGGAAACAGCTTGAAGGCATGCAACAACAACATGACTATCTTCTATGAGATATAAAGCAATAGTATCAGGGTTATATAACTTTCTAAGGCTGCTACCACATTGAAGAATTGATGTAGTTTTATACCTCTTTCACTCTCGTGGCTCCATCCAGAGAATCCTGGAATTTGCAGTTTGATGTGGCACCAGAGCTCTCTGACAGAGAAGGCTAAATGTCTAACAACACTACAGATCCCAGAATTCTATAGCACTGAACCATGGCACTTAAAGCAATGTCAAAATGCATTAATTCTGCAGTGTAGATGCAGTCTCAGGCTTAAAATGTGTATAATTAAATGACGGAACATCACTGTAATCCATAAGCACAGGCCATGTTGTTGGAGTGGCCCCAAGAGACATTCTAATAGAGCCTTTCTGGTACTGCCTCCCCTCCTCTTCTCCCCTGTCCAATGACCCCATTCACAGCAGGGTAATACACAGCTTTCAAGGACATTAATCGGTACTTTAGTCATCTAGCCCTCTCCATCTCAAATTATTATAAATGTAAAGGAGGTTTACCTCATTAGACACATCCACAACTAAATTGTCATCACTTTTGTCCCCGTCACTGTCCTAGATTAAAAGCAACAACAATACACAATGTTACATTCTGTCATGCTGTCAGTTATATTCAGTAGTTATAAACAAACAAGCAAAGAAAAACAAAACCTCAGATCAAATGTATTGAACATGAAAAGGATTTGGCCATTTCTACTGAAGACTAGTTTTCTGTGACTTTCTAAGCACCAGAGTTTCTTATTTGAAAATATTTCTATTACAATCAGGGAATATGATTTTTTAATTGTTTAGCACTGTACTTAGAAAACTAAGAAAAGGCACCAACCACTGTGTCAAAGGAATCTCTTATGTAATGAATGAAAAGTTAATTTCTCATCATGGTGTCACAAGGGTTTGGCAAATTAATTCCCACAAAATATCAAATATGTTCTGTCACATCCTCTCCCCATTTCTGAGATGCTTAGGAACTAGCTAGGAAATAGCTTAGCAAGTAGCTAAGAATTCATAGTAAACAGTACATTGCTGAGAATGGTAACTTACTGTAACTGAACAATTCTCTCTTGGATCCTCCTGTGACTGAACAAACCAAAAACTCTCAGTCTGCAGTTTACTTTGCTTATTTTACAGCCACAGCAGATCTTTGGTTTGTTGGTGTCCTAAAGCCTGGTATTATCATTATGATAATCATGATCAATGTCATCTTTATATATACAGCTTGGGCCCAAGTAATTTGAAGGACTGCATTTCACTTTATGATCCCATTAGTGCTCTAAGATTTTCTAAAGAGGCCTTCTTCTCTGTCCCACCACCCTTTTTGGCTCATTTGGTGGAAATAAGGGAGAAGGCCGTCTTGGTGGCTGCTCCAAGGCTCTGGAACTTCCTTCCAGGAGAGACCAGGGTGGTCCCATCCTTGCTCTCCTTTTAGAGGTAAGTAAAAAAAAATGTGCCATCAGACTTTGTCAGGCTTAAGAGGGTTGGGCTTTTAAATGCTATACGGTTCAGATTTTAAGATTTGCATGTATGTTCTTAGTACATTTTAATATTTTTTAAACATTTGATATTTTTACTTTTATAAACTGTATAATTGTTTTTAAATTATACTTCCTATATGCTTTTGTACTGTATATACTTTTAAATTATACTTTTTATGTTTTTAAATTGTTTTTAATTTGTTGTTAGCTGCTTTGAGTCCCTATATCGCGAGAAAGCTGAGATATTAAATAAATAAATACAAAATGTGCCAAAATTGGGGATCAAGGCAGCTTACAACTTAAAACAAATACAATACAGCTAGAAGTATATACAAGTCAACTTTAAAACAGACTTAAACTATTCACAATATGAAAACAGTTTAAAACATCCATCTAGAGAGGATAAAATGCATTTATAAGCAGTTTATTAAAAACAAGACAGCGTGATCCAAACTCTTTCTGGGACAGAGAGATTATTTCAAGGCCAAGGTTTTATACAGAGAGATATGGTCTGTCAGATAGACTGGGCCTAAATCATAAGCAGCACTTTCATTTGAGACCAGCAACAAGAGTGGCAGCCAGTGAAGCTGTTATAACAGTTAAGTTGTATGGTCCTTGTACACTTTATGAAGCTGGCATGCTATCCAAGTGTCCACACTTAAGTGTGTAACAACCCCTGTAGTGTAGCAGTTTCTCCATTCCATACCCAGTAAACTGATAATCTTTGTCAGATTTCCTTACGTAATGGCTTGAATCCTTATCGTCCACTTTTCTTTTCTTCATGTCATTGGAATAATCAGGCCCATTCCTTCGTTTATCTGTGTTCCGCAGGCTGTCAGGGACCAAGAGTGAATTACTCTGCAAATACAGGCACAAATACAAGTTGGTCAACCATTACTACATTCACCTTTAGAATACATGAGATTCCTGTGGGCATTTCTAGAAGCCCTATTTTTGTTATTCAAAGTTTATTAATTACCTTCCTACACTGCAATTTTCTGTTCTGATTAATTCTCTGCTGTACTGCTTTTTCAGCTGCTTTTACAATGTCTCAGTTACTTTCTTTTCCTCCTACTTTCCCCTCAGCTTACTTCAGTTGCTGTAAATTGAGCTGACAGTGGAGGATATGACACAGGACGAGAGGCTCTCAATTTCAAAAGAGAAGATAGCGAGGTCAAGTTGAAAATTCACACAATTACATGATTACTTATCACACCTTAAATTTGCTGTAATGGCCTCCCCAAACGCGATCCAGATTCTGTGCGAAGTAAGCCATCACATCAGTGGGTTCTTAATTATGAATTGGCATTGGCACCCTTGCGCATGCTCAGTGAGACTCCAGATGACTGGAGTATAGCATATTTAGGCGAGTGAGAGAGAGGAACCAAGGAACCCCAAAATTTACAAAAGAGGTTGGAGGGAATAGTTGCCTAGGAATAGAGTTTTTGACTTCGCTAGTTCACCAAATTTACTTAAGCATGGATTGACTCATGATTGCGTTTGGACTGCCAATGATCATGTGTGGTAACCTTTGCACAATAACGTGATAACGCATGATTGCATTCAGGATGACACTGGATTATACTTCCAATTTCAGTCGTGTGATATCCTCCAGTGTATAAGCAGCTTCTACTCAGTTAACATAGCAAAGGGGAGAGGAAAGGAGAGGTTCCTAGCAGGCTCAGGCAAAAATAAATGGCTGCAATCCCTCCTGGTTTCTGCATTTCAGATATTTCTATGTCATCTTGACTACACTCTGATGTTGGTCTGTGAAATGTTGAATTGTATGCTTATGTGAATATGAAGAGCTCTAACATAATATATATAAAGAGTTAAAAATGTATTCTGGTTTCTCCAAGGAAGCCATTTTAGAAAGAAACATGCAATGTAGTAATGTTTGCTTATTTTTTTAAAAAAAACAACAACAACTACTTGCTTTAGGGATTCCTAAAGAACAATTCCTTTATATTAAGAAGGTATAGTGAGAACAGGACTATTCATGAAACACATTTTAAGCAAGAAGAAAGCATTTGTGTTTCTGAAAAATTAATGGCATGTCTCAAGAATCTGTTAATTTACAGTCTGCTGTGATCTGGCTTTCCTGATTGTCAATATGCCAATGAGCCTTTAAGCAAAAATTAAACAGAGCTTCAGGAAAAGAGGGGAAATGTGCAGAACAGGATAACAGAGTTGTAAGTTGGTGTAGCACTCTGTTTAGGCTGTCACTGAATGTTGGAGAGGCTCTGGATCAATAACAATGTGATTTGTCTGCAACTCTCTGTACTGGAGTATAAACTCATAGCCACTTAGAAGTGTCAGAAATTAGTATGTGTATCAGATCTTAAAAGGAGGAAACTTATGCATGAATCTAATTGTATGCACAAAGCATAAAAAGAAACACAAAAAGAAAATGAAACAATGGCTTTAACTGAAAATACAGGCAAATGGTTGGTCTCACACAATTAACTGCTTGCACTTTTTTAAAAAACCAAAAGTTCCTAGATAACACTCATAATGTGAAAGGAAGGCCAAAAGATGAGAGCATGAAGTAATCTTGTCCACAATCTACAGGCTACTTTCTTTTAGATAATGCTCTGTACAAACTGTTGACCCAAAGGGGAAGAGAGGCATTTTAGATATTTCTGGGTCACATGATAATTTGACATGCCTCCAATTCTCATCTTCCCTCCAGCTAAAGCATTAAACATGTCACAATGGGCTCTTTTAAGTTCAGGATTAGCATATGCAAGAAGGGCAATTTGTTCAATGGTGTGTTAATGCCATGAACAATGCTGAATGAAGGGTGGAAGAGGGGTGGGGAAGGAGGGGGGCTCTTTTCACAAAGACCTGACAGGCCTCCTTTCTAAAAGTCATCTTTGCAAGAAAGCATAATGCCAACACACTTTTCAAAATTTATACAAAAATCTGCCTGCCACCACCAGCCTGCTTCAAAGGACACATCTATGCATATTCAAAATTACTCAGATCTAGGAAGGAAAACAACAAAAAAGGTAATAGGAACAGCTTTCAAAATAATGGAGGACAACTACTCTAGGAGCTTTGTAGTTCTCATAGACAAATTCTTAACCACAAGCAAAAAGGAAGTAGCACATATACACACACACACATGCAAGACAAACAAGAGCACCCAAAGCAATCTCAACTACTCTTTAAAAGCAAGCTCCAACCTTTTTATATCTGATTATTCAAGTTCAACACACACTGGGGTTTTCTATAAAGCATGCAGGATGAGCTAATGAAATCAAGTAAAAAAGCAGTCCCCACTACAGTGTTTTGTGGCTGAAAAGGTAAGTTTGTTGGATCATTAGTTTGAAACAGGGATTGGATTAAAAACATCATCATACTAACAGAAACAAGGAAACTAGGAAAACAGTACAGGAGGATTTGGATACCAATATTAATTGTTGTTGTTATTAATCTATTCGATTTTATAGTCTACTAAGTGTTATCAACTAGAGTTTTGGACAATCAATAATTTGGATTTCAACCAAAAAGCAGTAAGCCATGTTGGTATTTATAATGCCCCTGTGATTCTATCTATGATGTTTTTATTCAGATGTCTTGGCAGTCCATTTGAAATTGCCCCTAGAGCATCTATCACCACTGGAATGACAGTTGTTTTCTTTCCCCAGAGGCACTGAATCACAATTTGTGGGTCTCAATTTTTTATAATCACTTCCCCCTCTTTGCCTTCAATTCTGCTGTCTCCCAGGATCACCATGTTTATAATCTAGGCTTTCTTTTTTATCAGCCACAGTTATCTCTGTAATATTATGTTCTAATTTTTTAACAGTTTGAATCTTAAAGGACCCTAAAAAAATTTTGTCACTTTTTTACTACTTTTGCTTACTTACAGTATGTTCCTAGCAATTCTCTGAGAATGACAAACCATATTTTTTGCATAGATTTCAGTGTTATTATTGCAGTCATTTTATTGTGGCATTTCTTATATTCAGGTTGCACAATTTTACTGCACAAACTGATAAGGTGATCAAGAGTTTCATCTTTGTTTTTATATGGATAACATTTACTATCCATTCTGATTTTTTCAGTGTTTGTCTTGATGGCTATTTGTTTGGCATGCCTCTTCTTGAACCACAAATATATATATGCTTCAGTTTCTTTTTCAGTGTCCAGTCCTGTAACCACTTCCACATCTTCCTCTTTTCAGCTTCCCTTCTATGCTTTGAATATGCTGACCTTCTAGTGACTTGGCTTGTCAAACTTCAAGGTGTTTTTTCACCTCGTTTGTTTCTGCAGCATTCAATATATTCTCTATCTGTACATGTATCAACATTTTTTCTTTGCTTTCTCAAATACTGTATATTAAAATATCTTTTCTTCCCCATGCACCTGAGGAAGTAGGCTCAAGTCTACAAAAGCTAATTCTATTAATGTCTCTCTTTCAGTTAGTCTCAAAGGTACTACAAGATCACTTTGCATGCTGATTTATACAAACAGTTTGCTCCACTTGTAGTAACTCACAGACACCAAGGACGATATTTCACACACTTTTGCCCCCATCTGGGCACGGGCAGGGGATGCCCATGGCTGAGTGAAAAACACATTTTATCACATGCCATACTGTCCTGAAGGCAGCCCCATGCCATCGCTGGCACTAAGCCATCCCTGATCAGGGCTCAAGCGCATGAATTTTGAAGGATAGAAGCTCTCCGGCAGAGCAAAATCACGTGGCTGAGTGCTGAACAGGGATGGCATAGTACCGGGTGATGGCATGGGGCCACTTTGAGGACAGTATGACATGCATAGTGTGGCAAATATAGTGTCAAGATCAAAGGACATAATAGTGCCACTCTATTCTGCTTTGGTCAGGCTCCACCTGGAATACTGTGTCCAGTTCTGGGCACTCCATTTCAAAAAGGATGATGACAAATTGGTACATGTCCAGAGGAGGGCAACCAAAACGGTGAGGGATCTGGAAACCATGCCTTACAACGAAAGACTTAGGGAGCTGGGTATGTTTAGCTTGAAGAAGAGACGGTTAAGGGGTAATATGATAGCCCTGTTTAAATATTTGAAGGGATGCCATATTGAGGAGGGAGCAAGCTTGTTTTCTGCTGCTCCATAGAATAGGACTCGGAACAATGGATGCAAGCTCCAGGAAAGGAGATTCCACCTCAACATTAGAAGGAACTTCCTGATAGTAAGGGCTGTTAGACAGTGCAACACACTCCCTCAGAGTGTAGTGGAGTCTCCCTCCTTAGAGGTCTTTAAACAGAGGCTGGATGGCCATCTGTTAGGTATGCTTTGATTGAGTGTTCCTGCATGGCAGGGGGTTGGACTGGATGACCTTGTGGTCTCTTCAAACTCCATGATTCTATGATTCTATTCTATAATTATTCTTTTTGATTTAGTAATTTTACTAGAGTATGAAACTCATATACACAAGTTCAATATCCACGTTTTCATTTATCCACTTCTGGAAAAAAAAATATTTTCTCTAGGCATTTCTAGGTTCTCTAGTGAGATTCTATGGTCATCTTCCGGCCCAAGCATTCTATAGAATCACACTAGGACCTAGAACTGCCTAGAAAAATGTCATCTCCAGGCATTTCTGGGTCCTTTAGTGTGATTCTAAGATACTGAAAATAATAGAGGTTGCTATTATCATGGTTTCAGGTATCCATGGGGAGGGGATATCCTGGTACGTAATTCCTGCAAATATAGGGATTATACTGCATTTACTGTTCTGATAGTGTAGAATATTTATTAATTCCAAACTCCATTCAGATGTGTTGACTAGATTGGTGGTTGTTGAAAAGATACTCTACCTTTCCCACAAAACTGCAACTCCAGGAAGCTGTTACTTAATACATTTTCCAAAAATGTCTGGATGCTAGGAATTTAAAAACCAGGTCAAAATGCAGGGTTTACATCAAGCCTCTGGCTTAACAAGCACTCCTTATTGCAAAGAACACACACACACACACACACACACACACTTGCTCACATGTGTCCCTTCTTGCTCCTCCTTGGGGCAAGGAAAGACCTTTCCCTTACATTACTCCAAAGCATCATACATTCCTAAAAGGATGGTTCCAATATTACAAATTATTACTACAACTAGACAACAAACATTTTAAATTCTGTAACTTTTACATAAATATGAGGAATCATCATACAAGTAGTCACCTCTACCATACACTCTAATAAAAAGTTATTTACTATCATGTCTCTTATTTCCATTTAATAAAGACATGTAGCTTAACATGAGAGCCAGCATGGTGCTGTGGTTTAAGTGTTGGACCCTGACTCTGGAGAGTAGGGTTGATTCCCCTTGAGCAAGTCACACACTCTCAGCCTCGGAAAACCCCATGATAAGTTTGCCTTAGACTACCATAAATTGGAAACTATTTTAGGGTACACAACAACAAAAAACTTAACACACTTCAGCAAACTATAAGAAAGAGTTGAGGGAGAAAGCTAAGAGAAATGGATTCTTATTGCTGTATCTACAATATACTATGAAGAGGGATAACAGAGGGATTCATTTATAATTAAAAATATTTTTAAAACCTTCTAATAAACAAGCAAGCAAAAACGCAAGAAATTTACACTGGCCAGGCTAGACTTGCTGAAGTTGTTACATGTAGTTCAGTCCTAGCTGGTAAGAAATTTGGTGATGGATCTGGGAGCCATTTTACAGGCTCTGTGGGCCACAAAAAGTACTACAAGAATGTTAAGAAGAAGAAACAACTGAAAGTCCACTTCCAATCTGGAAAAACAAATACTATTGGGTGTTGAATGGTACAGGTTAAATTTGCAACATACTTAAAAGGATACAGCAGCTCCTTGAGGTCCCTAGCAGCACAATTTGACTTCTCAAACCCACCCCTTGGAAGAAAACAAATTTTAGGTGTTGGATCTAAGATGTCTGTGTGCTGGACATGGCTCCTGAACCACACTTGCCCACCCCTGCTTTGGACTTTGGATCTCACAGCAAGGCTTTCTTTCAGTCTACAGGCCCATCTGGTAAGGACATAGGAGAGGGCCTTCTCAAGGGTTGCTCCCCAACTGGGCAATTCCTTTCACGGGAAGTTAAGCTGTCTCCCTCTTTCTACTCCTTTCACCAGCTTTTTGATTAAAACAGGGTTTGAATGATTAACTGGTTGCGCAGATGATTAATGGTAGGTGGTTACAGAGGTTGGTTCCACAACCTGCTGTGGATACCAAAATCCATGGATGCTCAAGTCCCATTAAATACAATGGTACAGTAAAATGATGTCCAGTGCATAAAACAGCAAAATCAAGATTTGGATTTATATCTTTTTGTAATATTTTCAAGCTATGGATTATTGAACCCATGGATAAAGAATCCATGGCTATGGAGGAACAACTGTACTAACAATTGTTTAAAATCAATTTCATTCTGGTTACAAGACCATTTTCAGCATTCCTCATCTTCAGCATTTCTACTAGCATGTGTGTTGCAATAGTGTGATTCATGGTGTAGTCAACACTGTGCTAAAAAAAGAATTTAAGAAATTAATATTGAAGGCTAAATCCACCATTAGTCCTACTTACAATAGACCTATTAAAATAAATAATTCACAACTAATTTAAATTCCATTCATTTCAATAGAACTGTTCTAGGTAAGACTAATTTTAGTTCTGTGTGGAGTTAGTTTCCTAGAACAGATGTCTCTTTCTAGTCTTGAGTTTAAAAAGAGTTTAATCCTCCCTGAATGTGTAATGTATTTATTGCATCATCATTATCATTGTCATTGTTGTTCTTGTTGTCATTATTGCTTCAGGATATGTTATAGTGTCTCAGAAGATCACGTTCACACCCCAGTTTAGCAATTCAGATAGTGGCCTGATGCAACTCAGACTGATTTTAAGGCTACCCATTTGGACTGAGATCCACTCTAAATTTAGGATTCATTTGAATGTGAACCACACTCTATGTTGTATGCCAGCTGATGTTGCAATGAGACACATCCAGGACAGGAAAAAACTCTGAACCCAACTTTCTCAATAAATCCAAAATGATAGATTTCTAGCCATTTCCAAGAGGTTCTTCTGGTTATAAACAAGCAGTAGACAAGCAACAGGTTTCAGTGGCAACATTGTCTTGAAACTCAACCTTTGGATGGAAGCAGGTTTTTCAATAGTTTTGAATTGCAGTGTTAGCTAAATTTATTTATGAGACCCAAATATAGTAGACCTGGTGACTCAATAGGACTGCATGCGTTGATCTATCCCATTTATTCAGTGAGTTGCATCTAGTTGAGACTAACAATTGGATATAGCCCCAAAGTGCCATTAATGTAGCCTTTTTGTGTGAGATTTAGATTCTGAACATTTTTCATTACAGACAGATAACGAGAATTTTTAGAAGACTAAAGTACAACAAATGAAACCTATTTGAGAGAAGTTGCTTTCACAGAGACCTGAACACTAAATACACACTAAATACAATACACAGCCTGCTTAGACAATACTGTTCATTTTTAACATTTGATATTGGGGATTTAATTTAACCACTGTCAAGGACACATAACATATTGTGATACTCAACAGGAAATGGTATCATTTTCAATTTAACAAAGCCAAACAATGCACAATAGTGTATGAGAAGCAGAATAGTCATAAACTTACACAGCAGTGATTTGTATATGTCTTGAGTCTAATGTAAAGAGACCTGACTGCTAACTAACAAAAGACAAAACAAAAATAAATGCAGTATCACTTCTGAAATGCTTGCTAGCAAGATTTGATCATGAAGAAAGGAAGTGTGTTCATGAAAACCTTATCCTTATCTCACAGGCAGACAGGCAAATCTTTAGAACCACTCAGGTTCCTAGTGGCTTGCAACACAATGGAGTGACTAATGACAGCAAACACTCCTAGAATTAGTACAGGATTTGAAGCCTCAACACAGAATCATCTCCAAGATTACCCATACATTCCACTATGATATGCGTGAAGCAGTTGAGAAACAGTGGCCAAGAATCAGTGAGCTCATCACTGCATTTCCATCTCAAATGTAGAGATTATAAAGAAACTATAGTGGGCTCTTGGTATCTGCTAGGGTTTGGTTCCAGGACCTCCCCCCCCCCCATGGATACCAAAATCCATGAATGCTCATTCCCATTATATACAAAGGCACAGTAAAATGGCATCCCTTATATAAAATGGCAAAAATCAAGCTTTTTGAAATGTGTGTGTGTGTGTGAATATTTTTGAACTGTGGCTAGTTGAATCCATGAAAACAGAATCTAGGGACATAGAATCCAGGGACACAGAAGACCAACTGTATGAATGAAAGCCTTCCCTTTCAGGCTGAGTGTGTACGACTTGCCTGAGATTACCCAGTGGATTCCCATGGATATCCAGAGTCATAGTCCAAAACTCAAGGGCAAACCCTCTTTGACCAAATCTTGCCAAGAAAAATTTTGTGATAAGTTCACATTAGGGTCACCATAAATTGAGAACTACTTAAAGGCATACTACTAAAACAAGAACCACAAATGGAAGTGCAATGTGTAGCTTGCTAACTACAGGTGTATAATAAATCTCTCTACTTGTCATTCTAAATGTTTTGTTATTAAGAATGCAGACTAAATCAAAAAAGGGGAAGGGTTGACCCCTAGTTTGTGATTGATTTGAGAAGTTAATCCAGACCACTCATTTCCCTGGATGGGGCAGTAATGCAATGTTGCCTTTTCTGTGCAAGACTGAACACATACTTTATAAAGCAGGTGCTCTGCTTGTGTAGCAGTAGCAAAGCTCTGGCTCTATCTTAAACCTTCCAATCTCCTCTAATGTCCCATGTTGCTCAAGATCACCTAGAACCTTGGTTCTGAGGGAAACAGATAACTGTTCAGAATATTTCCTAGTTTACCGAAACAAAGTATTCTGAATGTTTCTTTTTGAAAAACATATAGCCAGATTGTAGGATGCAAAGGCCTTTGACAGATATAATTTATTTACTTAAGAAATGTGTATCATGCTTCTCCTTTCAAAAACTAGTTGTTCAAAGTGACTTACATGTTAAAGCATAAAAAATAATAACCAACAATTGAAAATCAAGCTAAAAGCAGCATACAGAATTTAACATTTTAGCATGCATCTCTGGCTGGAGAGAAAAGCTGTTTAGTACTGGAGACTTTCATTCCTCTTTGTTAGTTTATGGATATCATGTTGTTCAAACATATTAAAGAATATTCTAACATCACCACCACAACACATGCACAAAGCATGGGTAGATAACTGATCACCAGGCTTATTTTTCAAAGTTCTAACAAGCTAATATTTAGTTCACATACACTGGACAACATATTTTGAATCCATTGTGAGTCTGGGGTAGCTCTCCTTCTAATCAGACTATAAGCCTTACTATGGGAGAGAGAAGGGAAGGGTGAAGTGTTCAAATCTGTCTCAAATCACATCTTCCCACTAGACTACAGTTTCCATAATCTGAAAGAGAATTTCCAGCCAGTGCTCTCTGTAAAAATGTCCTGACCAGCAACAAAATGTGGATCTCAGTGCAAGGCAAGATTTAGATGATCCTAAGGCACTGATTCTAAAGGCTATACAACATCTTGATCTGCATAGATTTGTCTGCTCTAGCTTTATCTATGAGAACTAAGACCTGCCTTCTCTGTCAGTATACAGAAATGTTGTATCTCAGATCACACACAGAGATTGTATGATTTACACTGGGTTGAGAGGACTCTTTTTCCAAGTGATTATGAAACCTACCTGTGTCAGCAGTTTCACTACCTTTACAACATCCATCTGTGCTTTCCCTAGAGAGTATGATGATCCCACAACCACAATGATTAACATCTTGGCAAACATCCCAGATTACGTGGAGAGCCCACTAAATTTTGTCTAACACAGAGACTGAGAAATTTCCTATGAATTATTCTTACTGTATACATATAGATATCTCAGTGATCTGTGGATGCCATATATTTATATGTGGCCATCTACAAGGACAACAAGGTCCCCATGTGGAATGGATGATGTAAAGTTGGTAAAAAAATGTAAGCCGTAGACTGTTGCTCCTGTCTCCCTCTGGATCAAAAAACACTGTATCCTACATAAGATCTGGGGGGGGGGGGGGGGTGTATTATCAGTTGTCTCACATGGGACTTTAGTAGCTGGTATATAGTCTTCTGTACTCCTCATGATGTGGAAGGGATTATAAAACTCTACCTGTGTGCTTTTCTCAAACCATATGATATAACCTCAGTATTACTGAGTATACTCTGTTTTGAGAACCTGTTCAAAAGCAGCATGGGGACAGCAGCAACTCCTTCCCAGAAATACTAGACAACAGAGGTGATTTGATGTAAAACAGCACAGCAGGAACTAGTACTGATGTAATAAATTCAAGGGTTTTGATAACTTTATTCTGTATCCTGTCTAACTACAGAAGAGTTGGGTCTGAGGATCTCCTCCATTGAACTACCCCCCCCCCCCCCGAAGGCTATTATACTTTCTCCATAGAGAAGGAAGAATCTAATGATGACCGATATAGTGAAGAAGCACTTCTTTAGACTGTCCATTAAAAGACACAAAGCAGGAGAGATAGTTATAAAGTACACATTCTCTCCATATGAGTACAGGAGCAGTGATGGAAATAGGCATGGGCAACCTTTAATATCTCTTAATACCATAGTAGTCTGAAAACAGTAGAGACTGAAAAGGTTTCCTTTTTTGGCCTGAAACACCCAGATTCTGGGACACAGTTCATAAAAGAATAGAAAAGAACCTGCTATACCCAATTGGTATAGCACTGATAACTTCTGGAAGTAGTAGGTTTAATCCTAGTAAAATTTTGAATCAGACAGTCATGGGATCAAAAGTTTTTATACTTTTAGACCAGGGGTCCCAACCTTTTAAACTTGTGGAGCCCCTATTTCTATGGCAGAGCCCCTAAGAGGCTTACCCTATGTCTTACAAGTTAATGGTATTTAGGAGTATATCTAGAAATATAGTCTTATTCTTTAATTTCATTTAATTTTTATTTCTTTCAGGATTGGCTGCAGAGCACCTGGGAAGTGTACACAGAGTCCTAAGGACCGCTCAGAGCACAGGTTTGGAACTCCTGTTCTAGACCATATCCACTCAAGGAAGCAAAAGTAGGTCTAGCCTGCTGGAAACATGTATTCAATAGTTCAATAGGCAACGTCCTAGAATTGAGTCTTCCTGAATCCTTGAATATTTACACAAGAAAATAATTGAAACTTATGTCTTCTTTCTTTGAGAACATGTCCAAAGGCATGATGACAGGAAGAAAAAAGCAGCATTCATAAAGTTGAATAAATAGGTGCCAGAACCACAATACCTTTTATTGACCTGTAAAGTGGAACATTATCAGAGATGCCTAGGTGATCTGTATTTAATCTAAGTTGACTGATATTATGAAGAATTTACAATATTATAAGAAATTTACATTCGAAGCACACAGTAGTAACCTAGAAAGCATTCTTCTATACCACGAGTGTCATTTTTAAAAGGTGGAATATATTGAAGGACAGATGTATATTAGGCTTTTACTGAAACTGTCTCAGAGTGACACATAAACTTTACTTAACATACAACTTAAATAAACCAACTGTATTCCTTGTGGCATATAAAATTAACTCTTTTTACAGAGTATTCAGTACATTTATCACCATCCTTTAAATTATTTGAGCTCCATTGTTTATGTTTTGCTCGTCTTTATGAGTGCAAGTATTGTTTTGTTTATCGGCATTTTTAATAGTACCACAGCCAATTATGTGTCCGAGTAAGTGTACTCTATTACACTTTCTAAAATGGCAAAGTTTAATATATTCAGCATATTGGATTTAATCCAAGAGGTGCGCTTCCATAAGAAGGCATTTTCAACTCATTGAAGTTGTTTTATATTTTATCCAGAATATTGCAAAGGGTGAGTGGGTGAGCTAAAATCAAAGATGTTCTTCTGATTTCTAGGGAAGTAGGAAATGTCTACATCATGTGTTGAGAATTTCTGAGGTACATGGCGATGGATGACATTCAGATGTCTTGATCCTGTTGGCTCCTCAGCCAGGGATTAAGTTTCACCATTCATGCTACACCATGCACTGAGAAGAGCCAGGTCCCTGGCTGAGACAAAGGCTGGAAAAGT
>NC_056523.1:249432867-249560614 GCF_019175285.1 Sceloporus undulatus
TCTCCACCAGTTGGCACTTTGATCAATATGGCTTTTCTCCTCCTTTGCCTTCCCCATGCAGAGAAGGCAGTAAAGTAGTGAAGAGGGCTCAGCTGCTACTTGGAGAAGCTGGCTTTGAAGAGCAGGCAACAGAGGTGTGACTCAGGCTTATCTAGCTCTTTAGGAAGTAGCTGAACCTCTTTGTTAGGACTTAGTTGGCATTGCTCCTTGTCTTCTCTCCCCATATGGGGAAAGAGACTGGATGTTGGAAAGACTGAACTGTGACTTGAGGTGGTGGATCAATCCCTATTTCAATTGTTTTCTGAGGGAGGGACTTCAGGAAAGAAAGGCTTTTTCCTGAGATGAACTGGCCTAGGACAGCACAGCTGGTTTGCAAGACAGAGATTCCCCACAACAGTTACAGCACAGTGTAAACTCTTCCCTTTGTAGTGCTAGCAAATATTCACAGGATCCCATTTTAGAATAAATAAACTGTTACTTCTTAACAAATACCCTTATGTAAACTAGCTAATTTTTTAAAAAGGGTGTAACTGTAATAAGTCAACTGTAACAGGTCAACATGAACAATATGTAATATAGGAGATTATCACATGCCAAATCCATGCCAGGATAGACACGGATTGTAACCTTCACCTATAGATCTTATTGCACTGCCCTGTGCCCAGGCAGTAGGCATCCCATATTCAACTGGGGCTTCTCCCGCAGCTTTTCAAGAATAGGGGCAATGCAATAAGATCCCAGCGTGGGTTTGATGTGTGACAATCATCATAGGCTTGGATCCCAAAACACTGCCTTCTGTGAACAGAACATTGGTGAATTGGCTTTTGATTCAGAAGAGGATCCCTCTGACAGAAAAGGAAGACATAGATACTGGCAATATCTCCTACCCTGTAGCCTCCCTACACTGTTCCACCATTTTGTGGAGACACAAGGGACTGCAGAGAAATGGGGAAATTAGCAAAAGGGGCAACTCCACTATCATCAATGGAGGTAAACTTGAGCTTGAAGGAATAGGCTTCAATCTAAGATCTGCCTATGGGTGGAGTGGCCCGATTCTGACTTTCCCATTCTCTGCTCTTCCCACCATTGTCCAGAGGTTCTGAAAATGCCCTCACCATTTGAATGGGGCAGGTTGAGGAGGACTCAATACTTTCTGTAAGGTTAAAAATGTTGCTGAACTTGAAAATAAAAAGTACTGGATTACATTTCTTAGAGTATGTGTTTAATTAAAAGTTACCTCACTGCTTTTGCTTATATAACTAACTCACCTGTTTAAAGTTTCAATGATGCCAAAGAAAAATCAACACCAATAGAAGTTGCACTCTTGAGACAGGAGTGTAGTGTGTGATGCAGTAAAATGAGGGCATTGCCTGAAATAGGACTTCTCAGATGAATTTTTCCTTCAGTCCACAAATATCTTGCATTGTAGATAGTAAGATTCTGGAAATCATCCACACTTGTAACTGTTACACTGCTGTTTTGTATTTTCTTGATAATTTTGCCTGCCTCTTTTCTTTGGATTACTAATCTGTATTTCTAAATGTTCAATTTAAAATTAAGTTGTTGTAATACTAGAAATTATAGGAAATTATAAGCAATATACAACACTGTTTAATGTTGTTATGGTACTGAATGGATTACTTCAACAAAAATATTGCCTCATATGGGTGGGATGGGGAAAAGGGCGAAGAAGCATGGTGATTTCTGACAGCAATGAACTGTTTTGCCTGATGAGTCAAGTGAATATGTATGGGGCACCATGAACAGGTAGCTATACCAGAATAAATAGTACTGTTTTAGATGTGCTTTTTAAAAAAAATAATGGAACTCTTCAAAAATGACAGCCTAAGCATAACAAGAGATTTTAAAAACACATTCTAGTTTTTATCTTTAATAATGCATTTGAGTATTAAAAGGTGATGCCAGATTAGATTGGAAATGTCTGATACAGTGATCACATTCTTAAGACAGGAACATGTGAAGTTTAAAGGGCGGGGGGAAACAAATCCTCATTGACTGCTTACAGCTAATGTTTTTTGTTTTGTTTTGGTTTTTTTTTTTAACTCATCCATTTTCAAAATACACATATGTAATGCAAGTAATGTAGGCTTAAGCAGCTGCTATCTACAACCAGATTAGTTTTCAGGGAGTTTATTACAGTCACTAAAAAGGGTCTTCTCTCTTTCTTGCTCTCATTCTCCCCCCCCCCAAAAAAAACACCCCCTCCCTCTCTCTCTCTCTCTCTCTCTCTCTATATATATATATATATATATATCTTCCACCAAAGCACTGCTGTAGTCACAGAGAACACATCATACCCATTATCTAAAATAGGAGGGATACAGCAAGGAAGCCCCACTGGGAAGGAAATATAACTATCTCGGCCATAAACTACTTAGTAATTGAAAATGTTAACATTAGCAGGAATATTGGTACTTACTGTGCCCGGATCTCTGTCTGTTCCCGTAGTAACCAAGAAATGCACAGACATGCCCGTTCAGACACAGAAGCAAGAACAGAAATAAAAAAGGGGGGAAAATTAGAACACAAGCCGCGAACAGTTTTAAAATGGCTTTTATTTATATAAGTCATTGCACATTCCTAATACAGTGATTTCCTGAAAATTACATTTTTGTAAACATGATTTACAGTTTTAACCATACACAAAGCCTAGTTCTTTCCATGACAGAATAAATTACTTTTCTTTCTTCAAAAAATTATTCAAGTGCAATTTTGCCCAGTATTTCAAGGTGTCCTAAACAAACCTACAAAACAGATGTAATGCTTGAAACTTTTCATTTCAAAACATTCACCTCAAATTTGACTCCATTTGCCCACCCTTCACCCACTCCCTTTCCTTTAAAGATTACTTTGTTTAATAATAATAATATTAATAATAATAAGGGGGAAACAAAGAAAGAAAATTACCCACTTATTCTGTCTCAACAAGTTTCCACAATATTGTGCAGGCCACTGAGGTTACAACTAAGCATCTGTTTGGGTGCCACAATGCCCTGCATTTCATAAAAGCAGGAGATCCTTAGTGATCTCCAGGCACAAATACTGAAAACCTTCAAGCTGAACTTTTGCTTCAGTGATCGTATAAATGCAGAACTATTTAATGTTTGGCAATCAGTTTGTTCTTGGTTTTCATCCTACACAGCTCTCACTTTCTTTTAGTGATGCCTGCAATTTGCAGCAACGTGCCAAGTATTCATTTGACAAGAGTCCTAATCAGGCTTTCCATGCCTCTCACCTCTGTGGTGGTCTGCATCATGGTGCTTCTTGTCATCTTTTATTGCCAAGTGAGACTGCCCACCCAGAGCACTTGAGAGGGCAAGAAGGCCAGCGCTGCTCCCAAGTGGAGGGATTCCTGGAGGCTGAAGTCCGGATGGGTGTGGGGTTAGAGGCACTGGAGGTCCATGGCCATGCGAGAGGTGCTGAGCTTGCAACTGTTGTTGCTGTTATTTGTGGAGCCATTTCCAGGTAGGAGCAGCCCACGCAGCAGAGAGTTTTGAAGGAAGGAGAGAAAAGAAGGAGGACTGGTTAGCCAAGTGAACTCAAGACTACTTCCTGTTTCAAAGCCTATCCCCTTTCCAACCTGCTCCAGCTAATCACCCCATACTAGATTTTACAACTGCTCGAATATTTCCTCAGATATTGATCCTCTTTTGTATTACAGGACTAAGCCATGTAATTTAATCTACAGCCCGACTAACAGGAGATTTGTGCCGTCTAGACTCGTAAAGACATCTGGCACCTCTCCAAATCCACCTCTATATTAACAGAATTAGTGTAAACTCAAAGACTGCTGGCCCATATCTCCCTCCCCCTCCAAAAAAAAAAAAAAAGCTTATTTTCACAACTGCTTTGAGTAAAGATAGAAACAATGACTTGGAAGGCTGTGTCTAAAGTAAGGAACTGCAGTAACATCCATTAGAAATATTTCTCATACTCAGTGGTCAACTCTAAGCCCATACTTTACAAGTTCATTTTGGCACCTAGCATTTATAAATTCTCCTTCTTTTCCTTTCTTAAATGTGTGCCCCACATGAGCACTGCCAGAACACAAACAGATGGCAGACCTGATGAAAATGTTACTTTGCTTATTATTACTTCCCAAGAAGCTATATTTGAGATTGACTTCACAATGGCCATCTTTGCAGGACATGGTAAGCCAAAATTCAAAATATTGATTATAAATGAAGCAACACGCTAGTGCATTGCTGCCCAATTGCTCCCATTTGGCTCCTCCTGCAAGTAGAAGTGGCATACAAGTAAAATAAGCCAGAGTCCTAATCCACAGCTTGTTCTTAGTTTATGACTGTCTGAGGAGAGAAAACACAGAGCTTCTGCTCGCAGGTCACAACAAATCTACTTTAACTACACAACAAATGCAACTATGCATTAGCAATAAACCAGAATTATTTAGAATGATTACACCATGCTTGTTATGCTATGTGAACACATTCAGTTTCAAATCTGACTGACTGTATAAATGATAAGGTGGTAGATCGTATCTACCTTTAACCCCACCCGAGAATGAGATTAAGATGGGCTGCAATAACCCATGTGACTGATTCCAAACATAAGTGCAAAGGCAGTCATTAAGCTGCAAGTTTCAGTCCTTTACACATATAATCAGATATGTAAATCACACTGACTTTCATGAAACATACTCCCAGGGAAATACATATGGCATTAAAACCTAAACCTTAGATCTTGGCTACCTAAAAGTCCCATCAAATCCTCCTCATTTATTTCTTCCAAAATTTAACCAAATTGCTTACATTAGTACTTTCTATTTTCATGACTTCAGACAAATTGCAAATCCCATGAGATAATACAACAACAAGGTTCTGTATTAAACCCAGCTTTTCATGGTACAACCACACCAGTTTCAGCTATCATGTCTGTTACAGATTAGCATTTTTGAATGATATTGTTTCTTTTAAGAATGGTTAGAACAGCCTGTTCTATGTCTAAACAGGAACATAGTTTTTAAAGGAAACAAGAATTTGGGGGGACATAAGGGGAAAACAGAAACTTGTTTCCCCTGCAGGTACTTAAAGAAAGTCAGATAAACATCTCTACTTTTCAAGTTAAAATTGGCCACCTGCTATCAATAAAATTCTAGAAACAAGTTGTTTGGACAGGCAGTGAAATATAGTACATAGCAATTTGGAGAGAGCTAAATTTAAAATCTGTCTCAGTTACAATCTCATTAGGTAGCTCTGAGCAAGTCATGAACTCAGCTGTATTTCCTATAATTAAAAAAACTAACCCAACCCACAAAGTTATTAAGATGGTATAAAGGATTTCATATTCACAATGCAAATTTTCTATGTAAGAATCCTTTCATTGCATGACTGTTCTAACAGACCCATCATACTACATATTGGATATATTAGAAGCACCTCTTTTAATACAGACATAATTATTAAGATAGTCCGCTCTACAGGATTGTTGCCATTTAAGTTTTTATTTTGTTTCATTTTCATCATGACTATTCCACTCAGGTGTTCTTTACCTGTGCTCTGCCCCTCTTCATGCCAACACTCAGGAAAAAACAAAACAGTGGCTCACTCAAAACAAGTACAGCAACTTTTCATGTTATTTCCCCAGCAGCCCATTTTAACACTGAAAATGCTTTTTCCAATATTGATTTGCAGTACCTTTACAGAAAGTCATACAGCAAAAATACTACATGCTTTCCATTTTAAGTAATTAAAACAAACTGAAGAATGGATAGTCTAACTTGTATCCATGACAGGGATGGTGGGTGAGTTGCAAAGAATGTAGGACAGGGGTGGGTTGTGTGGCTATGTGGAAAAGCTCTGTCCCCAGAACCACACCTCCCACACATTTTGACTGTGTGTATAGGAGCTCTGTGTGTACACCTGTATGGTTATCAAACATGTATGGAAACACCATAACTGGGCCAATGTCCATCTTGCATGGAGGACCTTTGTTAACATCAGTACCCACAAAAAGCCCAAAGTAGAGATAGTGGAGAACTTGAATGACTGATTATTAGCAGTAGGGGCAGGAATATCCCACAGTACATGACAACCCTCCCCATGTTTGACCATTTTTTCAATGTATGGGGAAAGGTTATCTGTCACTCTCTCTTCTCTACATAAAAAATACAGGCACTTCCCATGACATACAGTGTGCCCTTGTTTTATGCGGGGGATCTGTTCCGAACCCTCCCACGTCAAACGAAAAACGAGTACGCTCGAGCCCCATTGCAAGTAATGGGGCTTGTGCTTGTGGCGGCGCGCACACACCATTGTTTCTTCTGGCACATAGCACTGGAAGAAGCAGCACTGCTTTTAGCATATACTGAAAGCAGTGTATAATGCACCCGCGTTTGATGCTGTTCAACAGATAAATCTGCTGTGGACAGCTGAAAAGTTTAATCATGAAATTAACTGTGCAAAATCACTATTACTTTTATTGCTGATTACTTGTTGATGTTTTGCAGCCCAGTGTAGTACTGGGCAAAGCATCAGTATCTACATCATTTTCCAAAGGAGTCCTTGTGCCAACTGGTGCCAACAATTAGTTGGCACAGGGCTGAGAAAGCTTCTAGAATCCATTTCAGTGTGACAGAAAGAGTTGTATTATAAAGTAGTTATTTATAAAAGCAAAAAAAGTGCTTTCCACTTGAAGATAGACAATAGGGCTCTTGACTTCAGTGCTTCATCTGAATGTACTTCTAGTTGTCTTCAACAGTTGTCTCCCACCCTTCATGGAATACTAGATATGGTAGGAAGCCTCTAATTAAGTTTCTCACTTTATCCAAACCAGAAAACTATCGTTCTCAGCTTCAGAACACTGTCATGGATAAAAAATGTGTTTTAAAATCATGGCCTATTATGAAGGTGGTTGACTGTAGTTTCCTGATCTGGATTAAATAGGAGGCTATTTAATTAAAGACTTCCCAGCTTACCAAGTGTACAAAACATCATGGTCGAAATAGAAGAGACAAAGGCAAAAGTCTAATTTTCATAGACAAAAACATTATTGTTTAAACCAGTGCAACATTTTTTATATTAAACATTTCTTTATTCATAGTGCTCCTCTCTATAAAAATCTTTTTGGAGCATGTTCAAAAGAAGTTACAATACTGCTTTTTTAAATACCAACTTTCAACCCACAGAAAGTTAATTGAAAGACTGCATTCTTAAATACGCAAAAGAAATATGTACTATATGTTCTTAATTTTTGGCGCAAATGGGAGTCTGCATGGAAAGAACTGTCCAACAGATATTTGTTGCAAACGATATTTGAAGGGTTTTCTTTGCAGAAATTGAGGCTTTCACCCTCTTCTCTGAATTCCAGAGTAAACCACATTGGAATTTTGAGGTTTGAATACTTAGGTATAATTGTACAGCATTTAAGAGATTTAGAAAACTAAAGTTCTACTTATCTCAAATGTTCTTTATCACATAAAGATGGGATAAACTCTCCACCCTCAATTGGTACCCAAGGCCACAATCAAATGTTCATCTTCTGTCTTTAACTGTGATATGAATGAGCCTTTTGCACAAGGAAGCTGAAAAATCCGGGTCTTTGGACTAAGATGTGTGTTTCATTTAGAGCAAGAAACTATGTTCAACAGCTTCAGAAAAAGTGGGAGGTTGAAGCATAACTTGAAAGTTATTTTCATAACTTCCTTTTTCCAAACCCATAAAGCATAGTTATGGATTCAGGCACAATGTGATACTATAGTTAATTGGAACATTTTCTTGTTTACCAGCTCATGCAGAAGGGCTGAAGATGCTGCATGTGTTCATAATAAACCATAATATGTCCATCCAAAATGTGGTCATTGTCTTCTTTTTATAGCTGTTCAGACATTATATGATCATGCCGAATCCATAGATGCTTTATGCAAAAATGTTGTCTTTGGAATGAAACTCCTTAATTCCTTACTAGTGTTTGTGCTGGCTAGGACTTGTGGGAGCTGTAGGCCAAAAACATCTAGAAGCCCTGAGTTGCTTACCCAACAAAAGTCAATTGCTAATAGAGAAGACCCACTGAACATGCTGCATTTACATACACTGTATCTTACAGTTCAGAAACTGATTCAAAGATTCCTGTTCTAATTGGGACTACCAATTGGATTTATGTCACTAGCATTAATTGCATTTACTAACATAAAAAGAATTATCATAAGCAGCAATACAGGCTGGAACATATGTTCACTCCAAATGAATAGATGGATTATAAGGCTCTCCTATCCTATGTATAAATCCCTGGATCACACTGGCATGTCTATGCACACAAATATTGTGTGTTTGCTTCCATATCTACACATGTTGCTCAGTCTGAGTTACATGAAAGTTTAAAAATTCATAGTTGCCACTTCTGTCTCTCCCTCTGCGTGGTGGGATGAAGTATATCCTCAAAAGGTGACTGTCCTATAAGCACTTCTAGCTGTTCAAACTATTATGATAATAAATTTAAGAAGTTCTGACACATTCTCATGAACTTACATTGCTATCAGGAATAGAGTATCTGATATGAACAAGTCATGAACCAGAAAATAATAATAAAAGACTGATAATAGAACCAATTATGTAGGTACAAAAAGTCCTCAAAACTTGTCATCCAAACCCCAAAGGTCATCTCTTTATACTGTGTGAAACAAGCACACTGGGAGAAAGTCTCAGTACTACCAATGTTCATTACAGACTATATGTGCGTACCTTCGCCCCCCTTAACTCATGGATCTCAGATCTGCGACCTTGGAAATCCATGGAGGAGCAACCTCCACTATTTTTAATGGAGGACACCCCATTCAAGCCTATGGGGCTTGAATATGCATGAGCCTCCACTTTTGCCGGGGGGGGGGGGATCTTGAATGGTTCCCCTGCAAAAACACAGGGCCAACTGTATATGTGTCTTCAAGTTGCCATTAATTTCATTAGGATTTACTCAGGCATGGAATACTCAGATGATTTATCAGTTTCTTGTACCTTATTACTTCTTTTTGTTTTTAAGACTGAAAACAGAATTCATTAAGAGGCAAATGTGGAGGGATACTGGAGGGTACACTGTGCTGGGCCACATTATTTGTAAATCTAGCTCCACTCTCTCTACTGCTATTTTGTATCCAAATGTATGTCATCCAATAAAAGGTATATTAAAAACTAGGTACCATTTCCCTCCTCATTTTTCAAGGACATTAAAAGATGTACATAGACTAGCACTGCTACAGTGATAACACTTACAAGCTGTTATGTTCTGTGCTATATTTCATGATTATTACAGTTGCTTCCTACTTTTTGACTTTCTCTTACACACATACATTTTCACTGATGGCATCCTTCTTTAATGGTAAACATGCAGCACTAGACTAACCTAGAGGAAACCAGTGTATGTGAACTCTGCTTTGCTGTGTCATGATTTGCCAGAAAAAGAAAGAACACAAGGCATTTATGTCACGCTGGGTAGAACAAAAGGCACTCTGTTAGCAAAAAGCAATAGATCATCTGTTGGGACTTTTCTTTCTGTCTTTTTTAAAGTTTGGAGGTGGTTCTACAACTTGTTCAGGTGATAATAATGCAGAATGTCTACAGTGCAGGTTCAGTTCTGTGTGGATTCTGAAGCAAAACCATGACTCTGAGGAACTAAAATATTCCATCCTGGTGCCTGAGGGTTAAAACAATAAATTAGTATTAATAGGATTTTTTAAATCATACAACAGCCTACATTTATATTGTACCCAACTAGAGGCCAACCATATTTGTGGAGGGGGGATATAAATAGGATAGCAAACAGGGATGACAATTCCACCTCCTAATATATACTTTCCCCTTATCTGTAGGCCCACAGTTACAGGTAAAGTAAGAGTTGGTGTGCAGACTTGCTCTTCTAAATATTGCTCCTTGACTACAATATTGAGAGACAGAGAAGGAGCAAAGGCAATCCAAGGAAGCAAACCAATGTGTGAATAATATCTCCTTTTATATCAAACTTGCCAGTTGAATTTGCTTGTGTGGCCTTTACATTACATATCAAGAGTCCAGTTTTTGCAAGGATGTCCAAAGAAAAACATCAGCATGCTTCAAAGCCTAGCCTACTAAAGAAAAAAAAAAGTGGGAAGAAGGCCCATGCACCATGGCTATGTCTGTCTCTATGCCTGCAGTCACTCACAGACACAAGACAGAGTTGAAAGAAGCTCAGTTCTTTGGGCTGAAATTAAAAATTGGTTAGAAAGTTAAACATTCATAACTAAAGTAATACAATGTTTGCTTTTCATTGCTCTGGAATGTTTTCCAGTGTAGGCTAAGGCTTAAATCTTCAGGGGATTTTTCTTAAAGTTCACTTGTGTGGGAAAAAGGAAGTGGGGAGGAGGAAAACCAAGGAGGAAACCTGCACTTTGTATACACAGTAAAGTATGTTTAGCAAACTGGATTTACAACATTTACAATAACCAATGCAAGTGAACTTTCTTAAGTGTCAGAACAGGGAACAGAAACACAGCAGCATCGCAATCTGAAAACAACATTAGGAAAGTTTGGGAATAAAAACTGAGAGGAATTCTGGAGCTTTTTAGCAGAACTTAAGAATCACACTCATCTGCTGTTGCTCTTTTTACCACTTCTCCCAAGCAAAATTCTGTGAAGTGCGTGATTTTGTGTCCAAAAGACTAACTTTCAAAACTCTAACTTTTCATTGGCTAAATAAATTTATTTTATCTTTGTTTTTGGGATCCTGCTGAAGTATTTCAGCACTTAGGAAGATATGTGGTTGGCTGTCTGTTTCTGCATTCTTATCACCCATTATCAGGCAGCTTTATTTGTAATAGCATAAATTTAGTTTCATATTTAAATGTGGTGGGAGGGGAGAGCATTGGATTTGATTTTTTTTTTTTAATAAAAACGCATGATGAGGCTCGGGTCTTTTACACTTGAGACATCTGGTCTCCCAAACTATTTCAGTCAGCATCTTTCCCCTATGTCTCAGCCAGCAGAACATTCAACAAATACACTAAGGCTTAAGCCTTCTGTCCCATATATCCCCTGGCAGGCACCTGATGTTATTTTGCCTTCCTCCACAGCCCCATTGTCTTTAAAACAACAACATTCAAACCTCAGACAGCATTTGACATTAAATGCCAACTGCTGCTGAGGATTCCAAAGATCATGAGAGGCAAAAACTAAGCAGTTGTAGCTTTACGTCTTTGCTTTCACTTCTCTTTGCATCCACATTTCTATTTTGCAACAAAACATGCATCCCAGTTATTTATAGGCTTTCTAAAGATTAACTGCATGCTCATAATAAACCCTCAAGAGGTTAACCTCATCCTCTTAAGCTTCACACACTACAATCTCAGAGATAGCTGGCAACCACTGCCAAGAAGAGGAAAAATAATCCAGCATCGTGCTAATCCTTTAGTCAATCACCTCATGCAATGATGGAAAGCCCTTTGGAGGCCGACAACTCAATCTGTCTCACAAGTACTGTCAGTCCAAGAGATACATTTCACAGAACCATTAGCAGCACACCTCAAAGGGGGGAGGGGGGAACCTGACACCTCTCAAGTATCAAATTCTTTTTGAAGATGCTAAACTGAAAGGCTCTCACAGACTGCCTAGTTCTTGTAAGTACTGTGAACCACACTTAGAAAGGCTTTTGCTTTTTTATTTTTTTTAAACAGTCTAACAATCTGCACCAACCTTATATGGTGATTTTATTGGCAACCAGTGTGGTCCAATTACAACTGTCATTCAAATTTCTTGGCATGCACAACTTTTAATTTTCCAGCCTGTTGCTTAACCATCTTCTTCCTTCTCCAATCCCTTCAAATTCTACCAAGATAATCCACTTAAACCCTTCATGCCATAATCTAGATTCTCTCCACTCAGAGCAAAATCTACCACCATGCGCAAACCTAAGACAAACAGAAGGGGACCACATGAAAGCATTTAAGTGCTTAGATTGCCAGGTCACTACTTCACTTAATTTTTTCCTTTAAAAGTAGTTAATTGGAGACATTTGTATTCCCATCAAAGATGAACAGAACTGTCTGCGTAAAGAGTGGGATGTGCATATTCTGTCCTGTCTACTCCTCGCTACTTGTTCCCACGTATACCACTTTCAGTTCTCCTTCCATGGCAATAACTACCAAGTTGCATAACTCTACAAACTGTACAATCTGAATAGAACCAATATGTTGAGACAAATGTCTTTTCATGTATTCTGTTTGGCAGAAATATCTCCTTTTGTTGCTCTTCTTCTCCCCACCATCAAATATCTATTTGCTCTCTACATTGTACGTACTTACCATCCTGAGCTAGTTTGCTTTATTTCAAAACATGTCTATCTTTCAACAACCTCATTTTTGCTAATTGGAGGCTTATCCACCCTGTAAACATACACACACACATACACACACACTCTCCTCTTGCCCCCTAATTCATGTGCCAAGTGAAAACAAAAATTCAGCCTTCCCTCCATAGTTAGTCATTCTCAATTAACAGGGCAAAGGAAAAATTTAGAAACAATTATTTGGCATCACTGTGTCATGCCATGAAGCACAGCTCTGTAACAACAATAAAGTTAACTCTCATTGGGAAGTACCAAGAATGCAGATTCTGCTTGATGTTCAAGCTCAGCTATTAGGGATCTGCATAACCTTCCTCCTCCAATACAATTTTTCTCCTCCACCCTCTCCTTTGCCCCTACTTTCAGGGAACAGAAATATCTTTTAGCAGTGTTAAGCCACTGGCTACTTGATTGTGTTTCCAGTGCTGGAGAATGCACCAGCCTATTTGCATTTTAAAAAGAAGTCTTTCACAACCTTTCACTCTCACAATAGACGTCTAAACCGATAAATTGCTATTTCTTTTATTAGCCTGAAAGACACTGCAGTTTAAGAGCATGGCCCCCGCAATTGTTCTTTACACTAAGTTGGGTCCCTGAACAATACTGACAGCTGCTATCAAACTGGGCTGCAGCTTACTTTCTGTGCAGCTGCTGCTTGTAGGAACAGACAGGCTCCTGATGCCTCCTCCCCTCTGGGGAGACAGACTGACACAGTGCATGTTCAATGAAGAGGAGCAAAGGTCCACTGAATTGTCAGCCCAATTTTATGCTACTCCAATTTTCCAGTGTGCACACAATCCCTTTCAAACAAATCAAGCATATGTCAGAGCATGAAACTTATTGTGCAGCGTAAGATAATTATTGATATATACAAATGTGCAGACAGAGAAAAAGAGAGAATCTCTTATTGGACCAACTTAGTGGAAATGTTTTTTTTAAAAGAAAGAAAGAAAGAAAGAAAGAAGCAGCAGCAGTAGTAGTGAGCTTTGCAGCGCACAAGATTATTCTTCAGGCTATAATAGAATTGTCAAATCAGCTGTGCCTGAAGTTCAGATGAGGGAGAAAGGCTAGACTGTGGTAGTTTGGGTTAGACAGGATTGTATGTAGCATTTATGAACACTCAATGAAAACTGAAGTATATTTCTACTGGCAAGTGACATGTCAATTCCTCAAGTACTTTATGGCTACAATCCTCTATAAACTTGCTATGGAATAAACCCTAGAAAATGAGGACATTTCCATCTGAGTAAATTTACACAGGGTTGCACTGGATGAGGCAAAAACAGCACCTATGTAAAAGCTGTCCTTAATGAAACAATTACAGGCTTTCAGATTGCAACTTGCTTATGAAAGCTAATGGCCTATATCCAATTGCTAGTCCCAAGTAAAACAGCCTCACTGAATCAATTGCTGAATGGTAAGTCAACCATTCTGTAAAGATGACTGATTCAATGGGTCTTCTCCAGTTGAGACTAGCAATTAGATTTAGGTCAATGAATGGCAGTCTGATTCTTTTAAAAATATACCATTAAGTAGGGAGGGGGAGAGGCAGCAATACAGGGCAGCTTACAAAAGAATAAGTCAGAGCATTGTTCTTTGGGGTCAGGCCTGCACCCTCCCAAGGAAGAGGGAATACTTTGGAGCAAATATAAACCCAGCCAGATATGTCGTAAAAGCATCATGGTCCAGTTGGAAAGTTCTTCCTTTTAAAGAAAATCAATTGCCACTGTTTCATTTCTGCTTAATAGCACTGTAGATATAGCTGTGATTTCTTCTCAAATTATGCCCATTATCCAGAGGTGTTTGGGAAATGAACAAATAGACCAGGTGAGCTTTTGAGCAGAACTTTCATGTCAAGAATCTGTCAGACAAGTGAGGGTTACAAAGACAGCAGGCAAACAGAGACTTAATTACTATTTTTAAAGTACTTGATTGGAGGGAGAAGGGAAAGAAACAAGGACCTGGTTTGAAAGGAGGAGATGTTTATGCAGAGCTAATCTGTCAAGTGTAATAAAGCAGCTTGAATAAAATTTAAGCTGAAAATCCACTGACACTCCTCATTGCAGGGAGGAATAGCTATTAAAAGGAAATGAAGGTCACCCTCCCAGTTTATTTCACCTAATTGACTGCCAATAGCTTACCACAGGCAAAGCAACAGCAGATCTACAATTGAGGAACTGATAAAAGGAGAGTTTTCAAGCTGAGGCTCATTCTTTTAATCCTCCCTCGCTCTTATGGGGCTTTTTTTCCATCTCCAGTTGGGATGTAATTTTAAGCACAGATGGATTAACTGGTCCCATTGTCTGTAGACGTCATTGGACTATGGCACTGTTAATCCATACAGCAGCATGTCTAATTATCATTACAAAGTGTCTGAGGGAACTATAAAGACCAGCAGGGCATCTTCTCACAAGCAATTAACATAAATTGATAAATGAATAATTTGAATCTGCTCAAGGCACTTGCATATGAATAAAATCAGAAGGAAGAGAAGCACTTCTTGTTTCAGCTCCTTTTGCTTATTCTGGAAGGACAAGAAACCCAAGCAATTGTACTTGGGCACAGAAACAGGACTTGGGAATTGAATTCAGCAGAGAGAACACAGACCTCATGAAGTTCAGTAGTGCAAAACAAATTAGTTACCTGGGATTGACAATCACTCACAACCACACACTATGACAGTATGACAGATCACAGTCAACTATAGATTAGCATGACCTGAACAAGCAACCCTACTCTGGGCTTTGCACTTTTCCTCCTCCCTTCATGTAGTCAGAAGGAGTTTCCTCCTCCCTTCATGTAGTCAGAAGGAGTTTGGAAACATTCATTTCTGCTTAGACATAGTTTTCTCTGTTTGCCCTGATTTAGAACTGTAATTAAGATTGACTGGTTATTTTAAAGATCCTGGTTTCAATAACTATGGGTTGAAATTAAGCACAGTTAATATTAACCACAGTTTATTGGTCCAGCAGACATGATCTACTGTGATTAAGCAGATCCCAAAACTTCACAGCCACTCCTTTCAGCTAAGCAAAGCAAACAAATGTCCTCAACTCCTTCAGAGAGTTGTACCAAAAGAGGGGAGAAAGGAGGCCACCAGGCCATCAAAGGACTCAAATGCAATGAAATAATTTGTTAATCTCAGGGACTGTATTTCAATTTCATCAGCCTTTGCTTTGGCAACCAACTAACTACCAAACTCCAAGGTACAGAGCAGAACAAAGCCAGAAGCTTTTTAAAAAATAAGCAAACAAGCAAATTAAATAAAGATATGAATATGCAGTCCTAATCAGGCAATATCACTTTACAAAATGTGCTTTCAGTAATTCTACCAATTTGAAAGTTACACAGGTACCAAGAAAAATGCTGTTTACGAATTAGCCTTAATTATCAAAAGCAGTTATTACATATCAAACATTAACACATTAAAAGTACCAAAGCAATAAGAAAGGAAAGCTGGTTATACACACTGTAGGAGGTAGACCTGGAAGGCCACGTACCCCGATGATGGCATTCAGCTCAGCCATGGTCACTTGTTTGGCACGTTCTACAGCTTGAGCCACTTGCTGTTGATGCTGGAAAAACAAACATGACATTTGTACTATTGTAACAAGGATGTTTTAACATATGAAAGGAGTATTTCCAAGCTGCAAACTAGTTCTCCATGTAGAAGAGGACATTACAGTAGGGCCTTCCCTTATGTGGGGGATCCATTCCGGATCCCCCCGTGTAAAGGGAATGCTGCATATGCTCAAGCCCCATTCAAAAGAATTGGGCTTGTGCCCATGGCACAGCACACATGGCTTTCAACGCATGCTGAAAACCACATAAGTTGCACCTGCATATGATGTGGATGTACTGTAAAGTGCACTCTTTTTTTACTTGGGGATCCATTCTGGACCCCCCCCCCCCTACATAAACCAAAAAACAAGTATGCTCAAAACCCATTACAATTAATGGGGCTTGTGATTGTGGCAGCACACGGTACCCACAGGTGTGAGTGCCATTGTTTCTTCCGGCGCATAGCACCAGAAGAAGCAGCGTATAATGCGCCCACATATGACGCGGGTGCACTGTACTTGCCATTTGACAGTCACAAATCCTTGGCTTAAAAAATATTACAACTTTTCTACAAGTGAATGTATCTGATATATATTATCTCTTATAATCTCTATAAAGATCAACATACTGTTGTATTTTGACACAGAGGTTGGGTTTTTATGCCATGGAAAGCCAAAATTTAGAGGAACAAATATTATACCCAATTGTTCCCATTTGCAACAAGAGTGGCTAAATGAATAGCATACTTTCAGTTCTTGGCTTGCTTGCTGTAATGTACAGAACTAGCAGGAGCCAGCCCTTCAGTCTGTTCCTTTCCCAAAAGCCCAAAGAAATAAGCCAGAGCTTCTTCTTTGCATATTTCTGGTTTACAAATTCTATGATGGTGTTTTCCTAAATACTAAAATTCCCATCAGATTTATGACATATATTTTCAGAGTAATTAACAAAATAAGATCTCATTCTAGAAACTGGTTCTCCAGCAAAGTTAGTATTGTAGAACAACTGAAGTGCCAGCTCAGTGACACATACTTCGGCACCATAATGATATCCAACTCTAACCAGGATTAATGGTTAAGCAGAACAGTGACGGCCACAAACACCACATTTCTACCCACAAATGTGGTAGAGCAGAACTGTGCTAATCCAGCCTCTGAAGTATCAAGTTTTTAAAATAGCAGAATCCTACAGGCCAGATACATGGTAATATGAATTTTTCATGAAACAGAAGTTCAACAATAATCACCACAATATTGTGTCTCCATCAAAGTCACACATCAACATAGTAGCAGGGTTCTTATTTTTTTAATTGCATTTGATTTATCTAGGAATCATACTTTACAAATGCCACTCAAAAGTTTTAGAAAGCTGCTATTAAATGCCAGCATTTTTATTTACATAGAATTTAACAAATGGCTAGACTAGCAGCTGCCAAGCTAGCACTGGCATTAAAAAAAAATCTTGATAATCTTTTTAAGTCTGCTTCCCTCTGTGTTGGAAACAATAATTTTGTGGTTGAGCTATTTCACCAGTTATACAGTTGGTGTATCCCATCTCATCTGCTAGACCAAATTAACCGGGGGCCTGCATACTTTAGCTACAACAGATGTTCCTCGCTCTTGTGAATTTTAATAAAATTAACATCTTTAAAAATTAACCAATTTACAAACAAAGATGCAACATAATTTCACTTTAAACAGCTGAACATTTGTACTTACTTCTTGAGACAAAAATGGGATGACTTGTGCACAGATTGTATTCAATCTCTTGGCAATTTCTGTCTATAGAGAAAAGTAAATATTTGGATTAAAACATGCCATTCTCTTAGTTAATTTATATAATCATGTAAAATACAATTGTTATAAAAAATTAAAGCAGCCCAACATTATATACAATTTCTAAAGTGTTGTATGGTTAATCAGAACAGGGTTCAGTCTGCTGAACAACATCTGTTATGTCTCCAGCACCTCATCTCCTCATGTATTAGGGCACAAATCTATTCTTTGTTAAGTAGCTCATTAGCAAGTAAAGCATTGGTTAAAATCCAGCATGAACTAAAGACTTTTAGATTGACAAATCTATTGATTTTCATGTGACTAGGTCATTATATGAAATCATTTGTCACAAAGGTATGTTTTTTAAAAAGGTATCTTTTTAAATTGCAATACAGGTTGAAAGAACAAATGAATCTTTTAGATAAATTAAAGAAAAACATGCCAGTAGAAAGCATCCTTAAAATAAATGCTTTTCTAGACTGGTACACTTAGAGTGAAGACATGCCCCCCACTAAGTTCTTAGCCACAGAACAAAGTTACATTGTTATTTCTGTCTCTAGGAAATTGGATTCATGTCCTGGAAGACAGTAAACCAAACTTAATTCAAATTCAGGGTTTATTTAAACTACGTTGTATATTATGTCTGAACTTTACCAGAATTAATTTTGGATCAGTTATAAACAGGTTCATAATCCAAGAAAATTGTGAGCGCTAGCCTTCTCAACCCACTTTTGTATGCCTCAAGCTAAAAAAGAAAAACCAAGACAGGATAGGATAGGATCATGCAACTCTCTGGTAAAGGGGTGGAGTGAATAAACCTATAACAGTGGAGCTCTGTTTAGCAAGACTGAACAAAGATTGCTTGAAATTTCAAGTGAAATAAATCAAATAGGATGATTTGTTGTTAACTGCCTTCATGCTGGCCCATGGCGACCCTATGGATGAGACATCTCCAGGCCTCCCGTCCTCTACTGCTCTATTCAGCTCCTGCAAACTCATATTCGTGGTCTCTTTAATAAAGAAGATTTTCACACGACATCGTTATATCATTCCTTTCTTGTCCCAAAGTGTAGTGGAATCGTCATAACAGATAGATGATTCCAAAAGATTTTCACACGAGGCTGTTAGTGTTCTTAAAGCGTTGATATATCAGAATTCAGCAATAAATGATTACAAAACGATTTCAAAACAGTTGAATTGCTGAATTCTGATATATCAGTGATTTAAGAACACTAACAGCCTCATGTGAAAATCTTTTGGAATCGTCTATCTGTTATGATGATTCCACTACACTTTGGGACGATAAAGGAACAATGTAACAATGGTGTGTGAAAATCTTCAAATTCAATCCATCTATCATGTGGCCTTCCTCTCTTTCTACTTCCCTCCACCTTTCCTAATATTATTGTCTTTTCCAACGATTCATGCTTTCTCATGATGTGTCCAAAGTATGACAGTCAAAGTCCTGCCATCTTGACTTCTAGGAATATTTCTGGCTTGATGTGCTCTAGGACCCATTTGTTTGTCCTTTTGGCTGTCCATGGAATCCTCAGCACTCTTCTCCAGCAGCACATCTCAAATGAATGGATTTTCCTTCTTGACTGTCCAGCTCTCACCTCCACACATGGCAATAAGGAATACAGTGGCTTGTATGATTCTGACTTTTGTGCTGAGTTGTATGTCTTTGCATTTTAGGAAATAGTATGATACACAGGCTTTTAATATCCATTCCAAATCTAGATATCTAATCCAGGTGTCATGAAACTTTTAAAAGCTGGCCACTATGTTCAATAAAGGCTGCATCTGTACTGCAAAAATAAACTAGTTTGACACTACTTTAACTATCATGGTTCAATGGTATAGAATTCTTGGAATTATAGTTTGTTGTGGCCCCAGAGCTTTCTCATAGAGAAGGCTAAATGCCTCACAAAACTAAAATTCATAAATTACATAGTACTGAGCCAAGCAACTGAAGTGATGTCAAACTAGATTGTTTCTGCAGTGCAGATCACGGCTAAGAGACTTAGAACCATCCAGTAGTTTGTATTGCTGAGTGTTCACTTGCCAGACATAATCTAGAAGGCTAGAAATCCAAATTGTACACGGAGCATCTCTACCACACTTGACAGAAATCACTTGAGTATGTCACAGTTTATCTAAACTCAGGGAATGTTCATTCATGGTTATCCAGCTGTGAGAAAAGTTTATCACAGCATTTTTAATGAGCACTATGAAACCAAAGCCAGTACTTGTTATTGTTTACTCCACTTACATTTAATAATTCCAAGTGGAATAAACTCCCTCAGAGTGTGGTGGAGTCTCCTTCTTTAGAGGTCTTCAAACAGAGGCTGGATGGCCATCTGTCAGGGATGCTATGATTTAGATTTCCTGCATGGCAGGAGGTTGGACTGGATGGCCCTTGTGGTATCTTCCAACTCTATGATTCTATGATTATGTAAATCTACAGGTTATCATGATATATAGTTTGTTTTGAGGGTATACTCTTCTCACACAAAAAATTACTCTGCGATTACCCTTTTTTCATTTTTGTCCATTCATTTATTTCTAATGTATATCCTGCCCTGTCAGTATGGCTTTGGGGGCTAGAAACAATCCAGTTTCATTGTCTGATGGTGAGGCATGGCCCAAGTGTGTGTGGAGGTGTGTTCCTTCAAGTCGCCCCTTGACTTATGGTGACCGCATGAATTTCATAGTTTTCTCAGGCAAGGAACGCTCAGAGGTTCTTTTGCCACTTTCTTCCTCTGAAATACAGTATACAACACTAAGAATTCATTGGTGGTTCCCCATTCAAGGACTAACCAGGGCTAAACCTGCTTATCTTCCAAGAGCAGACAATGTTTTATGTCTATAGGGTATAAAAACCATGAATTCCTTCTAGAAGAAACTGTGAAAGAGGGAAAATGTGGAGTATGCTTAGAGAGTAGTATGCCAGAACTGGAATTGTCATGTTCTACTTCCCAAAGTTTGGATGTAGAGAGGAAACAATCCATTTTGTGACCATAAAATACTGCAGTCTGCACTGGGCATGCCATATGAATGGCAATATTCATTCTCCTTTAATATTACAATGGTATTGCACTGCATGATAGGCCTGTCATCATACTCCCCTGAGGAGCTGGGAAAGTAGGTATTTCAATGCTGCTTAGTTCAGAGGAGGGCTCACAGAAGGAGAAATAGGTGGAGTAGTAAAGCTAGCAAATTCCCAGGGTCATGCTGCACCTACCGCTAACGTTTCCAAAATGGGCACAGACATGCTGAGAGAAGTAATGTCTGCTACTTGAAACACTCCAGCACCTACTTCAACTTTCCATGTGCATTTTGGCTGGAGGGAAATTCTGCCCAGTCATTAGTGGTAATATTTGGCATGCCATTCACATATATACAATGTTTGCTATAGCATCATGTGCATTTTATTAGCAAATACAAGGAATTGTCAGCATATCATCATATATTCCTAGTCTGTAGGGCAATAGCAAGATTTTTTTGTGAATATAATATTTGACCGCAAGGCACTGGTTCAATGCCTCAAACTCATTCCACCTATGAGTCAGATAAATTACCACCAATTTTCACTCAACACATGATTTTGAATATACTTTCTTTCTTTGTCTGTGGAAATGCAAGACCATAACTTGCCTGAAACCTCTAGCAGCTAGAAAATGAAACCTTCAGTTACAGAACCAAGAAAAGCTCACATATTTAAAGAAATACCAAAAAACAAAACAAGCTCTGTTCCAGAAATACTCAACAGGCTGAAATCTAACCTATAAAGGAAAAAGAATGAGCAAGTCCCAGCAGGTCAGCCAATCAAAATATAAACTATGGTTTCGAGATATGCCATACAATATAGACAGCATTAAATTTGTGAAATGCCTGTCACAGCCTCAAAAGTTCATGCAGTATTCATGACTTTCTGAGCTGTCACCAGATTGACACAGCTTATCGTTAAGATTTCTGATCTGCAAATACAAAGAGGACAGTTAAAACACTGAGGGACAAAAGAAACAAGTCCTTGCAGATAGCAGATACATCAACACTAATTGCCCATGTTCTCTGTGGCTCGCTAGCAAAACAGACTGCAGGGGCCGGGGCCTCACGTGAAAGCCCTTCTGTTTGTATGGCAGCTTTCGTGGAGCAGCTCAAGTGCCCTTAATTGTTTATGTTCTTAATGCAAGGCCTCTCCAACGCATTCATTTTTAATAGCAGCCTTGAGTGTGGGGCCTATCTAAGAGTACACGGCAATGCCAGTCATTAGTCCTTGCTATCAGCAATGATGGCCTTTTGATTTATTTGTAAATGACAGCCTTGCTGAGCCCCCAGACTTTAGTGCTGCCCTCTTTTTTCTTTTTTTCTTTTTGAAGCATCATTTAAATTAACATGAAGGAATTCAGATGCATTTTGCAAGATAAACTTGACACTGAAAAACGTCCATCATTTGTGGGAAGGTTGTGCGGGGGAGGGTGGTGTCTTCCTATTCACGTCAAGTGTTTTGACCTAAAACGAAGCCACCTGTAAGTTGCTGCTGTTGCTGCTGCCATTTTGTCAAAAGTTAATTACTGAAGTGAGTGCCCAAAAAATAATAATAATGTTTTTGGTTTCACCCAATGCCTGTTGATTTATGCCAACTATAGATCTATGCTGGATTTTTCTATTTCACTCCCCTCACACCCAAGCATTTCTGTGTGTGTGTGTGTGTGTGTGTGTGTGTGTGTGTGTGCGCACAAGCGCACACACTCACATATTGCCAACCGAGACAACATTCCATACCATTGATATAGCTCCAAAACACACTACAGAAATAATCCCGTTTGAGAATATTTTAACTGCCCTGGTTCAGTGTTGGGAATCCTGGGAACTGTAGTTTATTGTGGCCCCAAAGCTGTCTGACAGAGAAGGCTAGATGTCTCACAAAACTACAGTTCCCAGGATTCCACAGATTGAGCCAGGGCAGTTAAAGTGGTCTCAAACTGGATTATTTCTGCAGTATGTTTTGGACCGCAGTTCACAGTTCATAAAAGGTACCGCTACACTGTTCTTTGAACTGTATCAATTTCACAAGATTAGCATTTTTTCCCCATTAAAACAGTATAACATTAAGATGTTTCCATATCTGGACTAGATATTGATTTATGGTGACCCTGTGAATCTCATAGGGCTTTCTTAGGCAAGAAAGACTCAGGCATAGTTTTGCCAGTTCCTTCCTCTGAGATAAAAGGTGACACCACCTAGTATTCATTGGTGGTCTTCCATCCAAGTACTAATCAGGGTTGACTCTGCTTAGCCTCTAAGATCAGATAGGATATGGTTCTTTAGGTATTTAGGTTGCATACTACACCTACACAACATTAAGATTTGTCCAAGTACCAGTTGTGATGCCATTTTTAAGTATTTGCATTTGTCAGGAATTAAAAGTTTTCAGTTATGTGACCTGAAATTCTTGCTTGGACCTTAGTGTGTGTGTGTGTGTGTTCCTGTTTAAGTGGTCTTAAATTTTCTTATGAACACAGGAAACTGCTGTATAATGAGGCAGACCACTGCTCTGCCTGACCTAGTAATGTCAACACTGCGGGCAAAGCACTGCCATACTACTGAGCTATAGTCCTGTTCAGATGTAGAGCCTTATCACATGAGAAAAGAAATAAGAAATGGAGCTGGAGAATAGCAGCTTTCTCTGTGCCTTACCCCATGATGTGCATAGTTCCAGCATGGACAGTTGTAAAAACATGTCTTTTGTCTAGCTGGAAAAATCCATTTGATAAAAGAGATGCATCTATAACTATCTCCCGTGGCAAGATAACTGAAGCCCTAGACCATCATGGGGTAAGGTGCAGAGACAGCCGCTACTCTCACTCCATTGTTACTTTCTTTTCTAATATAAGATTCCTAGTGTTAAATAAGAAAAGAACATTTTGTACCAGATACTTTTTCTTTAAAAAAAATACATACAACACTCAGTGTTTGTTTCTTTCCTAGTAAGTCACAATGGTATGAAACTGAGATGAAGTGTTTATGTACTCCACAACAGACTTCTGCAATTGCAGGGGATCCATTCTCAGATACCCCAATGGATACCAAAATCCACAGATGCTCAAGTCCCATTGCCCTCAATGGTGGTGAGGTCACATGGGGACAATGGCACTTTGCCGCCCTTTCTGTCCAAAGCCCACCTTGCCGCTCTCACCATGGCAGGCAACAGGGGACTGCCTCCTCCTCCTCTGTAATGCCACCACATCTTCCATCCTCCTCCTCCCTCTTCTTCCTCCTCCTCCTCTCTCCCCACCACCACCTCACCTCTTTTCTTCTTCTCCTCCCCCTCTTTCTCCTTCTTCCCACCTTCTCCTCCTTCTCTTCCTTCCTCCCTCCTCATTCTTCTTCCGCTGCTGCCCCCCAACCTGGGCTTGATGTCCATAGATGCTGGAATCAATGGATGGCAAATCATCAGATACAGACAGCCTACTCTGTATATAGGTTTGCTAACTTCCTTGCCTGACAATGAAGTCCTGAAACGATGGTCCAAAATGCACTGCAGAAATGATCCAGTTTGAGACTACTTTAACTATCCTGACTCAATACTAGGGAATTCTGGGAACTGTAGTTTTGTAAACAGAAGCAAATGCTGCACAGGTGAAGAAGACACATCTGAACTGTCCTTTTCTAAAATAGTGTTTTCAAGAAAAAAATATTAGCACATGCATGAAAGATAAAGAGGAGAGTTTTGAGATTCTAGGACAATCATTTTGCCCTGGAGGAATCCTTCAAAGAATTTTCATATCTCAGGGATTCAGTGGGAGGCCTTTTACCTCCAGTTAATTTTCTATTCATGCCAGAAAAACTGTACTATGAAAGTGGGAAGGGGATAGGACAGGGAGAGAAGATAATATAAGCATTCCCCCCTGCTCCACCTCATCTTTTACCACCACCACCATCACTTCTCATGTGGAAGAAACTATCTTGAAGTTACATAATTTTAAACTTAAATCATCATAAACCTCTCACCACTCCAGCTAGTTTCCATCACACAGGAAGGCAATTATATGCATTTCTACATATTTCTTTTATTTTAAACCAGAGTGGGACCAGGTGTGGACTTCCAGATGCTATTGGACAGCAACTCACAGCATTCCTCACCATTGGTCAAGGCTGGATTTTCAATGGTGCAGTTGGAGTACCAATTGTTTCAGGCTCTTAGTGGTTAGAGAATATACTACTCTTAGCCTACCCATCCACACAGATTGTATTGTGATGTGGTCAAGGGAGAAAGGTTCCAAGAAAGATGAGAGTTGTAGATATCTCTTTCATCACCACCCCCAAGGATGGGTAGCATCAATTCACCTTGGCCCTGTGGGTGATGACTGGTGCACTGTGTCTGTGAGACTCTGGCTTTGGTCATGCCACCCTCATCCTCAGCCATAAAGGGAACTGGGAGGGTTCTTCTTGGCCAGGCAAGACTGCCAGATCTCATCTGCTATAGAACAAAGTGGGCACTTGAACAATGGCATTCACACCTGCCCAAAGAGTGGGAGCTTTTTAAAGAACTGCTTCCAGAGCCACCTTCTTGATCAACCTTGTCACTGGCTATATTTTGGGGGACGGTTAGAAGTTGCAATCCAGCCACAATTCCCATTTTAGAGAATGTCAAGAGTGCTCTGAAACATGATAAGTATCTATCATTTTTCACAGTACATTTATAATTTTTCTTTGGGGTTGTCCGCACTGACATAATAAAGTGCCTTCAAACTGACTTGTAGCTGAGGTGCTCGGACAATGCATGACGTGAAACTGAGTGGAAACTAAAATGAAGACATGCTCTGGGAAAAGAAACTGGAACAAAAAGAAGCTCCAATATTCCATCCCAATGCCAAAAATGTGCATTATCACATGTGCATATAAACAACACAGTGTAATTGCGATAAAGTAAGGCAGCATATAGAAGCAGTCTGGAGCATGCACCCTGAGACAGGTGAGACACTGCCACTGATGCTGTTGCTCACCATATGGGGTTTTTGTTTATGTGTGTATGTGCATGTGTGGCTAAGCTACACCACTGAGCTGTCACACACCCCATGATGTGAAAGTATGACAAATATGGCAGGTCACCAATAATGTAATAGATGTAGTTACAACATATACAAACCAGACAGTCCAAAGGGTGCTATCAGGTGAAGTGGAGGAAATGAGACATGTGTGGGGTGGGGGGTGCCCCATCATTGTGCTCTGCCAGTGTGCCACTTGTGCAACTGTGTGGCCAGATGCAGTGGCATCCAATGGAATGGCAGCTAGGCAGGAGGAGGGCGGGAACTGGCAATCAGAGGCAGAGAGTTTGTGTGATGGTGTGCAAGCATAATGGGGAGGAAGAAAAAATAACCAAGTGGCACATCTTCAGGCCGCGTGATGTGGGCTGCCCATAGGTATTCAGCCTGCTTTGGGAGCTGGCCGTGTGGACAGCAGGGCTTCCACCTGTTTTCAGAAAACTCAGGATCAAGCCAGTTTTTCCTGCCCATCTGTTCTGTCCCTATATTGCATAATTACAGATGACTAATTTGTCAGAAGGTTGGCTAAAGATGTGTTACACCTGATAGCCTCTGCATTTGAAGGAGACTTATTCCAGTGAGCCAATTCCTTTATGCTTTCTTTCTTCTGTTTGAAAAGAGTGCATTGTGAATTCCTCATTTACCTTGGATTGAACTTTGCTGCTTACAAATAGCTAAGAAATGTGTATTAAAGCTGACCCAGTCTGTTTGTGCAGGGCACATATTGCCAACATTTCCACACACTCCCCTTTCAGGAAGAGTTTTCAAAAGTGTTTGCAGGAGAACAGTTATCAGTGAAGTGGAAACATATTTCCACTGTAGAGACCAAAACAACATTAATTCCCTCAGTGGAAAGCACATCCCACTGATAATAATTCAGTACAAACAAATGTTATCTGTTCATATGTCTCGCCTTCACAGTTTAACACTTTTTACACTGAGTTCACTTGCTTTCATAAGGCACTGTCTGCCTCATAAGGTAGGAACCATCTCATTCTAGGGTGAGGTGCCCTCTTGCTTGGCTTAGGCCAACCTTAGTTTAAGGTAACAAACATCTTTTCTGCTAAAGACACTAACCATGTTTCTTTCCCATTCTTCACAAGTGGAAGCACATTGGAAAAACAGGGGCCAAACAAAGTGTGAAAGGGAAGGAGTTTGGGCTAAAGCTTGGCCATGCTTCTGGGAATATCAGTGTAAAAAAGGATTTTTTTTCTAACCTCTGGGTTTTTTTTGGGGGGGGGGGGGTTGTTTTGTTTTGTTTTTGGCAAACTCTGTTGTACCTCTCAAACTGGCTGTTTCCATAGCACATGGTGGACATCATGAACAATCAACAGAGTATTAATATGCACAAAAGATAGTACAGAATATATTTGGGCTACAAATGACAAGATTACTTCTGGTACCATCTTAAACAGAATTATTGATGCTATTTATATTATGCAGTCATGTTGGGGAAAGGTAACATCTTAGCATTACATGATTCCACCAGTCACATGAGGGCACAAGGCTTGAGCCTTTTCAGTGGTTACACATATTGTGTGGAATGCTCTTCCAACACAAATGGCTCAGAGCCCAGTTTGAGTTGCAGTATGAAAATGTGGCAGTTTTAAAAAGGCATTTGTTTAACAGCGTAAGTAGCAAGTGAGTATGTTTTAGTTCATATGTTCAATCTATTTTTATTAATATTCATTTATTTAATATTTTATAATCCACCCGTCATCAGTACTTGGACCAAAGTGGCTTATAAATAACTTATTCCTCCTTATTTGAAAATATTATATTATGAAAATTATTTTAAATATTGTTATCATTGGTCATTGTTTGAGTTTCCCCACAAGGGAAACAAGCAAGACATAAGCTTTCCATTTAAACAGAATTTAACAATTATTATATGCTAAAAAATTACAAAGCCCCTTTCTGGAGAGTTTGAACTACTTGTGGAGACTATCTTGATTTCCTAGGCAGGGAGCCAAAATGGCAAAATGGAATCTGTACAGATGCAGATCATTCCATAGCAAATTGGTCTATTCTATTATTTCTATTATTTCAACTGAAAGTCCCAATCTATGTATTACCACTTCAGAACACTAGGGAGGGTTTGAACAGAACCAGGCAGTACTATAGGTGTGTTCCTCTCCTACACAATATGCTACAAGCATGTGGGAGGAAACTTTACATATTACCAGGACCACAGAAGCAACACATTCCTCAGGCTTATGTCACTTGCACTTCCTGTACCCTCTGATCTTTTTAAGTTCAAAGCTACCCCAGAAGTTTACAATCTTTCCTCCCACTTCCTGGAACATCAAATCAGCAGATGCACCAGGTGCAGATATAACTTCCATAAACTCTGGACTAATTATTATTTTACCTATGTTTGACAGCTTTTAGATCTCTTCTCAATGATCAGATATATCTGTTGAATGTATGGGGTGCAAAGTTAACTCTCCCAGATCACAGCAAGTGGGACTTTTAATCCCCCCAAAAATATTTGCCACAATTTCATCTCTCTGATGATGAGCTACAGAAGATTTTCAAGCATCTTACTTTAAAAGGGCCATGTTGTTTACACAGGAAGTTCAGTCTTCTAAGCTCTTCATAATTAGCCACTTTAATAGATTATAAAAGGGTTGATAAGAACAAATCCATATGCTGAACGATGCTCTGGCTCCAAAAAGGGAAGAAAAAAATCCCCACTGTTGTGAGGGGAAGGGTGAATAGAGAAGACAGGGGATGTTTCAGAAACACCTAATAACTACAATTAGGACTCTGGGTTCTACAGGACTATAAAATGTTTGCTCACAATTAAAAATGAAAACCCAAAATACATGCCATTTTAAAAACATATAATGACTCCCTGGGGTACTGTAAAATCATCTGTATAAGGGAGAGAAGGGGAGATATGATCACCTAATTGAAACTGAATTGATATATTTAGCTTTGCCACAGAATCAGCAAGCAAGTAGGTTTAATACTCTGGACTTGTGCGGTAGAAGGCACAGCAAAATAGAGCTGAAAACTCCATCCGAATGAACAAAATGTTCTTCTTGTCATTTATACTGTGTAACAGTAATCCACCAGGGAATAAAGGTCAAGGCTGCACTTTTGGTCATTACCGAATCATTTGAGATGATCTGTGGTGAGGAAAATCGAAGGCTGCGACTATGCAGCAAATGGCTTGACCTCAGACCAATTTTTGTCTCCATCTGTCTAACAGACATGAAGATAAAAGCTCTTTATAGGGTGTTCTTGGTTTCTGTTTTTTTAAACTATGTTGCAAGCCAGGAATCAGTTCGATATAACATTAATAAGGAAAAGTAGGCTTTTTTGCCATTAAAAAAAATACACTTAGATTGTTATGTTTTATTCCCCCTTCCTTTGAAGTCTACTCTCCTAATTTTTTTAACTTGTTTAAACACAATAATTTAGATTTAACAATCCCACTATAAAAGAGGAACATGTTTCTACTTGCTGAAGTGGTGGGTGGACAGAAAAAGGAAGAGAAAGAGAGAAACTGTGGATTCATACATCTGCAGACTCCCACCAATGCTGCTTCTGGGTGGCAAGGAAGTCTTCTAGAGAGGTCTTATGGGAAAGCACCAAGGACTTACAGCCTTCCCAATGGAAGAAGACAGACCTCAGTCTTGCTCAGTGTGACTTTGTGATCTAAGCTGTTATGTTTTTAAAAGTCTCTTGGGCTCAGAAGAAATATCCTCAACCCTTATCTAAAACACTCAAGGTGCCCATAATCTGAGGGAAGGATGGTTTTAGAAGGGAATTGGACAAGAACACAGCAGTTAAGTTCATGGCTACTACTCAGGATGGTTACATATCAACTCCAACATCAGGGACAATATGCTTCTTTACATTCATTGTTTCAGAAAGTGAGACAAAGAGGATGCAGTTGCAATCATGCCTCTCTTCCCATAGGCAACTGTCTGGCCACTGGGTAAAAAGAATTTTGGATAGCAAGTTTGTTCTTATGTTCTTACAGTATATGCACACTGTCATGTAACCATCCCAATCATATCTGCAGCCAGTGTCTTTTTAAGACGCCATAAACAAAATGGCTAACTCTGTTTTGATATGAACCTGTCTGGATGTTAAGATCTTCAGGCAGCCATATTAAGAATGCCAACATCAAGACTTAGACACACATGATAACTGTAATCATTAAGACTATGAAACATGCACAAACTTCATCCCCTCTCCAGAACTCCCTCCCCCCACTTAAAACAAATGTGTGCACTGAAGTCTTTTTATTTAAATTTTGTATTAAAATAATTAATAAAAAAGAATATCAGCACTTGCAGAGGCCTGGTTGATAGACATGATGAAGTGTGCTTTCTGCTTTTTTGCTCCCCAATTGTGGAATGTACTGTTTGGGAATTCACCAGAACACACAAGTGAGCAACAACTAGGAGAGGAGAGATGGCACATGTGTACAATGGGTGATGTGGTCTGAAAAGGGCTGTAATCCCATTTACCTGAACATGGTTATAACTTTTGATGAATGGGAACCTTGGTACATTGGTGTCCTGCTCACAAGAACAGTATAACCACATTCAACCAAAAGCAGTTACAATTTACAGGCTTTTGTTTTCAATGCACAAAGGTCTTGCTGACATCTGCGTGCTGGGAGGCAATGGAGAAAGATCAAGCTTAACTGTCCACTCGCATCTGCATCCCCAGCATTAGCCGTACAGGTACACAGGCAAATCCTTGATGAGGACTACCATTTCAATCCATTCTTGCTAACACTACATTTAGGAGTTGTGATGAACTCCCATTCTCATTGTTTCCTGAAAACTCATCTCTTCAAACTGGCCTTTTAAATGTTTTGGTATTTGTTTAGGGTTTTTTTTAAAGTGCTAGTATTAATTTAATGTAATTTGTTTTTATTGTTCTTTGTTTAAGCAATGTTTGGTGAGCAGTTTTTATACAAAGGTGAGATTAAAATGCAACAAACGAACAAATAGATAAAATGAGACATTCAATAATTATATACCAAATCACAAAATATTCATCTGTACATAGCCATTATTAATTTTCTGTTTGCTGCCTCTCACCCCCCCCATGCCATCCCCAATACATATGCATTATTAATAACCTTTTATTTAAAACAAAATATGCTGGTGTCTTATTTTGGCAGTGACAGCAACACATGAAGAGACAATGTGTCATTTCAAAATGTTTAAGCCTCCACAGTATATCAATGTCAAACAACAGCATGTCAAACTAAGATTCAATTCAGGTAAGTGCCACTGCCAAATGTTCTTGTTCCCAGACGTGCTTTAAGATTATTTTTATTGCGTAAAATTTAATTTGTTCCAACTCACGTCTCCATGACAACATTGGCTAGCCCTGCAAATCATTTGGGTAATTGGATATCTTATCTCTCTATTGCTCTCAAATCGAATGATTCTGCTAGAATTGTAACAGCCAATCAAGTTTACAGGCCTCCTGAGTAATAGACTTAGAAAAGTGGCCACATTCATCTCCTATTTACAGCCATATTAACCATTACACAAAAAGCCATAGAAGGTGGCCTTCACCTATATTTCAAGTTATCGGTGCTGTCATCATTAATATTGTCATCAACAGAAAGGGGTGGGGAAACGTAATCTAAATAGATTAAACTCAGACTGATAAACAGGCACATACACCCATTTCAAATGAGCTTTGATCAGTGGCTGTCTAAATGTATTTGCAACAACAGCCCATCACTTCAAATCTCCCCAGCCTCTCATACCCAGTGTAATAACTGTGCCTTCACATATTATGAATGTGGTATTGCACATATTCTTCTCCCTAGCTAAGAATGCAACTACGCCTGTATCGTTACATTTTTACTAATGCCTCTGTGCAGCGTAGAGTGTGAATATGAGTAGATGCTGAACTCAAAGAGGGCTACCAACTGCATTATGCTCTTCTTGTCTGCCTCAATAAGTCATTCACAGTCTGATTCACAAGTCAGTGGAAACCAGAGTAATTTGATTGAAGCAGACTTAATTCTCTTAACTGGTTAGTGGATGAGACTGTTAATTGTTCACCTTTTCATTTCTTTTCAGTCTATGAGCTTTGTGCTTTCTGCTCTCTGTCAGGGCTACTTCACGCATGATCAGTTTCTGACAATGGCACCTCTTCCATGCAGGAAATTGTGAGTAAAGTCACATGTTGGGAGCCCAGACAGGCCTCTTTTGCCATGCCTCCAGGTCAACTGGGGATTCCCAACATGTATGTGCTCTTCTCTCTCTCTTTCTCTCTGGTGCACACATTTCTGTGCTTGTCACATGGGTGTGTGCAGGCCACATACAGTTCCTTATCCTTTCCCACTCTTTCTCCAAATAAGCTCCTATGTGCTTTGTGATATATTCAGTAGAATGTTAAAAACATTGGTGGGCTAGAAGATCTCCTATGCAAATCCCAACTAAAGTGGGATCTAACCCAGATCCCAGTCCTTCTCCTAATAATCATCCTATAATATTGCAGGCAATATTATCATGATCTCCCTTTAACTAGTTACACACAAAATGACCACATTTTTCTCCAGCTAACCCTCAGAAATATTTTCTTCTACTGTTACATTAATTCAACTAAATTATGTAATTTACAAAAAACAGTCACATAGAGTGATTTATCATTTAAATGAATATTCAATATCCACTTAAGAATATAGCAGTTAGGACAAAGTAAAGCAATAAGATGGCTTTGTTTCTCTTAGAGTATTAGAACCCAGGATCATCCAGTGAAGTAGGAGATTCCAGATGGATAAGAAATATTTCTTCACATAGTGCATTACTGAACTGTGGAATTTATTATCATATGAGGCAGTGATGACCACCAACTTGAACAGCTTTAAAGGGAGATTAGACAAAATCAGGGAACATAAGGCTATAAATCACTGCTAGTCATGCTTCTCAATACTAGTTCTTGGAAAATCTGAGTAGGGTCATGCTGTTGCCCTCCTAAACTGCTTCTGGACTTCTCACAGGCATGTACTTGACTATGACAAGAGTAGAATGCTGGAGTATATGAGCTTTTGGTCTGACCCAGCATGACTGCTCTTAAGTTCTTAACACCTCACTCTGTGAAAGCCAGTTGGCACATCTCTTTATGGTGAACATGTCAAAAACAGGATCTGTTACATTACTCTCTAGAGCCAAAATCTTGTGCTGAACTGTTTGGCAGTAAACCAATTGAAACTCAACAGAACCTACATCTGAGTAGGTACAATCAGCCTATATGTTAGAAAATGTAGAGATGGATAAGAGAAGCACTGTCAGTAGATGGCTGACTTTGTGAGCCTATTTGTACAACTATGTGGTGTTGCATAGCCTTTTGTTTATGACAATGTGGAACTGAACTTGTCACCACAAGCATAAAATGGTGACAGTGCTCACTGCAGTACATTCACACAACCAGCTTATTTGAGGCACTTTCAATCTGAGTGGAATAAACTAAAGAAGCCCTTGTAATAGCCTGGAGGGAGGGAGAGTATGCCTCACCACACATCTTTTCGGCTTAGCTGAATGCCATCTTGACCAGGCAGCAAACAAAGAACCCTTTTGCTTTGCTCGCCTTCTACAAAACTGAAAGCTACCTTTGTGTTTTCACTCACTAATCCATAGAAGCCTTTCACATGGCACAAAACAGAGGTTGCAGCATTTTGTTCTTTAAATCAATTTTCTTCTCAGCCATCCGCTAGATGTTCCAGCACAGAGAAAGAACAGTCCTTCCCTTCTAATTCAAAAATCCATACTGCCATTGCCCTTGCAAACTGCTAAACAAGCAGTATTGGCAATTCACTTGTGTTCAGTAATATATTTACTGCAAATCCCAATGGCTTGCCTGCTAATGCAGTTTTCTATTGTGTCTCTTCTTGTCAATACACTGACTGGTCACCTTACTCTATAAGCTGCTTTGACCGACTGTTTACTCAAGATATCAAAAGGCTGAAAACAGAACCAAAAAAAAAAAAAAACCCCATGACAACAACACATGGCTTGATTTTCTATCCAGTAATTTTTGAAAGCCTTACTACATGAAGCTGACTTTTAGCCAAAGGTTTCTGTCACAATCCAGAAGAGACACAACACACAGGAGATAAGCCATGCCCTAACTTTAATCATTTCCAATTAGTTTAATTGTTTAAAGTGCCTTGATTAACCAAGGTAAGACTTCAGATAAGTACTTCTCACACACTCAGGAGAAGAAATCAGGGCACAGGCAACTATGACTGTTTCCATTTTAGATAACATGTTGTCCCTTTTAACTTGGAGCCAACCCAAACCTCATACAGGGGCATGTGATACAGTCCTGTCCTATGAATTACCATCACAAGGCAGATGCAGCAGATTGATGATGGGAGCACATTCCTCTTTCAAGTTTTTCCATGTCTCAGGAAGCTTACGCAGGGTGCTGTAATACCAGCCCTTGGGCTAGAAGACATACTAGACTGCAAATTTCCTCTCCTGTTGGTTGAGATCCTATTTAAGACTGTGGAGTATAAAGCTCTGGCAGCAAAGTTATGCAGGAGATCCAGGAGGGAGAGCAGTGGTGCAAAAGAATTCTCCCAGTGCCTTCCCAGACACTTGGTTGTATTCACTGGGGAAAGCGGTTAAGTGTGCCTGGTGTCATCTGACTACCATTTTGCAGACTAAGAGGAAATATTACAAAAATTAGTAGCTCCTTGCACAATATTCTCTAAAGCATTTTAGTGACATAGAGAGCACATTTATACTGGAAGCATTTTTAACCCTGTCAGTTGGGTCTAATATCTAGGTTTGTTGATAAAACCTGCAAACTTATATAATCTTCAGTAATCCTCTGTTAAAAATTCTCCCATTAATGACTTCATAACAAACAATCAATGTGTTCAGAAGAAATCCAGAAACCCATTCATATCCATAATCAAATTGCAAACAATCTAAAGGGGTTACCCTTTAAATCTGTTTAAACAATAATCTGCCTTTCAACCAGTTTTTGCCTGTACCACTTCCGACAACATCTATACACTCACAACAAAGACAACCATATAACCACAGATTCTCTTTGTGTAGAAATCAAGATAGCTAGAATCCTGGTTTCTTTACATCTAGTTTACTGTAATGGCAAATTTAAACATTATGAACTCCCCTTGCAGTCTCTATTAATGCCTCCCAGATTCACTGAGGAGTAGACTAATACTTCCAGTCCTTTCAAAAGAGCTCTGGAGAACCACGGAAGTCTCTTCATTCCCACTGTATTTAACCCACTATGGTAGTCATCTACTCCTGATGATGCTGTGAGCATGTGTTGGGGGGCACAGAGGTCTTGAATACATGAGTGATTCCTTAAAAGAGAAGATTAGCACTGTTAGCAGTATGCACTGCTTTTGAAGCTGTAATTATTTGGAAGCGAGAAGGCAGGAAACCAAATAGAAAAACGTAGAAGGGCAGAGTGACAAGCTTGCCTGAAGGCAGGTCAGAAAGATCATAGCAATCTACCCGAAGCAGACAAAGGCCCACCTGTCACTTTTAGGATGGCAGGAACTCAAACACTTTAGTAGTTTATATAGTCTGTCACTGGGTTTAGCCATGATCAATCTTTCTTTGGCCGGCTGCCACTGAACAAAGGCTAATCTTACACCTAAACAATTTAGGGTTTTAACACACAAGAAGGTTTACCTTCTGGTTTATTCTGCAGGCCAACAGACATGACTGGTGAGAGTGACAGACAGAAGGCTTTCCATGCAGCTACAATTATCCAAGAAATTGTGTCTTGGCACCACATTCACCACATTAATGCCTGCTAATTCTACTGCCATAATGAGTAAGTCCATTAAAAATGAAATATTGACATAAATCTCATAACCTTTATAGCAGTTTCCTAGAAAAATTTACATCAGGTTCAGATCAAGGATTAATTTTGTTTCCAGAATGCAATCTAGAAAGGAACGGAGCTGTTAAATACCAAGCCTGCCCTCACCCACACAAAATTGTGCAGGTAATGGAAGCACAACAAGCAAGGAAGTTTTTCTCTGTCTGAAAAATATAGCTAAAATGTGGAATCCTAAAAGGAGGCAAGCCCTCTGCATTTTTATTTGTACTTGTGTTGGATGGAAAAATAAGGTTACTAATAGTTAAGAAGTAATCTTCATTACTTCTGCTTTTTTCCCCCTGAAAATTAAAACTGAAATCCCATGAGCAAACGTCCACTGACAGTAATATATTTACTGCAAATCCCACTGACAGATGGGCTGAAGACAACTGTTGCCAACTCTTCATAGAGTCCTAAAGGTCTACTACAGAAGGGTGGGAAGTACTCGAGAACTATCCAGGACATTGTAGAAGGGACATCACATTTTTTAAAAACAAATGGCCTTCCTCTCTGCTTTCTCTTTCTAATTCCCCTGCTCTTTTGTTGTTGTTGTTGTTGTTGTAATTGGTGCTCTTTGTATTTTACAAACATATATAAAACTTCAATTAAAAATCCTTTTAAAAACTGGAAATCTTCATGTAGGATCCTCCAGTGGATTAAAGTTACTTTCACAAACTCAAGAAATAAACTAAGCTATATATATTGTGGCAGGCAGAAGTCTGTTTATATCCGTATAACTGTGGAAGGCTAGAGGGCTGGATTAACCCTCCAGGACTCAATGGAGGGCCACACACACACACACCCTGGCTGCACCTGCTTCCATTAAAAATACCCCCCCAAGGGCATTTGTTTAACTGGAGGGGGGGTCAGAAGACCTCCAAACATGTTGGAAATGCCCTTTCTACCCTAGAGGATATTTTGGTGCATTTTGGAGCAAAAAATATTCTTGACACACTATTATTCTCTCCCAAGGGGAATGACCTTAGGGACTCTCTACATGCTATACACTTTACCCATCTCTGGTTTATATGGTACTAGTCCTACATTATGGCTGATATATGAGTATTCTGGTCCAAGAAATTCCTTTCTACATGTCACAACAATTATAAGTAGTATAGGTTGAGTCTGCCTTAATCGAAATGCTTGGGACAAGAAGTATTTTGGATTTTCTCAGATTTTGGAATATTTGTACATTTATAATTAGCTATCCTGAAGATGGGACACAACTCTAAACATGAAATTCATTTATGTCCCCCACATACCTTATACACATAGTCTGAAAGTACTTTTGCCCACAATATTTTTAATAATTTTGTGCATGAAACAAATTTTGTGTACACTGAACTATCAGAAAGCAAAGGGGTCACTAGCTCAGCCATCCATGTGGAGGATTTTGGGATTCTGGATAAGGGAACTCAACCTGTCGAGTGCAGTATTTGGTAAGAAAAAAATGTAAGTAGCAGTATGGGGCAGGAACACCACAAGCTTGAAAAGGCCAAATTTTTAAAAAGACAGTGCCAAATCTGAAAATAATTGTTTTCTTTTTTGCTGTAAGGCAAGACATACAGAGTAAGATTGGAAGAATTCTTGTACATATACGTTAATTACAGGAGGACAGGATTAACCAAACAATCAGTCATCATTCTTGGCCAACCCCACCCCTTAAACTAAGTACTTTTTCAAGTCTACTTAAAGTACTTTTAAGAGACCTTCCCTACAGGTCTGTACATCAGAAGTTAACTACAAACCATGTATTTATCAAAACTTCATCACTACCTCTTAGTGGAAGAGTACAGAATTATATTTAAGGAATCTCAAAATGCAACTCCTCTATCTTCTGAGAGGGAAGGCATGTAACAGGGGAACAGAATACAATACAAGACTGTTCCCCCCTCCCGATAATTTTTTTACATTGTCTTGAATTCACAAAGCCAAGATTAAACCTTAGAAACACAGTGCTAATATGGAAGAGCAACTACAGAAGTAAGCAATAAAAAATTCTTCTCCTTGAGTCATCAGCCTAGATAATTGCCTAACCATTTTAGCAAAGCAATTGCAGTGTTTACTTTATCAAAGTTTTAAGAATCAGGGCTAGGGGAAGAGATCTCAGAAAGCATTGCTACAGAGACATATAGACACAGGGCTCAGTGAAACTTTCCCCATCACAGCATCTTTCTAGCTTTTCTTTTTTTTTAAAGATGTTGTCAGATATGACAACTTTTGTGTCCCCTGATGATGCCTTGCTAAGCATTTGGTTATAAGCCATAAAGCAGGAATAATTCCAGCCTGTCAGGAGTCTAGCTAATGCCCAGTTTCCCCCTGGAGAGAATTCCTGTCAAACGTAATGAGAGCTCTGAAGGCCCTCTCTCTACAACATAATGAGCACTTAGGCCAGGCTGGTGATCAGCCAGCAAAAAGCATCAATTTGAGCCTGGCTACTCCCTAGGGGCTACACATCACCAGTTTTAATAAGAATTATGATTACTCTCTACCAAATGCCTAGGAACATACTGTCCACGTTTAAAGCCAGGAAGGTTTATCCCAGCCACCCAACCACCCTCCTCCACAATTTTCTTAAAGTCTAAGATTATCAAGACATCCCTCCCTTCAGAACATACTGCTCAGGTAAGAACGGATTTATTTAATTCTGTGCAATTGAAAACAACAGTATGACTCTAGTTTGTAGATTAAAGTCAAGGTTTATCTACTGCTGTATACAATATAATGAACTCCTACTGAGTATAAACATTATCTTTGCCAGCTTTCTCTACCAGAAATGTAGGCAGTTCATACTGTGTTTTTATAGGCAAGGTCAAACTGTCTACAAAATACTAAAATAGAGGGAAACAAAATTGGTTAAGTAAATACACATATTAAGGATAAAATCTGAGACGTCAAATTGAAGACTAAATTTTGTTGAAAAGTAACTCAGTGTTGAATCTTCTGCTCCAAATTACCATATACCTCAGTTATACTAGAAGATAAGTCAAGCTCTTAAACAAAACTAAGACCAACTCAGGTAAAATAGATGTCACAAGCCACTAAACTTAAACTTCCATTTAATAACAAGTCTGAGTAAATAAGGACTTGAATATTTTGTTCCTCCATGTATTTTATACATACATGCCTAATATTTTCAAAGTAAGGCTGCATGTAGACTGAATACTATAAGTGAAAACAGAATTAACATTTGTTCCCTAAATTCAGCAATATATCCAGAGACTATAAGATACTGTATTTATGTAAGTTAATATAATTCAGTATGCCTACCAAATGCACTGTCTATACCACTGACACTGTGTTGCGATAACTTTGCATTACCAAAGACAATATTCTTAAATCTGATAGACTTTGTAGACCCACCCCTCAAAAATCAAAGAGTTCAGAGGTACAAAAGCAGAATTCAGCACTGAAACACACTTGCTTAATGGAAGCCTTTGAATATACTGAAGATGTGAAGCCTGAACTAATCAATTTCTTCGCTGTGCCCCAGCCGGTCAGCCATGCTCTTTAATTTAATGAAACAAGAGTTTTAGATGAAATAGCACATATACATCAAGAAAGAATTGTATTGTTGCACTTTGAAATGTGTCCAACTGTGCAACTTCATCTAATGATAATTTTTTAAAGAGGCCATCGATTTCTGAAAGACTTATTGTACCAGCATCTTGATGAAAAAGTGGATGTCAGCATATCTACAGAATACTTACACCCTGCCATTAATGCTTTCTTTGGCAGACAATAACTACTCAATTGAAGGTCCTTTGGGCTGGGCAATCATTTAGCTTTTCTTCTCTTACGAGGTCCTTAGTGCCTTGTTCCAGTTCAATACTCTTTTTATTCACCATTATAGTGGCCATAAGTGTGAATTTTATGGGAACTTGCAAACTCAGTCATAACGAGAGTTTTCCAAGTCACTAATCTTTTCATGCTTTTAAATTGCTAGGATTTGAGCAACCATCACCATATGCTGCATGGACATAAAAGGCTGGGGAAGCAGATCCAAGGTTGCGCCGAAATGGAATTTCCTTCTAGAAATCCATTTCCTTGAAAGCATTTAACTTTAAGCGTCTTTGAAGCACTGGATAGTACCAGAGCAATGAAAATTGTTTCCTACAGTCCTCATCCCACCAGCCAGCACTTTAAAAAGCTGTGTATTTTATCCGCATAATTCCCCATCTATTAGATTTCATCTATTATGCAGCCAGTTTTAATTATAAACACAGAATCTCTTATTTCAAAGAACATTAAACATTTGTTACCAAATGAGTTGTGTAGCAATTTCTTACCTGTTTGTGCATTTCAATATTTAATCCATATGACATTTCATAGTACTGTAAAGAAGGAGAACAGTCTGTTAAAAATATAATCCAGAAACTGTCATAAACAAAATGGAGCAATGGTGTTTTGTTACTCCAAGAGCAATCAGGGAAACGGATTTCAGCTAAGCATTAAGAACAATGTCCAAAGAGCTTGTTAGGCAGGGGAACAATCTGCTTTGGGAGGCACTTGGCTCTTTTGCTGGAGGTATCTATGTGGAGGCTAGATAGTTATCTGTTATGAATACTGTGACTGGATTCTGCTCCAAGCAGGGGGCTGGAATAGATACCCTCCAAAGCCCTTCCAATTTGGCAATTTTATACCATGAATAAAAGAAATAAGCAGATGAGGCCATATTTACCATCACGTAGTGCCTTTGCATTTCTGTCTTTTCACTTGCCAGTTTTTCACATTCCAGTTTAAGGCTAGGAGGAGGAAAAACAGCAATGTTTAGCTATGTCAGTTCTATTTGCATTCTGAAAAGAAACTAGTTTGAGAAACTGTCATAGTATATACAGTGTAAATATAGAAAAGCTTTAGCCTACTGCTTTAATATAGAAGACCTAGTCTGAATACACAGAGTACATAATATCTATGCAGATCAAATTACAGAGAGAGAGAGTATGGAGAAACCATGAACAATCTAGCTGTATGTGTACTTTGCAGCAGGTACTTGTCCTTCCCAAAAATAGCTTCTTCTTCTTCTTTTAAATAAAATACTTTTATAATGAGTATGGCAGTGCAATTTCAGTGATGCCACGGAGCAACTGCTACATCACATATATGCTTAATCGCATGTATAACTAATTGCTTTATATCCCTACATTAGCTATGTATTCCTTTCAACTGAAGGCAAATGAAACCTATCTTAGAGAAGTCCGTGAACTTCGGCCAAAGTCTCAGTGAACTCAATTGGGGGGGGGGGGTGTATTTTGTATTTTTGATATCTTGTTTTGTAATCTGCTTTGATTCCACAAGGAAAAGGGGGAAAATAAATAAATCATATTATTATTATTATTATTATTATTATCATCATTATTATTATTAATGAGACTTATTTCTGAGTAAACCATCTGATGCTGCCCAATGTACAACTTACTTATTAATACACCTCAATAAACACAGAGGATGTTTTACTCTGCAGTGGCTGTTCGTTCCCAAACACTTTCCACAGAATTAACATCAATGGAAATTTACTTCTAAAACTCCCACAAATGAAATTACAGCTAAAGTGCACTTGCTCCAAATAGACACCTGAAGGCCGAAGGCCATTAAAACAAATCCTTTAGAAAATTCAAGTACCCAGATTTTGCTGCTATGATTAAAGGGTATTTGCAGTGGTATACTGCAATACCTGATCTGCTCACACCATGTTAAAACTGCTGTTTGATCACTACTTATCTGAATGGGCTTGATCTTTGAGTTAAGACTGTGTACATAGAGTGCTCAAACTGTGCAACACTTGATTTCAATTTTGTGTGTGTTGTTACAAACGAAGATAATACATGGTGAACCATAAAACATTCCTAGAACTGACTGTAAAAACATGTTTGCTTTGAAGTACTTTCTATTGGACATGTTAACAAGTAGGCTTAGTGGCGAAACCTAAAGGCCATTTTTATAGTGTATGCAGACACCACATCTGTCCGCTCTGCTATAATTTGATGCACACTGACTTGAGAGTAAATCTCACTGAACTAAGCTGATGTCTATTATGAAAGGATGTGCTCAGAATCAGATTGTTAGCACCCAAAATACGTTTTCAAGTATCATTTTGAAAACAGCCAGGAAAATGACTCCTTTATTAGGACTGGGGGTATCCCGATAATACCTCTTGCTTTTAGAACAACATTTTAAATCGATTTTTTCAAGTATTTAGCGGCAGAAACGAGGACAGGAACACTGACTGATCAAATGTCAACTCCAGACGGCTATCAAAGGCTTGCAAAGCAAATATTGACAGTTCCCGTGAAGCTCTGAAAACATACGAGGGAGGAGTGCAAAAAAACCCCTACAAATAAAAACAATGGTTCCAGTTTTTCCCTCCCTTCTCCTGCGGTGAGTGACAGGCCTTAAACTGACTCCACACGCCACCACCTGGGCGCAAAGGCTAAGTACATTTGGAAGAAGCCCAACACACCCGTTTGAACAAGCGCGTGCGGTGTGTGGCAGAAGGGCCTTGAATCCCCATCGGGAGCAAAGGAAAACAAGGAGGGTGTCGGTGAACTGTCCAGGCCGCACCTACCTGTGATACTGAGCTTGGAGAAACTGGAACTCTTCCTTGATTCGGTCGAGAGACTCCGGGATGGTGAACTTAAAGGACTGTCCTGCAGCCTGGTGCGGCGTCTGAAGGAGAGGGTGCCATGTTGGGGGGGGGGGGGGGTAAGGGAGAGGGAGAGAAAAGAGTCAACTTGTAAGGAAACTGTTTAGAGAAGGAGATGAAGGCGTCCCTTTAATCCCATGACCCTGGTAACCTTTGGCCAACCCTCCAGAACGCAAGCCGAGCAGGAAGGACAGAAAGCAGCCACTCAGCATGACCGAAGGGCACCAAAGGAGCCAAGGCGGCATTAAATATCCCCTTGGAGATTTGAGCACTGCTCGCCACCACATGCTCAGCCTCCCTTTCTTTAAACACACACAAGAGTCAGCCAAGAGGCCTGCTCCCAAACACCTTGATGCCACTTTCTGGTGTCTTCCTTTCGTCCACGACCAGTTTTGCTCTAAAGGCAACGTAGTCCTGGCCGATCTTGGAAGCTAAGCAGGGACAGTGCTAGACAGTACTTAGATGGAAGACCACCAACTAACACCAGGCACTGTAGGCTATATTTCAGAAGAAGGAACTGGAAAAACCAACTCTCGGTCTTCCCTACTTAAAAAACCTCTATGAAATTCATGGGGTCAGTCATGAAGGCGCCTTGAAGGTACATACTGGAAAGGCCCTGGATCCTGTTTGGTCTTGGAAGCTAAGCAGGGACCGTTCTGGTTAGCACTTAGATGAGGGACCACCAACTCATACCAGGTCTGGCAGCCTATATTTTGGAGGGGAGAAAGTGGTGAGGCCACCTCTGAGAATCTCCCTTGCCTAAGAAAACCCTATGAAGTGACTTGAAGGCACAAACTCACTAAACAGGCACCGGATCCTGTTTGATAGAGGAAGCTAAACAGGGTCAACCCTGGTTAGCATTTGGAGGGAAGACCGCCAACGACACTGTGGGCTACATTTCAGAAGAAAGAACTGGCAACCCCCCCCCAGAGTCTCCCTCGCCTGAGCAAACCCTATGAAACCCATGGGGCAGCCTTGCCGATGGAATCCATAGGGCTGGCCATGAGGCAAGTTTGGGGGGGAACCAAACCCTGCCTGGTTTTGGAAGCTAAGCAGGGCCATCCCTGGCTAGTCCTTGGATGGGAGACCCTGCTCTGTGGGACGTGGTCAATAAACTATGGGGGAATCCATAGGGAAGGAGAGGCGACAGGGAAAGCACAAGGGAGGGCTATGGGTTTCCCCTGGGGAAATAACCCGGTTTGGCACCGCTTTAAATCCGCTCTGGTCCCCACAACAAACTCCAACTCCCAGAATTCCATAGCAAGGAGTCAGACAAAGACTTAAAGCGGTGCCAAACCGCGTTATTTCCCCAGTGTGGACGCAGCTGAGGGGGGAAAAGGGTGGTCACTCACGGGATGCCGGCTCTGAGGGAACATGGCTCCTGGCTGCTCTCTTCTTCTTCTTCCTCCTCCTCCTCCTCCTCCTCGGCAAAGGCCCCAACTTTTCTTGCCTCCGGTGCTCAGGCTCTGCTGCTGGGCTGAGGGCGGCTCATCTTCGCCGCTCGCCTCTTTGTTGTTCTCCTCGGTTGGAGGCGACGGCCACAGGCTCCTTCTCTCCCGGTTCTTTCTTCCTTTCCCTTCCGCTCTCTGGGAAAAGGACCCAGGAGGAGGCAGCAGGGGAAAGGAAGGGGGGCCGGAGAGGGAGAGGGAGAAGGGGGCAGAGTTTGCCCGGAGGAGCAGCAGCAATCAAAGAGAGAAACAATCCAGCCTCCTTCGTCCGGAGAGTTTTATGGCCAGAGGCGGGAAGTTAAAAGGGGGAAGGAGACAATAAATACAATCTTCTCCTCCGGAGAGTTGCAAAGGAATGGAAACCAATCGATCAAAAGGGATCAAAACCAATCGGACCCAAAATCAGAGACTCCTCTCCACCGGCTTCGCCTATTTGGGGCCCGAAAGGAAAGCGGGGCGGAAGGGGATCGTCACCCCCATCATCCCCAACATCATCATCCTCCTCATCCCCGTCCGGTCGTCCCTTTCCTTCCCTTCCTTCCTTCCTTCCTTCCTCTCTTCTTCCTCTCCTTCCTTCCCTTTCTTTCTCCTCCTGCTCCGAGGAACAACAAAACAAAAATATCCAGGCGATCGATGGCCCCAAACTCCCGAAACAGATCTCGCCCAAAGGAAAATGAAAGCTCTTTCCTCTCTTTCTTCTTTTCTTTACGCTCTTCTTTTCTTTCTTTCTTTCTTTCCCGGAGAAAACTCCTCGGGACCCTCGGAAGAGGCAGCGGCGGATCTCAATAAACGGGACACAATGTATCCGCCCGCGCTGGTTACATTAACACGCGGTTTCACACTCCTCCAGCTAACCAGCTCCGCGGCCCCGCCCCTCCGCCCCGAGAGGACCAATCGGGTGCTCGGGGGACCAACGTGGGGCCGTGACGTTGCGCCAATGGGGAGCGCGCCTTGACAGGCATCGCCTCGCTCCGCCCCCTCCCCCTTTTTTGCATCACCTTCTTACTACTCTTCCTCCGCCTCTTCTTTTTTATGCTAGGAAGCCTTTCTAGGCGAGCGGCTGGACCCCTCCGAGCGAGGAGCCAATAGGAGGCGGTGGAACGCTCAGACCGGGGAAGGTCGGGGAGAAGGAGAGTGGCGAGGCGGAGGTGTCAATCAAAGTAACGTGGGGCACTTAGAGAGAGGGAGGGAGGGAGGCTCTGCCCTATCCAGTCTCTGCGCATGCGCAGTCCCCCTTTCACTTTGACTACGATTATTATTATTATTATTATTATTATTATTTTGACTCCTCTTTTACTCCTTCTTTTGCCCGACTTTTTCCCAGAAATCTGTGGAAATGACAGAAGGAGATAAATAAGGGCATCTTTCCTGTCTGCAAGACAGGCAGGAGCTGGACCTATTTAAGCAAATGGAGGGAGGACTCAAGAGTTGATGTGGAGGCTGCTTTAGGATATTGCCATATAAATATACACTATATATATATATATATATACACATATATACACACACACACACACACACATATACATACACACATACATACACACACTCACACATACACGTATATATATATATATATATGTTTTATTGTCTGCTCTCTCTCTCTCTCTCTCTCTCTATATATATATATATATATATAGACATAGCCAGAAAAACCCACAAGAAACTATGGACTCCAGCCATGGAAGCCTTCGACTTCCCATTTTTTTAAAAAAAACACTTGTTGTTGTTGTGTGCCTTATGGCAAAGCTGTTGTGGTGTTTTCTTGGCAAGATTTCTTCAGCAGGGGCTTGTGCTATTGCCTTCCCCTGAGGCTGAGAGTGTGTCACCCAGTGTCTTTCCATGGCCAAGCTGGGAATCGAATCCTGGCCTCCAGAGTCGTAGTCCAGCGCTCAAACCACTAGGCCACGCTGACTCTCTGCATTATAGAAAGGTGTTGTTATTATCACTCAGGGGCCCATGACCATGAAGTGGTTGCCTCAGAGAATGGTGTGTCCCTCACCAGTCCTGTCAAAGCTTCCTCTTCTCAAAGGCTTTGGGAAATGTAGCCTCTTCTCACAAGACTTTCCCCTCTTAAATCGTCAGGAAGGCCCCCAAAGGTGAACTCAAGAAGAGGAAGAATGAGGCACTTTGGAATCGTTTTGGTTTGCATTGTTTTGGGCCCCTTGGCTCTGCAGTATACAGTCAGTCCTCCACATCTGCATCTTTGCCTTTTGCAGGTTTGGTTCTTCACAGGTTGGTTAAGATGTTTTCCCTCAGAATTCCTAGGCCTTCGGGGGCAACTCTATGGTCAACATCCACCAGAACATCCACTACAGACTCCTGGAGAGAACACTTCTCTAGGCCTTTGTAGGTCCTCCAACACACTTCTATGGTCAATATTGGGCAGATGTCAACCATAAAGTTGCTCTGGAAGGAGAGCTTAGACATTCCTAGAGAGGTGTTCTTGTGGGTAAAATAAATTATATTTGTGTGAGTGTGCTTCCACTTTCACAATGGTCCTGTGCCCCTAACCCCAGCAAATGTCAAAGGCCCACTATATTTTGCTAATATTCAGGCTGACAGGCCCTGCCAAGAGATTCTTAACTAGTCCATGGCCTCCGCCCCCCCCCCACCCCCCATCAAAGCCTATCTTTTAAAGGATTAACATTAAATCTCAGCGCAGACTGCCTCATCCTTTGTAAGCTTCCTTGTCCAGGCACTGCAATGCCCTCCCCTCCCTTAAATAACTCCAAAAGGTAAACAAATTCAAAGTCTTAGCTTAGGCCACGGATTGGCATCCAGAACTGGGTGGACTGCAGCTCCCATCATCCTTTATTTAGCTAGCAGGGAGGAATGTTTGGAGCTGCAGTCCAACCAGATCAGGAGGGCTACCCAGTTTCCTCCCCTGTCTTTCTTCAGGTTCTTCCCAAACAGAATTTTACGCTGGTTGGACTGCAGCTCCCATCATCCTTTGCCAGCATAGGTCTCAGCGAGGAATGCTGGGAATCACAGTCCAACCCCATCTGGAGGACCACCCAGTTCCTGCCCCTGTCTTTAAGTGCTTCCAAAGAGAATTTCAAACAAGACCTCAGGCCTCCACATTTCAGTTTCTGCATTTTATAAGGGCTTCAGCAAAGACTTTTAACCTTCCCTAGGTTTTCCAAACATTCCATCATTTTGGTCCATCATTTTGTTAAATTATGGTCTGTGCAACAGATTACTTTTAATTATTAATTGTTTAATTGTTCTTTTAGGGGGGAGGGAATTGTGGGGTATTGTTGGAATTTTATGTAAACCACTCCGATTGTTTGTAAACAGAGAAGCGGGATAGAAATAAATTTTATCATTATTATTATATTGTTTTCTTACCATGGGAAATCAGTGAAGGAGAAAAAATTGGAATTACTAGAAGCAGATGAGGAGGCGTCATGAAGCACCCAGAAGGCTCATACCTTGATTTTAAAAAAAGAGCATCATGTGTTTATAGTGTCTTTGTTAAGAAAAAAGATTGAAGAAACAAGGGGGTGCACATAGGAGAACAAATGGTAAACTCTCATGAACAAGACAGTGGGATTGCACATTAAGATATTCATCTGAAAGCACCCTTAGTCACTGGACAAAGAAGAATAAAGAAAAAAGTCAACCTACTTTTAATGCATTTAAGAGGCCGCTTTATTATTATTATATTTATTAGGAGGCTGCTTTTGATAGGACAGCGGCAAAATTCCTACTTGATTCAGAGAAGCGCCATGTAGAACAAAACAGAAGAAGTGGTTACCCAGTGCTGAAGAGCATCGTGGTGACCCTTTTCACCTGATTTATATCCAGCATATCCCATAGGCCTGTTACAGACTCCCAAAATAAAGCTGCTTCGGGTCTCTTTGGAGGTATGCTCTTTAAATGATGCATGGGTCCTAAGAGTCCGGAGGTCGCACCAAAGCCACACTCCATTCCTAAGCACCGGAGTGCAGCTTTGGTCTAGCTTCTGGATTCTTAGGATACATGCATCATTTAAACAACATACCTCCAAAGAGTCTTGAAGCTGCTTTATTTTGGCAGTCTGTAACAGGCCATAGAACTATCTATGACAAAAGGGCCATAGTGCAAGGACGAGAGGACTGCATCCCTGTCAGTTTTATTCATTGGAATCCTGAGATACACCAGTGAATACCTAGCGCATAAGATGCTCACTCTGAAGATACTGCTTTTGAGTGCCAGAAACAACTCTCGCTCACAGTTATTCTACACAAAAATCCACTCCTAGTTGTCCACCCTTTATCCATTTTAGCCAGTTTAATTTAGGACTGGAAGTGAATCGTTTTATTTATATTTATTTTTAATATGAAGTTAGAAATTCCTCCTAATTGAATTCTGCTAACCTGTCTCCAAAAAATGGACTTCAAGACTGCTTTTTAAAAAAATCAGCCTAATAGTCTGAATTACAAAGTATGAAGGCACAATTCTTGGATCTAAGGTTATTTGGCCCTATTGATGTTTCATGTTTAAAAGCTGCTTTTAACAATAAATCCCACTTATCTTTGAAGAATAAGAATGCCTTAGGCACTGGGATGCTTTGAATATGGGTTTTATAAATGAAGTCCTTCATGAATGTAAATTGTGGATTTCACACATGCTCCAGTGAGATCAGGATACCATTATGCTCTACAATTCCGTTTCCTGTTTACTCAGAAATGAACCCCTTTAGATTCAATGGGCCTTTCTTCTAGTGAAGTGTGCACAGAATTAGGTTTGTCATGCCGGCCAAAATTCATAACGATGTGTACTTTTAGTAATTTTTTGGCATTTGAAAATGACACAGTTCCTTCCCGGAGGTGTGTTTATTGTATCTTTGTTGCTGAATTTGTTACTGCCATAATATTCGGTTGTCATATTTCTTTAAAACCTCAGTCCTGTGGTTGCATTCCATCCATAATGCCCAAGTGGGGTAAAAACAGGTGTGGTATCATATGGCTTGATTCTACACAATGACTGATAGTGGTGACACTACACTTGACACTTTAGAGTGTCCCCATGCAACAACCTCCAAGTGTTGCCAAGAAGAGGCAGCCCAAACAGAAACAAAAAGCAATCTACATTTACCATGCGGGATACAAAAAGAAGGCACTGTAAATTTAAAAGTGTATGGAGATCTGCATATTTCTGTGGCACGAACATCGGTGAAGGAAAATATATTTACGACTCTTTACAAGTCATACAAAGCTCATTTGAGTCATTTTAAAGCTTATCACTTTCATCAGCGGTTTTTGAGCTATGTTGTGGGTTTCTCAGAAGCTTATCAGGGATTTCATAATGAGATGGCAGACACATTTCTTTGAAAGACTGCTTGGCACCTAACACTACTGATCTTCAACAGCAGGGAATGCTGAATGTGTTCCAAGGTGTACTTCCAGTTCACACTACACAATGATGAGTGCCAATAAGCCTGATAAGCACTCTATGAGAATTGACCAGAAAAGGGCTGAAGAAACATTGACCTCTAAATGTTCTGAACATCAGCTTCCAGAAGTCCCAGGAAACCTGAAGGCTCGCTTACCGTGGTTGTGGTCCAATATATGTTAAGAACCAAGGTTCTACTTTTATTCTCCAGAACATTCTCCAGAATGTACTAAAGGAGAGAGAGAATAAATAACATACAGATGAGGAAACAATTCTTCAAAGGCAGAAACTTGTAGTTGAAATAACAGGCTTAAGGATAGAAGAGCTGTATGTTATATGCAATTTCAATGCATATTGTACCAGATGAAGAATATAACATAATTTTGCTGCCTTCACCAATGCTCAACTATGGACATAGGAATGAATCTTACTAGTAGTGCCAATGAAAACAGCCACACTGAAGCAAGGGTTATATGGTGAGTTGACAATTATATATATCCTTTTTATTCAGATGCAGGTCGGCCTGGAGGTGGAGTCGGAGCATGGCATTCACACAACACATGCCCCAACTCTGACCCCATGTTGCTGCACCACATGGCAGGTGGCGTCATGGCGCTCCTCTGGTGCTGTGCTTAGATGACATAGCACCAAAGGAACACCATAAAGCCACAGTGTGGCAGCTAAGGTGCCCTTTTCAGGGCGCAAAAATAAGCCACTTTTTGCAGCTCCTTTTTGCACCACAGAAAGGCCAGATCAAGGCCACAGCATGCAGTTTCCGAGGCAGTCTGCACAGCCCCTGAGTCTGCTCTAGTTGGGAGTATCAATAGGATTTAGGCCTATGACTCCTTCATAACAGGCAGCAGAGATGCATATCTGTGCGCTTAAGACTGCAATCCTATATCTGTTTGCCAGGACTAATTAAGATCAATGCAGCTTACTTCTAAGTAGACTCGTACAGGCTTGCATTGTGAAGTACATAAGTAATAGCTACAAACCAAGAAACAATTTTAGTGTAGAGTTATGACAGCAAAGTTTAGGTTAGGGTTTGTGTTTAACCTGCTAGCACATGCTGCTATTATGAGCTAAAAGATAATTCAAACAATGAATTTTACAATACGAAGAAGAGTTTTCTCCCTTCTGTATCCCATACTTGCTCATACATCTGGTGTGTGTGTGTGCTATATAATTAATGAAAATTTAATTGGATAAAATTATTGATGGGGTTTAATTTTATCAGGGCAAGTTCCAACATATCTAAAGGTACATTCTGCTAACTGTGTTCCTCGAAATGCATGCTTTCAAGCTACATAAGATTTTGATACCAGCAAGCATTTCCCCCTATTTTCCATTGCTGAAATGACAGTGGGAAATCAGAGGATATTTAAAGCCATAAAGGCTGGCTCATTTACATATTTAACAAATTATTCCTGTTCAACAACATTTGATGGTGGGTTGGTAAAAAAAAAAAAAAAACCCTGTTCTTTATTATATTGATTCACACATTAAATTGGGGACAGCTTCACTGTGACCTATAAAGGGCTATAAAAGCTTTGCTGCAACACACACACACACACACACACACACACACACTTTCCAGGATGCTTTCAGTTGTTATCTCACCCATGAGTGGACTGGGACAATACATTTTTCTACCACTGCTAAGTGTCATGTTCAATTCCTACACGCACTGCACCCACACAACACACATATATACACATGGAAATAGGTTGTGCATATTAAATACACACTACACTGTTCTGATCATGTTGTTGCATACTGGATCCTTTCATATATCCCACTTCTTTATACCTCCCAGCTCTCCAGGAATTGTATTCATTTTATGGATAGGGAAGGGCATGGAATGATTCTCAAAACCAAGCATCTTGTATTTTCATATTATACCAAGATAAATATTTACATTTGTACAATTAATGCTTTACTAACCAAGATAGTAAAGCTCAGGCTGTGATAATATTTTGAACTTACAAAAAAAAAACTATTGTTCACAAAATAAACCTAGTTCCACTTTTTTCAAAAAGATGTGATCAGCACTGATGATGGCATCATGGAAGCCCTACCAAAACATTAACCTAACTGGGATAATGTCCCACCAAAGAAACCCCATTTGCCTATAATGAAATTATGCATTTTAAACATCAGTTGATACTAATATATGGAATCGACCAAACTGTAGTGCTATTTAAGAATTCTGTCTCATTTCACTTTCTGCAATTTGGGCAATGTATAGCTACATATACCTGTAGGCAGTCAGGGGTTTAGCCTGCACACTGAGTATAGTCACTTCATATCATTAATTAAGAGTACCATCGAAAACAAGCATTGCAAATAATGTAACTTTGCACCCATGAGGTATACACACACACACACACACACATTAAGTCTCAGTCTTTTATATTTACAGCAAAAGAAAATCATGTCTGCCACATCATTTGGATTTAAAAAAATACCTCTTATGAGGGTTAATATTCAAGTCTGGAGGAAAAAACCTCTTTCCCACATTAGATGCTGGGTTAACTGTATTCATCATTAAGCAAAGCCACATTTGAGACAAAAGGCATTTTTATTGTCCCTTCGGAATGTCCTAATCCAAATTCATTTGTTTTCATCTGCCCAAAAAAGTCCTTGGTTATTCATGAATGTGATGGCTGTGATTAGCCATGGTCAACTGTTCTGTATTTCCAGAATGACTGCTTGGGCCTAAATTAAAAGTTGCTACACTTTTAGAAACACACAAATACTTTCTGATTTAGCAAGGTTGTAACTCGCTTGGGCTGATTTTGTGCTGCCTGGAGAAACACTAATGAAGGACATAATTTGAAACGTCATGGAGTTTAAGGTCATACCTTCTCCTTGATTCTCCTGCTAGGATAATTACAGTACACAACATTTTCACACAGTTATTTCAAAAGGCAGAAGGGGGGGGGGAGACACACCAGCAGCTAGAGTCTTGAGTATAAATAATCCCATTTAATCTTATGTGTAAATAAACAGGATATGAAGCAGCATCCAACACTGAAGTACGAGAAAACACTTTGCATTCATTATAATGTCACCTTTAATGCCCGTGGTTTTCCAACCTAAGAAAATTAATACAAAAACTGACAAGAATTATTACATAAATTAGCTACTTTGCAAGGGTGGCACTGATATAGTAATTGTACACTAACTTTCATACTGAATGTGATAAGGAAAAAAATGTTGGTTACATGATGGGACAGAAATTACATATATCACTTTCAGGCTGGCATAGATCAAGAATCTAGATCAGTCCCTTCTAAAAAGAATGAAGCAACTTTTGGATCTGATGGAACCCAAGCCAACACCAACCTGACCCTAGGATATCCTGTTTCAGGCTTTATCTTTGTAACCAGTAAGAGAAAATAGTAGTAGTAGTAGTAGTAGTAGTAGTAATAGACATCATAGAGTTACAAGCTCTTATCTTGCATTGTATACTCCTTCTGTATCAGAAAGGAGAGCAGAGTGGCAAACAAGTTGCTTTAAAGGCAATGAAGTGGATCATAGATCAGCTTCAAACAGTCAGATACAAGCAATCAACATGTTGTCCTGTAAAGGAAAAGTTTAAAAAATTACAAGACATTAATTTCACTCTAGGTTGTATGGGAAAATTTCAAAGTAAATTGTGGTCCATGTTAATCAGTGCTATTTGCATTTTTAACATCATCATCGTTGTTGCTGCTGCTGTTGGTGTTGTTGTTGTCCAGGCAGAATGCATAAAACATTGATTTTATCTTCACATTGGCCCTATTAAACAGATTAGGCATGAAAGAGTGATTAGTCAAAGGATTTCATGACCAAGTGGGAATTTGACACTCATTTTCAGCAGTGCTGGTCCACCATTTTGACCATGAGACCACACAGGTTCATGACCTTGGCTGGCCTTCTCCGTCATAGAGCTCTGGTACCACAACAAACTGCAGTTCCCATAATTCCATACAATTGAGACATGGCGGTCAAACCGGATTATTTCTGCAGTGTGGATGCAGCCAATGGTGTGGAACAGATGGGCACAAAAAAGTGTCCTGAGTCCATTCTACCGGAAGTGGGTCAGAACCCAGCTGTCCAAATGGCCTGCCCCCAAGATAGGCCATGGATGCAGAGGCCAACTGGACCATCCTGTCTCCTTTATGATTCTGTCCTAAGGTCCAGAGCAAAGCTTCCAGCTGGTTTGGAGGCATGTGTCATTTAAACAGCACACCTTCAAAGCAGCTGGAAGCCACTTCATTTGGCCCATCTGTTCATGACCTTAGTCTAATCCAAATGATAGACCAGGGTCTAACAGGATTAGAGTATGCACCCAGATGAAGGACTATGGAAAGCCATGCGATGCCAGTTCCTCTGGTTCTTTTGTTTTATCAGCATTATATTCAACCAACCATTGTGCATCGCAATGCAACCTTGGTGTTTTGCTCCCAGGAGTGGGGACCTCAAGTGTAGGAAAGAAAGAATGTGAGAAAGAAAGAGAAAGAAACAGTAGCAGGGATCATGAGCACTTAAAACATAAATAAGATCAGCTCCAAAGACTCTCTTCTGGTTTCACACAATATGGTAAAATTAGAGATTGCAGGAAACCAAGAGAATTAAATTGGGAACACTTGAAGAAAAATGACCTGGTTTTATGAAAATGACACATTGACTGGCCAGAGTGGTATTTTCTTTTTCCCCACATTTTTTTAAAAAAAGAAGTCCAACAATTTCTTTGTTGAGGCTTAGATCAAAAGAGGCCGCATATGTTTTCATTTTGTTCTAAGCCAAACTGGAAAATTATATCCAGATGTTTAATAGGCATTCTGTTGGCTTTTTTTAACCCCCGTTCTTTTTTTCTTTTTCTTTCCTTGCACTGATTAGATATGTTGGGACTGTTTACTTACAAGTGTAGCTGGATCATTAGCTAATGCAAAAAATGTTTGCAGTGAGTTGCTAATTAGGCCTTTTGGAAGCCTTCCATGCTTGTGAACAATTTGTACAGTGGTCTAGAAGAGATGAAGAAGTTGCAGCACTTCAGAAGTTGCTTTTCCTTCTGCGTCTGGGCAAAAATGTCTGCTCCATTCTCCAGACTTTCTTTGCCTACAGGAACCGATGTTTGATTCTAATAGGTTGAAGTGCAAATAAATTAGGAACAGACCACACACACACACACACTCATCTAATAATAGTTCTTTAAAAAAAAAACCTAACATGTGCTGTATGCATGACAAGGAAAATGTGGTAAACTTTGAACCATAATATTATCACATTGAGATAATTTTTGGAGCATACTTTAGAGACAGATGGGGAAGTCATTTATGAAAAATTAGTGTACTTGAATTCATTACTGTAGCACTTATAATTAAAGCAGCTCCTTTAAAACTTCAATACCTTTTGCAAGTAGTTAGAAGTGAATATATATATATATATATAGAGAGAGAGAGAGAGAGAGAGTCTAGATGCAAAGGATTTAAAAAGATAAAGAGATGAACAGACTCTTTCACCTTGGAGAGAAATTTTAATTTCCCATGTATGTTTTGCCATATGAAAGTCCGAGGTGATATGGCAGGGTGTAAATGTTTTAGAATAAAAATGAAATAAATACAATTTGAGAAAAATGTCAGTGATATTAACCATCACAGTGTTGCCAAAGTAATTTTTTTAGACTCCATGGCTCAGATCTGATAACCTTTTACATGCAGCATCACCTTTCTGAGATACTTGACACAGTGATAATCTGTGTAATAAAGACCACCTGACAATGCATCCTCCCCCCCCCCCTTGTATCTGCCTGAATTGAGTAAAAAGCTGCTCCTAAACTCCTGTAACATTTATGTTTCCACCCTGCTTAGCTTTCTCTCTCTCACATACATACTCTCTCTTCTTTTGATGCTTTTGTTTGTTTACTTGTTTTTGTGTTTTTTTTACTTAACATCAGCCTGAAAACATGCCTTGGGGGAATATGGAAGCTTGCTTACTTCTTTGACACATTTTAATTAGTTTTACTAAAGGAATTATTTCCTATTGTTTCTTTAATGTATTCAATGCTTCTGTTATTTTTATTCCCCCTTTCCATAGATCAACGGGATTACTTGTCATGTGTCTATTGGACATTGGTGGTCATATGTCTATTGGATATGCACCAATCCAGGTTGAGGTTACCAAAAGCAAAACATGGCATTGAAAATAAGATCTACATACAAATAAGCAAAGTCTTATTATCAAAACATGACAGCAGATATATTTAGTTTAAATAAAGTGAAGAGTCTAGTAGTAAGTATAAGAACACCTTAGTACAGTGATTACCAAACTTTGGTCCTTGAAGTGTTTTGGACTTTAGCTCCCAAAAGCCCCAGCCAGATTGTTCAACAGTCAGGAATTCTGGAAACTGAAGACCAAAACATCAGGGAAACCAAAGTCTGGGAATCACTGCCTTAGCAGATATGCCCAGACTTGGGAATGCTGACATGTAGACCATGTTAGTGGAAAGTGTGGTCTCCATGGTAGCTGAGGGTCTCTATGGCCTTTGGGCAATGAAACTGCAAGGTAATGCTCAGTCAGGAATGCTAGAATGTGTATCTCAGCATTCTCCAACATGGTGCCCTGTAGAAATCTTGGACAGCTTGTAAGTCTAGCCAGTGGGAATGAATCTATCCAGGGAAAATATCAGAGACCAGCATCATCAGACATTGGCCAAGGCTCACTCTTCTCTCCAGGCTGGCCCTAGACTTTGACAGAGTGCCATGGTGAGGTAGTAAGTGTGACCCTATTTCTTACTGTTTGTCTCACTTAAGTCACTTTTACTTTTCTTGTGACTTCCAAAGTATTTATGAAACTGCTTCACTCATGTATAAATGCACTTTAACTATGCTGTAAAATGCTTTGATGGTTAGTCACATGGATATTCAAACAAGCTGCATACAAGCTTTTACTAAAATAATAACAACCTTATTTAGAAGATGTTGCAAACAATAGATATTTGGTTGTAGGTTAATAAAGCATTTGTTGCTTCATGTAGTTGTGTTACTGGTTTCACTTGAGAGTTTTACTTTTTTAGTTTGAACTTTGTTGCAATGACCATTTCCTGTACACTGCTCTCCTCAGAGAATAAGAGTTACTGTTATCCAGGACCCTCACACAGTCATACTGCTGGCTTACTATCCTTAAACCTAATTAATAAACCTGCACCGATGGCTACCTATATCCCTCAAGATACTTCTTCACTATTACCCTTTCACTTTGGCCTGTTTCGCACAGGCCTTTGCGGTGCCCCCGTCACGTGCTAGGGGTTGGCCGAGGACCTAGCGTCCATACCGACCTCACCCCTAGCATGTGACAGGGGTGTAAAAATGGCCGCACCCTATACACACGGGCGCGGCCATTTTTACGTGCCGGACGCTTAGCGTCCGCACGTAGCGTCACGAAAATGACGCGTTTAGTGCGCCATTGGCACCTCGTCACGTCATTTCTGTGACGCAAGAAGAAGCTCCATTTTGGACCTTCTTTTTAGCTTCTCAGCGCAGCTAATGACAGCGCAGGCAGAGCACCGCTTTCCGGCACTCTGTAACACGCCTTAGAGTTGCTGGCTTACTATCCTTAGTACCAAGTACTAAGGCCCTCACAGTTTGACACCACTTTAACTGCCATGGCTTCATCCTATGGAATTCTGGGATTTGTAGTTTGTTGTGGCACCACAGCTCTCCGACAAATAAAAGTAAATATCTCACAAAATGACAAATCCCAGAATTCCAAAGCATTGAACCATGGTAGTCAAAGCAGTGTCAAACTTCATTAATTTTCCAGGTTGGTTGCAACCTAAATAAAACATTTGTGTGACTGTACTGATAGTTCAAGGGGGGGGGGGGGGGATATTGCAGCCTTTCCTGTGGTCATTTACCATTTTGTAGCAGCTAGAAATAATAGCAATACTTAACATTTAAATAGGGCTGCCAAGTATTCAAAAGTGCTTTATCTCATTAATCTTTACAACAACCCTGTTAAGTACAGTAGTATTATTGTTCCTACTGTGCAAATGGGCCTATTCACCTGTTGAGATCACAGCTATGACAACATTTCAACCCAAGATTTTGTGGCTCTTTGCTCTGTTCCTTACAATGCAATTGGCAGTCTTACACATATCTACTCAGAAGTAAGCCATACTGACTTCAATGGAACTTATTTGCAAATAAGTACAATAAGTGTCTCTCTGTGAGAAAGAAAACAATGGATAATAACAGAGAAAGCATTAATTATTAAAATCCTGGCACTATACCACAACATAATATACTTTGTATTTTTTTATTTTTGGAATAAATATATATAGCTGCTTAGTTTGGCAGAAGAGACTTTTACAAATGCTCCCTTTTTGAACATTTGCCCTGTGTTCATCATGTTTCTTTAGCTACTTTAGCAGAACCACTTCATTGCTTTTATATGCCAAAACTAATCTAAACAGTCATAATAATAAAACATTTCCATCACAGGTCACTTCTGAGATTTAAAAAACAAATACATACGCATTTCCCTCATTTGTCATAATCTGCATGTATCAGCCAGCAGAAAGGTCTAAATTCAACAAAAATCTACTTAAAAAATAATAAATCATGTACAGTATTATTTCCATTGCCAACAGACTATATGCAGGAAACAGACAACAGTCTTTATTATATTTCTTAGTTGCTCAGCTGTATATAGGGTTGAAACATTACAAAAAATGTAAACAGACCATTCAACTGTGCTATGAGAATTTTTAAAAAAAATCAAATACAGAATATAGAATTTGAACTGAGAAAATGACCAGATCATAGATAACTGTGCTATAAAAGCTGAGGTATCATGGGAATATCAATAAGTAAATGATATTAATAACATTAATATTATACTGAAACAGCTAGGACAACAGATATGAAGGCATTTTGAAGAAGAAATTTCTAGCATAAGCTTTGGTGGACACAATTCTCTTCATCTAATGTTCCTTCATCAGACTGCATCTATGAAAACTCATGCTAGAAATTCTTTTTCTTAGTCTCAAAGGTTCTCCTGGATTCATTCATTACAAACCGCCGCTTTGCGGCGGTGTGCTGCCGCCGCCGGTTAGTCCACGGGGGAGCTGGAGCCTCCACACGGCGCAGCTCCCCTGCGGACCGAAAAAGAAGCTCCAAAATGGAGCTTCTTTTGGAGTCGCGTTTGCGATGTAGCGAGGCGCCAGGGGCGCACTCGCTACGTCACAAAGGACGCGACGCGTACGGACGCTCAGCGTCCGATACGCAAAGATGGAGACGGCCATGTAGAAGGGCCGGCGCCATCTTGTACGGACGGAGTCCGTATTAGGCCCAGGGGCGTCTAGAAGAGACGCCCCTTTTTAAAAATAGGACGTCCTCCAGACGTCCCAAATGCCGGTTTGTAACCGGCCTCAGTCTTTTTTTTAATGCTAAACCTTTACTCCTTTCAATATTAAGACAACAAAAGCATCTTTGCCTGCCACTAGAAAGACAACATTGTAATCAGCAGGTGAGCTCTCCCAGGAAGACTGTTCCATGACTTGGGCAATGGGGTAGGCTAACTGCTGACCAGGGACTCTGTTGTCACTGACCAACCCTTGGACTGAGAGGTCACCCTGAGAAAGGCTTACCATCTCACGCTGGTTTGGCTGTCTGCATGGGTGCCCCACTGAGCTACCCAGCATATCCACTGCTGCTGTAGGTCACATTTTCCTGGGGTCAGAACAAATTGCCCATCTTTGATCACATGGCTGGCACCTTCTTCTGACTTCAGGGTGAGCCACTGGCAACAGCAGCAGATGCAGAGGGCAGCTTAGCAGGAAGCCCATGCAGACTCTGCCTGGGAACAGAGAGCTCCAGATCTCCTTAAGCTAACACATATCAGCTATCCTGAGCAGCTCAGTCGTATCAGGAATAAGAAATAAGTTATTTTAATTGGTTTTAAATGGGGCTATATCTCAGTTCTGGTGCTGAATGTGCCAGACATCATCAGGACTGTTTACACTGGAACTGGGGTTTGTGCCGTATGTTGTCTGAACAGGACAATGCCAGATCAGGGGGCAGGGGGAAGCAGGCCTTTTGGCCCATGCGGACAAGACATTGCTGATCTCTTTCCCACAATACAAATGAGCTGCTCTGTGTGTTCTCATAACCTAAGATAGCTGAGAAGATTTTTAAAGTAATAGAGACCACCTCATATCTGTTTGTTATCTCCTTGAGGTTTTATATTTTCCTACCACAGATTAATTGGTGCAATGCTTTATACCCAAACACTGATGTTTTAAAATATATACATATTCTTTGCAGCAAATAGTGGAAAGATGTCACCTTTTCATAAACTGTTGACGAGTGCTCATGGTATAATTATAATGGGTGTGGTGCAAGAGTCTGAATAGCAGAGATCAAAAGAAGATGAAATTTGCATTTACTGCCTCTCTCTAAAAATGTCAACACACATCTTTTATGAAGCAAATTTGGGAAGTGAATCATGTGCACATATTTCAGATACACCTTTTCAACCACCAGGTAGGTCCACAGATCAAAGAAGCTAAACTGGTGGGAAAGGTCAAGTTACATAAATAAATAAAAACATACCTCTTATGTATTTAAGAATGGCAAACTTTCCCAATTCTGACTTACTCTTGGAACATAGGAAGCTGCCTTACACCAGCATCCTGGAGTAAGGCTTCTATCTAGTCCTGTATGATTTCCTTTGATGGACAGTGCCTCTCCAGCTCTCAGGAGGGCTTTCAGGTCCCACCATACATATGATCCATTTTGGGCAGGAGTGCTCAGAAAATCTTCTGTGTACACAGCATATGCTCTACCATTTGTACTTAAAAGAGGAATTGTGACTCTGAATATGTCCTGGAGGATATGCATGTCTTCTGTAGATGGTCCTATTTATGTTTATATTGTACAGAAAGAGTAGAACACACTTACAAAATACTTATATGTGCATCCCATTTAGGCCAAAACGTAGAAAAAAAATACAAAGTAAGTGGTGGTGGTGGTGAAGATACCTGCATATCCACATGGGCCATTGATTGCCGGTACAGCTTGTATTCCTGCTACTTGCATGTGAAAAGGATACACATTGAATGCTCACTTATATAAATGCTAGACAGTACAATCCTGAACTTGTAAGCAAGTCCCCATGAGAGCAATGAGGCTTCCTCCCTGGTGAGTATAGCGCTACAGCATTAATGAATATCAGTTTAGACGAAGCAGTTTTGATGAAGCATTGTTTTCCTTTTGTGCTGTGAAAAATAAACACAGTTTTCCCACTTCTGCTTTGGGCATTTCAGCATATGAATCTGCATAGGGAACCTCTCTGAATTATAAAGTGAATATGTCTGTTATTGCTAATTGCCACCAAGTTGACTTTGACTTATAGCACCCCTATGAATAAGAGACCTTTTAAGTCACCCTCTTATTGGAGGCGCAGAGCTGTGGTTTCCTTGAATGAGTCTATCCACCTGGAATGGGGGCTTCTTCTTTTTCTACTGCCGGCCATCTTCCCAAGCATTATTGTCTTTTCTTGTGAATTGTGTCTTCTCATGATATGTCCCAAGTATGACAGTCTTCATACTGAAAAACAGGCCAAGATCTGCTCTCTTTCAGCTAGCAGGCAAATACCTTTCTGTTTACTCCAGCCTTTGAATGTCAACTGTTGCAGAAAGTCCTTTAACTGGCATGAGCTTTATTTATATCTCTATCATTATTATCATATTTTAACTGCCTTTTAAAAACTGTTTTAAGTTAATGTTTTAATATAATTGTTTATTCATTTAAAAAACATCTATACAATCCCTTGTATCATTTTAACTGTATTATTTTAGCTTTATTTAACTCAAATTGTCAGCTACCCAGGGTCCCATGTTGGAATATAAATTTAATGAATAAACAATATAATTAATAAAATATTTTATTAATATAATTAATAAAATTCCTTGTCATGTGGCATAAATATACAACAATGTAGCTATGCTGGATCCCACAGTTGTGCAACCATTTGCACAGCAGGTATTATAGTTTTGAGCTTATCTATTGCTCAACAAGTCTACAGTGTGTGTGTGTTCTTGCAGAATGACTGGACTATACTAGGAACTAGTCTTATGCATTTTTAAGGAAAATACAGCCACTTGCTCAACTATTTTTATTTTGTCTTTGGACACAGTGAGAAAGCTGAGTGGTCTTTTGTTGTAATTAACCCTTGTTAATTGGGATAAAATGTTCTTTGCAGTAAAAACAAAGGATGGCATTGATCTATGGTACAGAAAGAGGATGAAAGAGCATTTGTCATAGCTTGGCACAGAATGCCACCAGTAAGCTGTTTGCTGCTATCAGTGCCTCTTGGGCTCCCTGTGTTTATGCTTTGCTGAGGTGAGTTCCAAGGACTTTAGGGGCCAAACAAATAGGCCAAGCCCAGACATTTCACTTTCCCCATGCCTGACCTATGCATGCTTTGGTTGACATTCATTTATTTCACTTTAGACTTGTCTAGAAGACACTCTTTGGACAGAAATGGGGATATTGTTGACACAACAGTAGTTCATTTCACCTTTACATTTTTCAGTATCAAAAAAACTTGTTTAAAATACCTGGATAAAATATTAGTAGGCTTGATCAATGGTAAGCTTCAGGATAGTGAAGAAGACAGATTTTTGCTATTGTGTTGCAGCACAGCATATGCAGCAAGCAATACAATAATCAAAACTTGATCTGGGAAACAGTGGGATTCTACTCTGGCTGATTCTACTGTAACCATATGCACCTGTGTGCAATAGGCAAGGTAAACAGCAGCTGCCTCCAAATTCCCTTATTAAGAACAAAAGAGAGAGAAAAGAGACCCGCCTCACTAGCTCCCCCCTACATGTTTTTTTAAAAGCACCAGTCTTTAAGTTTGACCACAAAAACAGAAATCATAAGAAAAAGTGGTGGCTGCTGAAAGAAAAGGTTATCTTGGAAGCATGTTGGAAGAAGCCATCAAGCCGTCTCTAGAAAGTTCAGACTTATGTAGGGTGTAACTGAGCTGGTTGTTCCATTTCACATGTGCACATTCTTAATTCTGAAGGAAAAATAGTTTCTGAACTGTTGAACTAGTCTTCTTTTTTGTGGTGTAGGGACCTATCCCTATTCTTTTCATGCTATTTGTACCGCTATTACCAAATCTTCTGTTACAGAAGTAATGGCCAGAAACACATCTACTTCATTAACTGAATATACCTCTATGTTGAGTTGTCTCAACCAATCTTGGTTGCTTTGCACCTTGACACCTGGGAGCAGCAACCAAGCAACTGGCTGAACAGCAACCAAGAATCCTCTCACACACATTGCACCTTCAGCAAAGGCAAGAAGCTTTTCAGTCACTCCACAGCCAGTTGCTCAGTTGCTGCTCCCAGCTTGTCCAATAAAAGAAAACAGGAGGAGCAGAGTAGCTCTAACCTGCCAACAAATCTCACAAAGCTTAAGCAGGGTCCTTTTTGCTGCCTCTTCTCTCTCACTGCCACATGCTCTAATGCCTTGCTCAACTCAAGTCTGTTTGTCCCAAAATGGTGCCCTTCTGAGCCATAGAAGCAATGCCCCTGAGCCCAAGCCTTGCAAGGGTTTCCCAAACGCCAGTGCCACCACCAGTGAAAGAGCCAGCGAAGGGAGTGAGCTTGTGTGGGCAGGCAAAGAGTGGGAGACACCACCAAACAAAATGATCAGAGAGGCTGCATTGTGGTTTTAAGAAACCCCGAAAAGACGTTTCATCCAATCCTCAACACCGCCATGGTCTTAAAGTCTGCTGGTTCTCCTTGTCTTTCATGTGCACTGATATTTTGACTGAAGGCCCCTCTGCTGCCCTCATCAGTCCCCTGGATCTTTCCTCCACCCACTGGGAAGGGGATATCATCCACTTTAGGAATCACTGATTTAGAGCATACCTTGCTACTGCTGAAAGGAATGAACACACTGTCAGTTGATTTCCAAATTGAATCAGAGATGTCCGTACTTTCACATAAAATCCTACATGGTTTGGGACCCAAGCTGAAAAGTGAACACCTGTTCCAACTTACACCAACCTGGGTATTTGCTGATGCCTTCCTTTATGGTGAAGATCGGACAGGTGAAAAACACAGATATGGCTTTTTCCACCCAGGGCATTCCTTCCCCAGGGAAATTTGGCAGTCACTTGACCTTGTTATGCCTTGAACAGTTGGCAAAAAGATCTTCATTCTCCCAGACTTTAAAACATTATGCTTCTTGGTTTGTTATTCTGTATGTAGTTATTTCATTTAATATGATGGAATTAGCAATGGAGTACAGCATAGGAAAAAAAATTAAAATGAATGAATAAAACAAGTCATAAAAATAAATATTAAAAACCTTAGAGACTCTTCAAAGTTTCATCATTTTCTACACAGGGAGAATCCCTGGGGGAATATGCAAATTGTGTATAAAAGTTCACATGTGCAGAAAAGTCCAAAAAAAGAATAAGTGCTTCGTGTGGAGAAAATGCATATGATTTGCAGTAGCCATAAATGTACTGTTTGTGGTTTCTAAGTAACAAATGGGGTTGAAAGAAGTAGGTCTGGCTTTAGACCACAAACAGGGGAGAATAAATTTGTGCTCTCAGACCTCTTTTTTCCCCTAAAAACAAACCAAAACCCAAAAAAGAAAAAAAAGGAACCCTCTCTTAAAGTCTCATGCCGAGTTTTCACCGCAGAGTTAGGGCACGTCCAGACAGTTTCCTGAGCTCTCAATTCAGCAATTGTGTGGTAAACCAGAAGCTCAGAGAAAGCTATCAAGGTGTGAAATTCAGGTATCTTTTAAAGCCAGAGCTACTCAACAACCATCACTGATCCAGCAATCATTATTACCCACATTTATGGACTTGCAAAGAAAGGAATAGCGGAATGACTCTCGCCCTCAAAAAACATTAAATAGTGCATGGTATGAGGTGTAACATATGCAGTCTTTTTAAAAGACTAGGCTTTCTGGAGAGGCAAATCACTCTTTGTTTTGGCTAGTAAAGGGGTAGTCCAGAAAATTCGTGAGAGTCAAGGAGTACAAAAACAACCCTGGAAGTCACATGTTGCCCCACAGATGAACTTTGTGTAGCCCTGCTCTAGATCCTGTAAGCTTGAGACCATAGAGGTGAGCCATAGCCTTGAAAGAATGGCTTCTTTCTAGTTTCTTCTCATGACACTGTAGTAAAAGGGGTACCAAGGGAAAGACTTCTGAGAAAAAATGTGATATTGATAGCTGTGGTACATTTTAAACCAATCTGAGCATTTTTCTAGTGCTTGAACAGTGCTGATTCAAAGTCTGTCTCCAAGTCTATATGGAGGTGTTGTGTGTGCGGGGGGGGGGGGGCAAATTCCACACCAAATTTGGAGGTGAGGCGGGAAGAGCAGGATGGATTATCTTCTAGGCATCACCATTTTTAGTCAGGTCAGCCACTACTGTCAACTCACAGAACCAGGACAGATCAGATCACTGCCTGGTAGGGGCCACCATTTACCTTCTCCACCCAGAAGGTTATTAAAGGAAAGAGTTTTCCTGCTTGTGAGGTGGCCAGCATCTTGCTGTAACCTCAAAACATCCTTTAAAGAGTGGTGCAGAGGAGGGAAAAACCTCACGCCAGGCTGGTTTTCTCTTCTCCACTCTACCCCTGGCAGCATCTTCTGAGGTTCTAACAAAGTGCTGGGTGCCTCACAAGCAAGAAAAAAATTATTTATTTTAACATAAATCCTGGAAGAGAAGGTAAATGGTGGCCCCTGTCAGGCAGTGATCTGTCCTGGAGCTGTGGGAAACACAGTGATGTTGGGAGCTAACAGTGGACCACATCAACAGCACTGAAGAAAACTGCTGCAGATAAAGCAGGTGTGGAATGGCTCTGGGGTGGGTATGGGGGTAGAACGGATGAGGAATCCATTCAGACTTTTTGACCAAGTGTAGATGGGCCCTGAGGGAGTCCTGAGTAACGTAATTCCTGATGGGTCCCATCCTTCTCATTCAGAATCCTGATGGTAATAGTGAACAGTGGGCCTCGCCACCATTTTCATTTCCCCAAATGAAATGCTATATCATATTGCAATGGAAGAAAACTACAGTGAATTTTTGTTTGGAAATAACAACTGCCTGGCCTTTGCTTATACTGTCTTGTGGTGGACCCAGGGAAATTTCAACTTTTATAAATGAATTGATGGATGGAAATCTGTCACACCCAGAGATAGCATTAAATACTGATGGAGGAGAATTTCAGAAATTTGGGGGAAGCATTGGAAATAACCTTTTCTCATCCTCCTAAACACTGAAAGTTGTGAGTAGAGCTTGTGAAAATTACTTTTTCAGAATTATATCTTCCAAAATCCTCCAGGCAACAAAGCTACTGATGTAGTCTTCCCAAAATAAGTTTTCCAACTTTGGACTTGTGATGTAGGAAGGGAAAACAGCACCTTAAAATTGGGAGGAACCCTTCTTAACTTTGTAAGTCAATTGACACTTTGGAATGTTTTTGAAATCTACATTGCTGATGTGCATTTTAAGAATTATAACTTCCCTCATCTTGACAAATGATGTTCCATAAACTTAGCAATTTTATTCGCTGCCATTCCAAGACATTTTTCTGCCTGAAGCCGCACTCAAAAAGTACCCCTGCCAGTGGCAGCTGGTGGGTCCCATATCAGTGAATCTGGTGAATCTGCTTTGAGTTTTAGTCTAAACCTTAAGGGAGATATCCAACATATTGGTCCTATTTTGGGGATAACATTCAGCCCCTTGGACAGTACTTTTAAAGTTAGATTAATACGGAGAGAAGTTTCACTACCCCACATGGAAGTCACTAGCTGCCACTCTCCTTAACCCCTCCAAGGTCTAGCATGTGACAAAAAGTCCTTTTGGTCACCAATTCATGCTTTTACCATGAACCTGTTGCATGGCAGGTCTTGATCTCAGTGTCATTGCTGTATGCCACCATCTTCTAAAGTAAACTAGGGCGGGATACAGACTGCCCCTTTGGAGTGGCCTGAACCTGCCCCTTTCCCCGACAGATCGGGGCCTGAGCTGCCACAGCGGCAGCCCTGGAGGCCCTGATCCACTGCTTTTCCAGACCTCAGGGAAGCAGCAAAACGCCGCTTCCCCGCGGCCTGGAAAGGGGTATCCTTGGGGCTTCATGCCCCAAGGACACCCCAGCAGTGGTGGGGAGAGAGAGAAAGGGGGCGCTCGGCCCCTTTCTCTTCAGTATCGCTGGTGCGGCTGTGTAAAGGCTGCACCAGTGATACGCGGCGTGAAAGGAGCTCTGTTTTGGAGCTCCTTTCAGCACTGCTGAAAGGGCGCCAGGACGCAATGGCCGCACCACGCCCTTTGGATGCAACGTGGCCGTTACATCAAAATGGCAGCACCCGTGTGTACAGGGCGCCACCATTTTCACGCCTCCGTCACATGATAGGGTAGTTTTCCACACAATTTAGAATTTTGATTTCTGAATCATATGGGGAGCCTACTTTATTGTTACATTTATACCCTCTCTTTCCTCCAGAGAACTCAATGTGACATAGATGGATTTTTCCTTTCCCACATTATCTTAAGGCAACAATCATGTAAGCAAGAGTAGACTGCGAGCCAATGACTGCCCCAAATTCATCATAGCTCAGGACTTGTCTACACTGTTGAGAAATGCTGACCTCAACCCAAAGCTGTTGCCAGCAGTCCTCATGTCTTATGGCTACTTCAAGGAAGATACTACAATCTTGGGCACTTAACCCAACTTTACTCCAAATTAAACAAAATTGGAGAAAAGCCTGGTGTTTCTCAGATAGTCTGAAGTGACCTCAAGTTCTTTTGGTGTGTGGACATCTGGATCGCCATGCCATCCCCTTACCCACTCTGAGCAGCACAGGGAAAGGGGGTGGCCTATTTTTGGAGCCTCTGCCACTTCCTTGTGGACTGGAGCTCCACATAAAGCCTGCTCAGTGCACCACTGCTTCTGTTGAGGACAGAAACAGGTGCTTGGAGATATGATCAACAGGCCACTACAGCTGTAGCCTCACTAGCCAAGCAGCTCCCTGCCAGAGCCTGGCTGGTGCCATAACATCTGCTGAGGTCAAAATGAGGTGCCCATGTGATCAGAGAGGAGGGAGTAGAGTGATCTCCTTCTTATTAATCACATGGAGAGGCACGTCATTCTGGTTTAAGCAGACGTTCTGGTGCTGGTCAATCTTTTACAAGAAGTTGCTTGGCCAATTAGGGTGCATCCAGGGACAAGGGGACAAAACAGCAGGCTCAATGCCATGTTGACCTGGCCAGCACATGTACACAATGACACAGCATTGCTCTGGGTTTGGCCTCATGCATGTAGTTATCATTATGGTTGGTGTAGGGCCAATCAGAGGCATAATGCTCTGGACTCCCCAATTTAAGCAGACAGTGTAGACACACCTTAACTGGTAACCTGAACCTGGATCTCCAAAGTCTACATTTAGAGGCACTTTCACACTACATAGTGCTATGATTCCACTTTAACTGCTAAGGCAACATCCTATGGCAACCTGGAATCTCAGTTAAAGAAATAATATTTAGGATTGTCAGCTAGATATCTCTAGGGTATCACCAAACTACAAATCTAGGATTCTACAGAAGACAGCCATTGAAGTTAATATGGAATCATAGTGCTATAATGTTGTAGTGTGAAAAGTCCCCTGCTTTCAATTTTCCCATACAGGAGACATGTGTGGCCACTGTGCAAACAGTATTGAAGTCTTTGGTCTTAAGTTGTTATGTCCTCGTAGAGTCAAATAATCAATCCTTCCATTCACAGAGCTATTTCTAGAAGGGAAATCAGAACAGCAAAAGAGTTAGTGAAGCATAATCCCACTATTACCTTTTGCATAATTGTAACCATATGAGGGAAACTGGTGCACCCAAATATAGTCATTGTACATAGATATGAATCTTTCCCCCTCTCCATTCTTTTTGGCACATGTACAACTATTTATTTTTTTATTTTTTAAAAAATATTTCACATTTCATTTCTGGAATCCTGTGATGACAGATCTGAAGTAACTTTTCCTAATCCCCTTATTTTCTCTTTCTACATGAGGAATGTGATTATGTTTTATAGGTCTTATACCAACATGCAGTTCTATTGTCACTTGCTTTCCTACCTTAGTTGTAATGCCAACAATGTGATTTTTTATCTTTTCCATCTCAGACTTCACCTCCCTGCATGACATTTTTTTTTTTTTACAGTTTGTGTGAAATGTACACTCGTTTGGCAACAAGGTGGTAATTCACGCTATGCTTCACAAGCAATTGCTCACCCGTAACTTTCAGCCACCCATTTTACGGGCAAACATTATGGTATAAAAATATGTCTGGTTTAAGACAACGCCCCAAGACCTGTACCAGCCAGGGAAATTATGAATTGTATTTCTTTTGACATGTTTCCTTTCCACAAAGGGATATTTGACCTCTGTGAATGTATTACGGGCTGGCAGTGTTTCCCTAAGCTCTGGCTGTTGGGGCAGACTATAAACCAGTGTTTCCCAAACAAAATCATGTTGAAACAACACAGGCGCACCCACTGGTTTGCTGTAGAACATAAAAGTACTTTTTCAAATTAAAATAATAAACCATGATTCAGAAACCAGAAGTCCAAAGGTTAAGAACATGAAGCATAAGACTGAACACCTCCCCCCCAAAAAAAACCCAACAAAAAGCACAGCAGAAGAGACATAAATATATTTATTTATTCATTTATTTTTATAATAACTCAGCAAGAGATTGTTCCTTTGGGAAGGAAAGTAAAGCTGTCTGGAACCATGGCTTTTGCTATTCCAGATGGTAATGGACTGCTCTCTTCTCACTTCAGCCACTTTGACTCTACTGCACTGGGATAAGAGAAAGTTTGCCATGCAGAAACCAAAGAGTATCTTCTACCCTCAGTTAGAATCCCAGTGTATCCCCTGATGTTTAAAAAAGTCCCTTGTTCAAAACATTGTTAGAATCAGGAGTGTTCTACCCAGAGCCAGAAGACACTGGGTGCTATAAAATTAAAATAAGGTGAGAGAAAATATAATATGTATGCTTCCTGTACATTTTATGAGATATTTCCTGGGTCTAATGAAGTCTACTGTTTCCTCCTCCAATGTGCTGCTAACAACCAGAACACATCAGTTCTCCTCTGTCACATTTAGGGGTCCTTGAGAAATCGCCTGGATCATTTTTGTCCCAAAACCTTACATTGGCTGGAATATTTAGCAAAAAAGCAATACGTTTGTTGGGACATTATTTTTCTCTCAGATGTTCTGTGTGTCTAGTCAGGAAAGTGGCTGAGATTGCCCCTCTTTTTTTTTTTTTAAATAACTATTCAGATGACAATGTCATAGAATGCCTACCTAGGAGATCTACTTCTACGGTAGATTCTACAACAAGATATGGCTCTGAGGGGAAGTAAAGAAATGCCTTGTTCCAGTTCACAAGTGTTAAGAACCTTTTTGGAAATAGTTCTAGGGAGCCAGAGGGTTGTTGTTTTTTCCAGTTTAGAACAGATTCCTTTAAATCAATGGGATAAATTTTTCATGACTAATTTACAGTAAGTCCTGTGGATGGTAATTATTTAGACACATTATAAAAATATATATTTAAGGCATCTTTAAAATATAGAAGTGTATTTCAAAGGCCTGAATCAGTTATGGGACTTGTATGGCACTCCAGATGTTATTGAACTGAAACTTTCATCATTCCTCACAATTTGCTATAAAAGCTAAGGCTGCTGGTACTCATAGCACAACATCTGAAGGGTTATGCTTTGCCAATATCTACTCTAAGAGTAGCTTTGCATGTTACCTAAAGTACAGGCATACATGAGGAGAAGAAACACACTACAAACAGACAGCATTTTCAGTGATGTTGCTTTGGATATGAGAATTATTTACTGGATTTAACATTAGATTAACTGTTTGTATCCTTTGGATGATATAAATTTAATTGCCCCCCACCCCCTATTTATTATTTGTTATTTGCTCAAGGTGGTATATATGGCTGTTCCTCCACCCTATATTCTCTTCACAACAATCCTGTCAGGTAGTTAGCTGAAAGAGAGTATATGACTGGTCCAGTGAATGTTATGGCTGATTGGGGACTTAAACATGGCTCTCTCAATTCCCAGTCCAACAGTTTGATCTCTGTGCTGCTCTGGCTCATGTCTACAATAATAATAAGGTATCTATAGAACAGGAATGAACAAGCTCTTGCCCTGGGACTGCATGCAGTCCAACAACATTTGGAGTGTGATACAATTCTTTCTCCTGGCCTAACAGACCTGCTGACTACATGGTTTAGTGGCTGAGTGAAAAATGAACACTTATACGATTCTCACTGATTCAGTTGGTATATTCTTGCTGGGACTAGGTACTGGATTTAGGCCAATTGTTTTACTTTTAGAGTGAATAAGTTTGAATATAGCTACTGGTACTTATATTTCTGATTTGTGTGCCTTCAAGACATTTCTAACTTATGGTAACCCTAAGCCAAACCTATCACAGGGTTTTCTGGGGCTGAAAGTATGTGATTCACCCATGGTAACCCTATGGGTTTCCATGGTTAAGCAGGGAATCGAACCCTGAGCTCCAGGGTCATAGTCCAACACTCATACCACTACATCATGCTGGCTCTCCACTTCTTATACTGTTGTTGTTGTTGTTGTTGTTGTTGTTGTTGTGTGCTTTCAAGTCATTTCTGACTTATTGCAACCTTAATGCAAACCTATCATGGGATTTTCTTGGTGAGAGTTGTCTAGAGGAGGTTTGCCATTCTCTGAGGATGAGAGAATGTCACGTTCACCCAGTGAATTTCATGGCCAAGTGAGGAATTGAACCCTGGTTTTCAGAGTCATAGTGCAGTACTCACACCACTACACTGCACTGGCTCTCTTATACTCACTACACTATAATTTAATTATATTGAATTATCAAATGACATTATTAAGTAATCACATTATCAAAGTAAAAACATGGACATCAACCTTGGCAATACTGGTAATATTTACTAGTATATAAAAAATGTCTGTTTCTTTGTGATGGATTGAAACTGCCCCGAAACGGCTGGCTGGAGGCGCAGTAAAAAGAATCCAGAAAAACCGGGTTCTTTTTGTGGTGCCCAACGCACTTCACGAGTGCGCCATTGGTGCACCAGTGATCTGTACATTGCACGTCGCTTATGTCATCATGGCAGTGCCTGTGTGGATGGGATGCCACTGCCGTGACATGCTAGGGCTTGGAAGTGGGTGGTTACTGTGCGTTCCTAAACCCTGGTATTGGTGGCAGCACACCACTTCGGGCCCATCTGTCCCAGGCCTAAATTAGTTAATTCCCTACATATATGTGTGCATGTAGATGTGATTTGGCCTCAAACTGATTTAGCTGAATTTATTTCACACTTGAATCAATGTCAGCCCTCCCTTATTTCTACTCCACCAAGTTTTAAAAGCATTAAATGTCTGCTACTGAACCATATCATTGCAAGACCATTCACCCTTAGCCAATAAGCATAAGGCTTCATCAACTGCTTGCTTGTTCTCTTGTTTATCTTATATACACTGCTTACTCTTCTGCACAATGAACAGTTCTGAGGCAACACATGCTGACATCTGCACTGAATTGCTCCTACTTGTTGGCTTTCTTTTGAAATCTCATGGGCTGACAGATTCCTTTTTTAATTGAAAGGAACATTTAAAGAATTTTCATAGTTTTATTCATGGCTTCCTGCCCTTTACTTGGTCTTTTGATAGCTTTCGTGTGTAAAATTATCAGCAAGTCGCTGAAAACTGGCAAAAATTAAGGACATTTTTAATAGCATAATTACACACATGAGGGAAATCATTAGTAAGTGAAATGAGCTGTTTTCTTTTAAAACTATTCCACTGTTATGCTGCATCAAGATTGCCAGATGGCGGCTTTTTGCCCTGACCTTCAGGTGTTTTTTCATGTGTGCGATTATATTTTCAACTACTTTGCTCATTTCTAAAGCGAGGGGGGGGGGGAATCAGCAGATATATAGGTCAGAGGTGGTCGACTTGTGTGTCTCCAGATGTCTTTATGCTACAGCTCCCAACAGCCCTAGCCAACGGTGAGTAATAAAGGGAGTCCAACAACATCTTGAGGAGGGGGTCACAGTTACCCATCACTGATGTAGACAGAGAAGAATGACTGCAACTACTCTGGCCCATAAATCTTTGAGAACAACTTGAATGTCAACAAATAACCACACTGTTACACAGAGATGTGGGAGGACTGACATGACATGAAAACCGGTAACTGAAACCCATGTATTGATATTATTTAAGCTAATTATAGCTTGAGTCTCTCTTATCTGGAATTCCAAAACCCAAAATATTCCAAAAGGCAAAACCTTTTCCCATGGGTGGCTAAGACAATAACACCTTTGCTTCCTGATAGCTCAGTGTACAGAAACTTTGTTTCATGTACAAAAGAATTTTAAAATATTGCATAAAATTACCTTCATGCTATGTGTTTAAGGCATATATGAAACATATATGATGTTGTGTTTAAACTTGGGCCCTATCTCCAAGATAACTCATTATATACATAAATGCAAATACTGGTATTCCAAAATCCAGTAACAACAACAACAACAACAACAATCTGAAATCCCAAACATCTGTGGCCCCGAGCATTTCAGATAAGGCAGACTCAACTTGTACACTTCTTCAGATTAAAAAAAGAAGCCCAAACACCAGGCAGCTTTCTTCCCACTGATGGTTGGTATAGTTTTATGGCTCTTCCCAGGGAGTGGCATAGGCCCATAGCATTTTCATTTGCTGTGTTTTGTCTTCCTATCTTCCCTGTCTCTCATGCCCTCTCTGGTGGTCTTTTTTTTTTTTTTAACTCTGTGGTGGCTCTGAGCAGCAAAAAATGTGACAGATAGTCAAGAACTGAGAGGAGAGAGTGGCAGAAAGAAGTCCAGGGTGCGCTGTCTGAGCTCAGTTTTTGGCTCTCCTTCCTGTGAATTTTATTGCAAAGGTCAAACTGTTTCATTATGACCCCCAATTAGCACTTTTTTGGGCTAGCCATTGGTTGCTCCTTAGCCTCTCTCTGAATATTGTCTTTTGGTTTCCTGGCCACTGTGTTTGGTATTTGCAAACAATACTAAACACAGAGTTTCCTTTGCTTTGTGCCACCTATTAGCTGTATTAACCCAGTATTTCTGTTTGTCAGTTGGGTGTATTTAAAAAAAAAAACTTCATCCACACCATCCTGCCCATCCTCCCTTCCATGTTTGGGCTTCTCTGTCCCCTTTTTGAGTAGCACAGTGGAATTGACCTGAACCAAAGTGATGGGATATTAACCATCTCTTTTTCCCCCCTGCACACCAAATTTCAATTTTGCTGATACTACATAAGTGTAGCCTTTAATACAACAACAACAACAACAGCAACATAGCCCCTTGGAGACTCCACATGTATCCTATTGATAGTGGGGTGTGAAACTAGATTATTGGTGGTTTAGGGGCTTGTTGCTTTTTAGGCATTGTTGCAGTGTCCTCTGGGTTTGGGGCAGTGCTTCTCAATTATTTTCTGTCATGCCCCCCCAGGAAGAAGAAAACATTTCGCACACACACCCCCCCCGCGCGACTGTAAATAGTATCATTTGTCTATAAAATTGTTATAAGTACACCTCTGCATAACAGAGCCTCGCGCCCCCCTTTACGGAGCCTCGCGCCCCCGCTGGGGGGCCCGCCCCACTATTTGAGAAAGGCTGGTTTGGGGGAAGGTTACTTGATATTTCTTTGCTGCTTGAAATATTTATCTGGAATTTAGTCCAGCTTCTCTTCCTTCCACCTCTTTTACTACTAACTTCAATAAACGTTTCCTACGTCTTTCCAGTATGTATATATTTATTTTTAACCTCATTCCTTCTCTTTCACTGGGCTGGCTGGATGGGTGAGAAACTGGGTTTTCAAAAATCCACGCAATAGTTTCTTTCCTTTTCTCTAAAGTTCAAAACTGGGAGAAATTCATGGTGTTACCATGTTCTGCATATACTTGCTTGCTATGAAACCCACGTCCTACATTTCCTTATGTGTCCAAAGTGCCTCACTCTGCACATACTTAGTTACTGTGCAGGCCAGATTCTAAACATACTGACATGCCACGAAGACAAATCCCACCCAAAGACTCAGGTCTAGTTCTATACATCTAAGTGATCTGATGATTATGTATGAGGTCCAAATACAAGGCACTTCCAAAAGTATCTCCAAAGTATCCATGTATATGGAAATGATAATATACCCCTTGTCGTGAAAGGAGGACTGTGTCCCACATAGGAATTTTAAATAAAGACCACAGGCAAGACAAATCAATCCTGCACTTCACTGTGGCCAAACACAAAGTGTATTTAGGAGGTGTTTTTTCTCTGCTATGTATTCCACTCCTACCATAGTGTTACTTTATAAGACTAGTAAAACCTCTCAGAATCGGAGGAGATCCACACATCCCTAATTTGTACCATTTATCCTCTCCCCATATTTATTTATGGACCGTATGGTGTGATTTGTTACAGGCTGACCAGTCTTACTCTTTCATTGATGCATATGCCTTCGGTATTTGTTTTTAGGGAATGTGCATGTCTGTGTGTATCTGCAATCAATATCATAAGGAGAAAAAGGACTTTGCCCAGGTTTCTAAAAGGATAATTGAACAAATGTGTAGGAGAGTGCTACATGCCTGCCATGAGAACACATCAGTTTTAAATTATGAACCATCTATTTGCATTATAGCAACTTCCAGTTTAACATGGCACATTTCTGAGTCAGTGAAAAGGTCCCGCAGTTCCTTTTTCTTTTGGCTCTAAGTCAGATCATTATATTCTCAGTACTGTTTGAAGACCATCATTAAGATGTTCTTTCTCATTGTAGGAACATATGGTTAATCATTTGTGACCACTTGTGTGACTGGATTTTTTGTTTGTTTCCAAAAAGACTGGCATCTCCCGAGGTACGTTTAAAGAATTATTCACACATACACATTCATACTATTGGTGTGATAGTCATGATTAGCCACCTGTCATCCAGTGTTCTATTTTAAAAGTTTCAGTGCATAGTCAGTTCTAATTCATGGAGAACAATGCTTCTGTTGGCATTTCAAAGCAAGTGTTTTAATAAATGGGTTTATATTTGCTGACAAGCACTTGGGCTACATTGTCCTTTTAGGACCGGTTGACATATTACCTTGTCCATGTGAACAAAGAGTGAAAGACCCTAATGAGACATCACTCAAGAATCATCCATCCTGTGGGGTAGAGAGTGAGAAACTGTCCTCTTCATTTGCTGCAGCTTTTTTCAGCTGAGATGACCCCATCCTTCCCCTTTGAAGTCAGTGAAATCAACTACCCTGAGTAGAAGAAAGGAGTTATCCATCTACAAAAGCTAGTACTTTCTGCAGCTAGGCTGAGATCTTCTTTCCACTCACAGAAGCCATTAGAACCAATTACTCTGGAAGGAAGAGATTCAGTAGATGGTGAAACAGTGCCATCTTTACTCACTGCTGCTTTTTATCAACAGGACTAGGCTTCACTTTCATCCTCATAGATGCCACCTATCATGTGATGAAGAGTACCAGAATCCAGAGGCATCAACAGGAGGTGCAGGAGTACAGGTCACACCAGGTGAGACCTTAAGGGGAGGTGAGACCACTGCTCCCCAAACATCTGCCTTTTGACAAAAACAGTCTGTGGCATTCACCTGCATCTTTTTAAATGCTGAAGAGATGATGTGAGTGAGGTAAGGCTCAGTGAGAGGAGAAAAGTCCCAGGTTTTTTTAAAAAATATTTTTTTTAATTTTTTAAAATTCTTTTAAAATTTCTTTAAAAACATACCTTACCAGATTTTTACTTTAATCACATGAAACAAAGTACATGTAAATACATTTGGGCTGTGCATATGATATTATAATTTAAAGGTACACTTTTAATTTTGCTAGTTGTTTATGTCACAACTATTACCATTACATTCAGTGACATACAGAAATGACAATTTATGAGTAAAATTAGTACAAAAACATTACTAAGGATTCTGTATGGTCTGGTATGTGAGGAGGTCAATGGAGGGGTGACTCCAAGAGTTACTGCACTAGGGGATATCAAGCCTAATGACACCACTGACAGAACCTGGCCTTACCTCAGTGGCAAGAGTGACAAAGAGCTGGTTTAGATAATGGGACTTGGCAGAGGCAGAGAAAGGTTGTAGTATAATCTGAAAGAAGCTGAATCAGAAATGGTGAAAACATGGAGCTGGTGAGTTCAGTTAGGTCTATGTAGTACAAACTTATCATAGGGGATACCTGCAGGAATGGAAAATTTCTGACTGTAATATTACTGTGCCCGAGAAACAATGTGCCCACACCAACCACAGACTTGCTATGTGCAGATTTGAGCTTTTGCAGATGATAAAGCCCAACTTCTTAAATGAGCTCACATGCATGCACACATGCATGCACACCCACTGAAAACAACAGGACTTGAGGTCCAGTGTTTTTTGCTATCTGCAAGGGAAAGTCCAAAACAGATTCCCCATGGATAGCAAGGGATAGCAAGTGGCACAGTGGTTACATGCCTGTACTGCAGGATGAGCCCTGGTGGCACAGTGGTTACATGCCTATACTGCAGCCACTCACTCACAAACCGCAAGGTTGTGAGTTCAATACTAGCCAAGGGCTCAAGGTTGACTCAGGCTTGCATCTTTTCAAGGTTGCTAAAATGAGTACCTAACTTGTTGGGGGGCAATTAGCTTACACATTGTAAATTGCTTAGGGAGTACTTAAGTGCACTGATAAACTATACAGAAATGTACTTGCTATTGCTATTTACTCCCACATGCTGTATGTATTCCCTTTTTTAAAAAAAGAAAAAGCAGTGTCCACCTATACTGTCACATTCCTATAATTGCATATAATATGCTCTAAGAAGTTAAAATAAAGAGAAAATCCAGTGCAGGAGGCATCTAACATCAGGGCACAGCTCTGCAACACCTCCCAGGCCCAAGCAAATCACATTTATGCTAAGAAAAACGGAGATATTTTTGTCAGTCTTCTCCTCTTTATAATGTATGTGTTGATGGAAATGTCAACAACCTGCCAAATACTGACAACTTGGCCAAGGCAACTTCATTTAGCTAATTGGCCAGTATGTTTTCCAATATGTGTGCTACTGACTTAATTAGAGAGAATGTAAGAAGTGTTTGTCTGTGTTGTTTTGGACAGTGGTTATCTACTGAAATTTTATTTACTGGTAACATATGGCAATCTGGTAAAGTATTGCCAAAATGACAATAACATTATAGGAGTGAATTATTTTTAATATTCTTAGCATCTCACCCCCCCCCCCCCAGCATGTAACATGTTGTACTATTCTTATCCTATTTCTCTTTCCAAAAATTCTGAGAAGCCGATTAGAATGAGAGGCAGTAGTTTATCAAAATCCAAATCCAAAGCCTTTATTTCAGAGCGCAGACCCCAGAAGCGTCAACTAAAATGGAGCATCAACAAAAATGACCATATGTCATATAGAAGGCCTGGTTTTAACTCTGGCAGCTCTACCTAACATATTTTAAGGTAACAAAGCTAGAAATCAGGGTAGGCTTTTGTTTGAGATTTTAGGGATCTCTTTGAACATCTTCAAAAGCTCCTTTTACGTTCAGACTAAAACCTAGAGCAAATTCACCACCCCTACAATATTAGGGCTCCCATCTGCCACTGGATTTTGGAGACCAAATGTTGAACTATGAGTCCCATCAGCAAGCAGGGCATTGTTGTGCAGTGCATGAGGACGACACCAGAGCAGAAGAGGTATCAATGTAGGCTAGATGAACAAACCGTTTCACTCACAAGAATGTAATTTCTTGGTATGTTGAAATAATAAAATCCATGTTTGTATTCCCAAATGATTTTTGAAATGTAGTCCTAGATCAAATCTCAGGTATTACATGTCAGACTGTCCATTTTTGTCCTGGTGTTTTACTGCTTTCTCTTTATATTAAAAATAGCAGTTGTACAAAACACAGAACACAGAAAGTTGATTGCATTTTAATTAACCTATTAGAGATCACCACATGGAAGGACAGTAACATAAGAATGGGCAGTTGGTGGAAACTAGCATGAGACACTTGGAAAAACTTTCTTATACCATTGTAACAGACACATAAAAGGCAACTCATTTCATGAAGACTGATAAATGTTTATTAACTATATTAATGAACATTTACAACAGCTGCAGCCTTCAATCAGTCAGCTGGACTTCTGGAAAGACACTCTGATTTTGGGCACCTCTTCACCATGGGACCAGCATTCAACTAAATCTTACCCTTTATCTACTTTTCATTATGATAATCAGGACTGAACACTTTATCAGATACGAATTCATGTCTTATGCCATTGTTCATGGGTTTTGTGTTATATGTTGTTTTCATCTATCAATAAAGTGTGTGTGTGTGTGTGTGTGTGTGTGTAAGCTTTTCAGAGGATTTTTCATTTAGTGTCAAGTGGCATTTCACTCCTGCACAGAAAGGAAAGACTATTTCTGTTTGGAATCCGCATGAGGATAAGAGCTCTTTGTGTTGCTGCAGGACGAACAAAGCAGAAAGAGAACCAATTCACAATATCACCAGACAGACTAGCAGTTAATATAGTGCATGCTTGACTGGAAGTATTCCTTCCCAACAATAGCCTCAAAGCTAACGCTGTAACTTAACTATAAAAGAGAAAAGGATTAGATGGGGGTCATAAACGACAACAATATGATTGGTATTCAGTCAGATTACAGATGCATATCTGCAGGCCTCATGCATCTCCTTTACTCTAAACTGGTGGTATATTCAAGAGTTATGTTATCTAGTTTAAGTAAACATGAGGGCAGCATGGTAACTCCATGCCCCTCCACTAAGACCCATCACAGCATCAGTCTGAAGATGAGAGTCTCTAGAGGCTCTCCCTATGGTCAAGAACCATGACATTCAATGATTCCCAATTGTGTGGAGAGTCTGCATGAAGGAGGCTCTGTTCTTTAAACTATCCTTTAAAATATATGCGTTTGATCACTGATTTGAGCAACCTGAAAGTATTTAGCTATTTACATTATTTTTAAACTCATCTTTCAATTCCAAGATAGTTGAAAACAGTAGGAAATTGACCCAACATGAGAATAAAAATATAAAAATACAGTCAACAACAATGCTGTGAGGAGCAGAGATAAGGCATACCTGAATAGCAATTCCAAACAGAGCTACTACAGTTTTCCACCTGTAGTAAGGTAGAACAATGTAAGCTTTTCTGAAAAGGAAAGTCTCCATTGTATGGCAAAAACCTATGAACAAATGGGTAAGATGGATCTTTGCTGGATTAAAGAGCCAAGGCTTGGGCACATCTACTGAGCACTCCCCAGTCACAAAAAATACACTAATGAGGATGTTGAAACACATAGAGGACCTCTGTAGCAGGTCTCTATAAACAGACAAGTATGCATAAGAAAACTGGCATGTACAGAGGCAAAACACCATTATTCTAGAACTATGTTCAAGAGATTTCTGATGTTCTTGTGTGCCTCCAAGTCTTTTCTGACTTATGGCAACACTAAGGTGAATCTATTATGGGCTCTTCTTGACAAGATTTGTTCGGGGGTGGTTTGCCTTTGCCCACCTCTGTAGCTAAGAGAGTGTGGCTTGCCCATGATCACACAATGGGTTCCCATGGCTAAGCAGGTACAGTATTTGAACCCCAGAGCTCAGGGTCATAGTCCAACACTCAAACCACTACACCATGCTGGCTATACTGGTTGTTATCATTTTAAAGGTACAGATCTGGTCCTGATGTTGTATAAAATGCACTTTATGTGTATGTGTTCTAAGGACTACAATACAATAGTGAACAGGCAAGTAGCTGAGAACTTTAAAAAGGGTACTCTTGAGGAGTGTGAAGCTACACATACTATTTGCTGAATATAAAATACATCTATGAAACCTATATGATATGTAAAGGATATACAGATTCTAGTATCGATCACCTGCAAGGTTTGTGACAATGCTGTACAAATTAAATTGTAAACTCCTTGGGGCAAAGATATGTTTCTCCTGCTTAATGTTTGCTTATGAGGACTACATAACAGGGACTTGTTTTAAAGGACTATGTAATATGTATAAATAGTCATGAATGTGCATTTTTGTAAATGGTATGTACACAGATATCCACATATCCATATGTATATATGTATACACGTGCATACAAACACACATAAACCCTTATCGGCTTATTTAATAATAATAATCTAACTTAATTTAATAATTTAATTATGTTATCTCATAATTTAAATGTTATCTCACAATGTTTTGCTTTTACCAGGATAAAGTTATTTTGCTATAATTTCAGTTAGGCTATGTTTATTGATGGAAGATTAATTAGAAAAAACATGCATTTTCTATTACTATCCTGGAACTGAAATTATTTGCAGTGCTTAAGTGTAACAGTGGGATTTCAAGCAGAAAGTTTTCACACTGGAATAATGAAATGACAATTAGATTTTAAATCTTGTAATTGGTGGGAACAATTTTCTGTCCAAAAGAATCCTAGTAAAATATACTGAAATACTGTGCAAGTGAAACTCTAACTTTAAACCACTAAATAGTAGCAACATGAACAATGATACAGGATTACATTGGAGTAAGGAATGTGTTTGCACCCCCTCAGATGTTATTGGGCTCCAACTCTCATCACTTCTAATCAAACCTAGCCAAAGATATTCCCTGTACCTTGTATATATACAGTTTGGGTATCTGGAATTCCAAATTCTAAAATACAGTTGGCCCTTTGTATCTACAGGCTTGCTCTCTGTGGATTGAACCATCTGCTGATGGCCCTGGCCTGTTTCCTCCAATGGTGGCCCAGGCTACATATATAAGGTGTATATGAGACATAAATGAATTTCACGTTTAGACTTGAGTCCGATCTCTAAGATATCTCATGTATATGCAAATATTGTAAAATCTGGAAGAAGAAAAAAGGTCCAAAATACTTCTGGTCCTAAATATTTCAGATAAGGAAAACTCCTGTACCTAAAATTTCATACAGAATATATATTAGGCACTATCGTGTTCATGTACTCTTGACTGGCCATTGCACAAACAGCATGCTGGATTAGATAGATTTTGGACACATAATAATAATAATAAGCTTTATTTGTATACAGCTTTTCCGTGGACGATCAAAGCAGTTTCCAATATCAGATTAACAATACATAACACATCATGACTCTGCCTCTCTCCCCTCAAGACGGTGGTCGGGGGGAGGGCCCTTCTTCTTGGCAGGCAGAGACCTGTTGTTTCTTGCCTGCCTCTCTCCCCTTAAGATGGTGGTCGGGGGAGGACATCAAGTGTATCAGTCCTTATGTTTTATAAGGAACTGTGCAGTTTTCTCTTCTGTAGTGCCACAAAGGAATTGCCACATGTTGTAATGATAGCATCAACCATTACAAAAATGAACATGAAAACTAGGATATATTTTAAGCCCTGTTCAGGCAATGAACCTGAACAAGGAATGCCAATTGATGTTAAGATGATGGAGCCATGCATGTTGGCTCTGCCTGCTCTGTCTCAGTGCTTTAGACCACTCCTTGGGAGCACAGTGATCATGCAAACATCTGATCCTCTTCAGATAATGCCACGTTAGTGACTCATGGGCCATGATGTGTTCATGCTGGGATAGAGGTAGCTTCATCTGTGTGCCTTTACCTATGCTCCTAAAACAAAGGTGGGCTACTTCTTCAGTTTGGGAAGCTGCACTGGCTGTGCCACCATCCTTTGAGAATGGCACCCATCTCCTCTTACAGACACTGAATCTATTCTGCCTCTTGTTGGCACCTGGAAGGACACTTTTCAGACTGGGTTCCTCACTCTCTTGGCTGCATTTTGGTTGACATGGCTGGTAGTGATGAAGGTCAATATGGTTGGTATTGGTAGGATAGGTGGGCTTAAGGACTCTACGATCGGGTTCTACGGCCAGATGCAACCCATGAGCCACATACTGCCCATATCAAGAGTCCATTCACATTGCACAATTATAGCACTATGATTCCATTTTAAGTGCTATGCTGTATCTTATGGAAACCTGGGTTTGTAGTTTGTTGAAGTACTCAGGTTTCCTGGCTGAGAATTCTAAAGACTCCTCCCTAATCTGTCAATTTGACAATTTTGACTCTTACTGCTTTTCAAGACTTAAGTGTAGATTTCTGTATCTTTGTTTTTGTCTTGTATTTCCTAAGAGCACATGGTCTGAGAATTGCCAGATGTTCAAGTGAGGTTCAGGAAAGGAAGAGGCATTGTATGTTTGTGATATCACAAACATACAATGATAATGGAGCAAGCCAAAGAATTCCAGAAAAAAATAGCAGGTACTTTATAAACTATAGCAAGGCCTTTGATTGCTTAGATCACAACTACATCTGGCAGTCCTGATGAGGAATCTCTACTTAGGACAGGAGGCTAATATAAGAACAAAATATGGAGAAACAGAATGGTTCCCAATTGGCAAAGAGATCAGGCAAGGCTGCATCTTTTCACCCTATCTGTTCAACTTGTGTGCAGGAAATATCATGTGAAGAGCAGGCTTGGACACAGAAGGAGTGAAGATAGGAAGAAGGAATATCAACAATATGCAGATGATACCATACTACTGGCAGAAAACATCACAGATGTGGAACAATCATTAATGAAAGTCAAAGAAAAAAGTGCAAAGGCAGACCTAATATTAAATTTAAAGAAAACAAAAATAAGATCACAGAGGGTTATGTCACAATATTTTGTTTTTACTAGAATAAAGTTATTATGCTATAATTTCAGTTAGGCTATGTTTATTCAACCTAGATAATGAGACAATTGTAATAGTTAAAGATTTCCCCATTGGATCAAACTTTGATCAAAACTGAGACTGAAGTCAAGAAATCAGAAGCAGCTTAGGAATGGAAAGGGCAGCTATGAAAAAAGGTAGATAAAATCCCAAAGTGTAAAGATATACAGCTGAACGCTACAGTTATAATCATTCAAGCCATTGTATCCCCTATTATCATGTGTGGCTGTGAGAGCTGGACAGTGAAGAAAGAAGATAGGAAGAAAGTTAATCCATGGACAGCTAAAATGGCAAATAAATGGGTCCTAGAACAGATGAAGCCAGAAATTTCTCTAGAAGCCAAGATGACACCATTGATGCCATACTTGAGCCACACTATGAGAAGGCATGACTCATTAGAAAAGACAATGATGCTGGAGAAGGTGAAGGGAAGTAGAAAGAGAGGAAGACCACATGCCAGATGGATACACTCAATCCAGAAGACCATGGGCCTGAGCCTGCAGGACCTGAGCAGGGAGGTAGAGGATAGTGGGGCCTGGAGATGTCTCATTCACAGGACTGTCATAAATTGAGATCAACTCGAAAGCAGCTATCAGCAACAATCTGCCAATTGCAGAATTTCAAAGGATGTTACTATGACAGTCAAAATGAAGTCATAGTGCTTCCAAATGTATAGAGTGAGAGGACCCTTGATCAGTGTTAGTTCTCTGATGAGTTGTTGAAGGAAAATCCTTAAATCTGATTTTGTTATGTGGACAACTGAAATTAGTAGAGTTTTGGAAGAAATCTTTAGTTAAGTAAGATTTGCAGCCCCAGCTGTAGTGGGGTCTTGTCATACAAGTAATATTCAATAATAAATAATAAAACTTTTATTTTTTACCCCGCCTCTCTGTCAAAGAAAATCAAAGCGGCTTACAATTAAAATGAGAACATACATACCCCATATTCCAAACATCCCTCCCTTGTCAGATGTCACTTCCTACTGATTGTTTGCGCTGAAGCTTGAATATTATTTCAGTTAATTCATTTGTATTTTTGTACAACATAAGTATATAGTATATTTACTTTTTACCACCAATAAACCAGTTCCCACTGTTGGCTTCCTGTCATTGTATAACCCACTGTTCACCACTGCACCACTAGTGTGAGGCATGAATAGTCATGTTAGCTAAGCAAATCATATAATATTATCAGGATATGAAATTTGGAGCAAACCACAGAAAAGTGTCTGTTCTGTTGGCTATACTATGTTGGTAACAAATGAATGTGATCTGAGTTGTAGAGTCATTCCCACACTGATCTATGAACTAGCTTCTGTGTTCATTTTCTAGCCAATATTAAACACTTTAAATTCACATTGACTTTAGTGACATAGTTTGAATCATGAAATCAGTGGAACCTAAGAGAACTTATATTTGACCCTGTCCTCTGGTGCTTGTTCTCTGTCCTCACCCTAGTACCAAAAGTATAGCAATATTTGCAGTCAGAACATCAGAGCAAATAATAAAGAGCTTGCATGAGTGTGTGTACTTTATATGTGAATGCTAGCTCATTTTATAAAGTAATAATCTTGATTTATAATCCATCAAGTTATTATTAGGCATGAGATGAAATATAAAGCCATGGATAATCAAAAACCTGAACTGACACTCTGACATTGATTACAGTAGCGGTGAACAGCCTTCCGAAGAGGATTACACTGAGCACGGGCACAGATTCTCTTTCAGCCAGTCTGTTAATTCATTTTGCTCACCCTAGTCTACTGTCAGGACTTAGGGAGCTAAGTAAGCACTAAAACTACAGATCCCACAAAGGCTGGCACTGCTGTTGGAATAGAAAATTGGATCAGATCCTGCAGAAAGCTATAGGCAGAACTTTGGAAGCATGCTACACAGGAAAGTCATTTGCAGACTGGTATTCAACTTCCAAAATCTGTCTAAAGAAAATGGAATAGTGATACATGATAGAAGGATGTACAAAGGTATGTGTGTCCATGTGTGTGCATGAGAGAGAGAGAGCCTTCAAGCTTCCTGTCAGCTTATGGCAAACAAGCATTTCATAGGGTTTTCTGAAGCAAGGAACACTCAGAGGCATTTTCCCACTTCTGGGTGTATAGCCTACAGCATCTGTATTCATTGGTGGTCTCCCATCCAAGGTGGGTGAGGAGACAGGAAAACTGGAAGACTGGGAGGCAAGCACAATAAAAGGGAGGCCAAAGAGCATGTAAACAGGTTAACCAGCAAAGGTCAGGAGACAGGCAGTCAGGAGCTTATCACATGAACTTTAAAACCATCTCAAGCCTCCCAGACTGCAGCCAAGATGCAGGATGGAGGCAGGGATTATCGCGTGCTAAATCATCACTTAATTGTTGCCTGCTATCAGCCCAGGTCCCAACCACGTTCCACCAGCAGTTTTTCAAAGCCAGAAAGCTTCCAACTTTGAAAAAGTGCTGGCAGAGCATGTCTGGGACCTGGCTTGGACCCTGGTTGAAGGTGGGTGGCGATTAGGCAGCGATTTAGCATGAGATAATTCCCGACTGCAGCCCGGGACACTTGAGATGGTTTTAAAGTTCACGTGATAAGCTCCAGAGAGGGACACACACACACACACACACACACACTGAGACAGTTAGAATCTGTCTGTTAGCCTGCCAAAAATAAAATAATTGGAAGTATTTAAAGCCAGGCTGACCCATGTGGAGTCAGTAGGCTGCGAGAGGAGTGGCAGTAAGCCTCACCTTCTTCTTACAGGTTTTAAGATGGCACCAAAATAAAGGCAATAACAGTATCAGTTAGAATTCCGGGTTGCTACAGTCAAGAAAGTTCTCTCCCATGTCTTCAAATGTTGTACTGCTTCTAATGTCATGACATAAGCGTAACTAACGTAACTAAGCTGGTAGACCTAGGTGGCATAGTCAGTGTTTTGAAATGTATGTGTTTACTGAAAATATATGTGTTTACACTTCCGGTTGCAGAGACAGCATGAAGAAAGAGGTTTGCCATCTGAGAATTAATGGTCAGGAAAAGAGAGAATGGACTGTGATAACCAATTCATGATAACAGCTTCTCTTTTTGGAATTATGAAGTGCTAACAGCAGTGATCACATGGGAAAAAATAATGTGTGAACTCATCATACATTCTGCTTCCCTTCCATGAATATAAAGAAGGAGTAGATGTCTTTGATCTAGTTCCAGACAAAAGTAAATATAATTATTCATTGCAGTCAGTTTTACATCCAGAGTTATGTACAGAAAATCTTGAGCCATGTTAACAAAGTATAATTTCTTACCAAATAATCACTGAAATAGAATTCATTGAGAAGGGATAAGAAGCTCATCATTATTCCATCATTTCTTTGCTTAAGATCATCAGCCTTCCTAAAACAATAGTAAAAACACAAGAAATCACAAAACACTTATTTTGGACTGTTTTGTGCTGTCAGTTTGATCTTATATTCAGTCAGGTTTGTTTATGTGGTTCTTAATCTATCACATCTTGAGATGATTTTGCCATGGAGAGTGGATCCAGTTTGGAGAGAAACAAGACCTAAATACCTGTCATACACAGTTTGGGTCTATCCTTAAGGACATTGTGAGGTACAGGGAATTGAGTCATAGTCAGCTTGTTGATGGTTGGGTTTGCTTCACTCCCAAGTGACAGAGAAACTCCACAGTGGCCTTCTTGCTTGCAAATTTCCATGCCTGTCATTTAGTGTCTACCCAGCAAAGGCCTGGGAAAAATTATTGTTATGGGTTGGACAGCAGGTCAACCAATGCCTGGATCTGAACCCATGATATGCAAAGCCTCTTCAGATATAACCAACAAAATTCAGGGTTAGTCACTCCAATGGAATGGCATCATTTTCAGTGGGATTTTGTAGTTTATTGTGGCTGCAGACAGAGAAGGCTAAATATCTCACAAAACTACAAATCCCAGCAATCCACAGCATTGAGCCATGACAGTGAAAGCAGTGTGAAACTGCATTATTTCTGCAGTACAGACAAGGCCCACTCTGGATCCCAGAGTGTTATGTGTTGCCACTCCCCTCAAGCTCTTTTATGCCCAGGAAGGCACTGTGACATCCCCAGAAGGGCTCCATGCATCTTGTGGGAAGCACCTGCCCTACACAAATTCTTAAGGACCCACATTTTCTCCATTTCAACATAAATCTGTTTAGTAATCATCTCAGCCATACACCTCCCTTTAAAAACTTTAAGGAAGGAATGGTTAAATGTTCATCTTTTTCTGTAGATAAATTTAAGGTCTCCAGCATAGATGTAGAAGCTATCATTTAATATATTCCACGTTGAAAGGAATTTCTAGTTTAACAGTCCTTTGTACTCAAGGGCTTTTCTACTTGCTTGGTTTCAAAGACCACATGCATTGAGTGCCTTTTCCAAATGTGTTCCACTTTAGTTGTAGCATAATCTATCATGAAATATTCCTTCTAGCTTCTCAGTGAAATTACAGTCGAGTCTGCAGAACTGAGAGGACTATGTTATCAGTGTATATAGAAAATAGAAACTTATAACTGAACAGATGTTACAACATGATTTGCATTCCAAAGTTGTTCAATAATATGATTTATACAGTAATAAAGAGTATAAGCAAGCATCTTTATCCAGGATGTCTGGATCTTAGAATTCTGTAGCTTCTATGATTCCTTACCAACATTTAATGATTGATTGTAATCAAATTGCACTCTCATCCTTTGAGAGATTTATTTGTATCATTTATCCAAGTTAAGGTGGGCAACTTCTGGCATTCCAGATATAGTTGGACTGCAGCTCCCAACATCTTTCATCATTGACTCTTCTGGATATGGCTGATGGGATCTGCAGTCAAACAACATCTGAAAGGCCACAAGTTGCCCACCACTTATTCAAAGAGAATGACTCACAATAGGCCCAATTCTGCATGCTGAATTTGAAGTATTTTACAGACACCACTTCCTAACCACATTCCAATCTGACAGAAATCTCATAAAGTAGTGGACTTTCCTTTCAGCAACTTCACTAAATTCAATGTCAAAGGCTTAGCGGCAAACATATGCATTTTGAGTATTCTTTATCCAGAATTCCAAAATCCAAAATACTCCAAAATCCAAAATTGTGCACATGGCTGGCTGAGATAGTGACAACTTTGCTTTATGATGGTTCAGTGTACACAAATTTTGTTTCATGCTCAAAATTAGTGAAAATATTATGTATACAATTACTTTCAGACCATGTATATGAAATATAAATGAATTGCATGCTTCGATGTGGGTTTCATCTTCAAGGTATTTCATTATGTATATACAAATATTCCAGAATCTGAAAAAAAAATCCAAAATCCAAAACACTTCTGATCCCAAACATTTTGGACAAGGTAGAATCAACCTATATAAGAGAATATTGTTAAAGGCACCTTATTTAATTTTTAAAAGCATATATTTTGCACTCAACTTTGCATCATTTCAGGATTTTTTTTTAACTTTCAAGAGCCTAATTGGTCTTGCCAGTTTGTTTGGACAACCCACATTCTCTGTGAAGAACATTAATTAAAAGTGTAAACATAATTGCATAGAATTTCCTTGAACTACAAAATCTTCTTGCTGTTATATAAAAATTACAATGTAGTAAGATTCTATGTATTAGCTGCCAAATTAGGATATCTGAGAACATTAACCAATGTTGTCTTTAACTTATATCATACCATAACTGTTTAAAAGCTTTGATATATTTGTTTTATTAGTGAACAAGAGAACTATGACTGATAAAGTCAAAGGTAGATATTCACTATCTGGTTTGCCTTTAGTCACTAGGATGGATGGATAGAACGAAGGATGAAAAGATGCTGAGGTTTAAGTAATAAAAAAAAAACCCTACAACACTCTCTACTTTGGATAACATGAAGATAAAATTATCTTCAAGATCTCATATCTGATCTGAAAATTAATCACTAGTTTAAAGTCACAGTCATAATATTTTTCAGGTTTGAAGATATATGCATATACATATTTTTTGTTGCTTACAAGTGATTCCTGACTTATGGTGATCCTAAGGCAAATCTCTCATGGGGTTTTCTTTGCAAGATTTGTTCAGAGGAGCTTTGCCATTGCCTTTATCATTTAAGCATACCTAAATAATATGTCAACCATTAAATGTTCGACATAACTCTAAAAGTCACTCTCAAGTGTTAAATATATGCTAGAATGCTAAATAAAATGCTAGCACTCCAATTCATTTCATATTTCAGGAAAGAATTTCTTTAAATAGAATCCTTGAAGTGGAGTGTAAATATTAATGAAAAATACAAGAGTCAAGTCCATGCTGATATGTCATTTCAGTAACATGACTCAATTTTATTACCAATATGAGAATTTATATCAATGGGAACTTGACAAGTCAACATACATGGATATTGTCTTGATTTAATGGGTTTACACTAGTCAGGTCTAACAGTTGGATTTAATTCAAACATACAGCCATGTTAGTCTGGAAAATCAGCATGCAAAGGGATCTTGTAGCACCTTTGAGACTAACTGAAAGAAGTTGGTAGCATGAGCTTGGTAACCTTGAGTCTACTTCCTAGATGCATGTTTCCTCCAAATTATGCATATGAGGAAGTAAGCTCAAGTCTACAAAAGTGGTTGGATTTATGTCATTGTGAGTAGGGCAAGATTCAGAATGTTTACTTTCATATCAAACTCTCCTATGGGGGAAAAGTCCTATGTACAATAAGTACAAAATATTGTTTCCAGTCTGCTTTGCTAGCTGCAACAATATGTAACAAAATAATTTGGCTCCACTTGAAGGGTCCCCATATAGGGAACCTAGAATGCTGAATCAAAATTATTGTAGCACCCCTTTTCTTAGACCTATAGCTAGGGGTGTTGTTTGTTTTGGAATTTACCAGCTTTGCAACACTAAAGAGAAAAATGGGTACTTTTCAATTAAAATAAGCAAACCTTTTATCTAAAGCCAGATGATTTATGACATCCTAGTTGGTGGTTGGCATTTAATGGAACCCAGATGCAAAAGCTTAGTGATCACAAATCTTTATCGTCCCTAATGATGTTCTTTTTGTGGTATATTCTCATTCCTCCCATCATTTATCTCCTTGTCCCACAAACCTTTCATTTCCACTCACTCCTCCCATCTAGTTTACCTTTCAATGATTACGGTACATTGGGCCTTTTAAACATTTTGTATCCTTTCTTTCTTCTTCAGTGTCTTTTGCTAGGTTTTATACCCAAAGGATGCACATAGCCATCAATATTCTAATTTATCTCACTCCAGAAATTGCTCTTAACATTGTATTTATTTATTATTGTATGCATTTTTAAAATTTAATTTATATCCTACCTTTCTCCCAATTTAGGACCTAAAGCAGCTTGCAATATAAGTTAAGACATAATAACAAAAGCAATAGGTAGTACATAAATAAAAAGAGCATTAAATCACCATTCTAATTAAAATATTATTTTAAAACAAAAGTACATTCAATAGCACATCAACCATACATCTTTCTGCCCCAACCAGTTAAAGGCTGAAGCCCTGTTTAAGTGATAAGTTCTTTGCCTGCTGATGAAAAGAGAGCAAAGCACAAACCAACTGAACCTCCTTTGAGAGCAGCCATTGAGTAGGTTGTCTTTCTACTTGTTTATCTGTTTTATCTGTGGGATTTCTAGAAATCATTTCTTATTAATTGACTAGTGTGTAAAAATTGACCTTCCAAGGGAAAGGAAAGGAACATTATCAGAAAATTTACAAGCCATACCACTTTACTCCTTCAGGTAGGAGCCAAATCATACCCCCTTCCTATAGCCTTCTTAAATTAGCAGCTAAACGTGCTTCAAGATGGAACAAATGTATTGGTAGTTCTCAGCTATTGTTTGTTTAATTTGTTGTTGTTGTTGTTGTTGTTTTAAAAAACCTAAATGGCATTTGTATTGTCTAATTATTTTCTGGGAGTTCCCAGAACCAGCAACAACATTGGATTGCCACATTCAAGTGGGTTTATTTTTCATTGTCCTACATAGCAGAACAATGTGTTCTCCTATTTTTTTTTTCTTTTTTAAAAATGTAGAGTTATATTGCTATAGTGCATCAGTGAAACTGTACCATTGCAATATACATTTATAGCTCTTTTAAAAACGGAGAGGAGAAAGTTAGCCCTACCAGCCATAGGACCACCTCAGCAAATGGTTTATTGTTATTGTGTTCTTTCAAGTCATTTCCAACTCTGCTTGGCAAGATTTGTTCAGAGGAGGTTTGTCGTTGAATTTCTCTAAAATTAAGAAACTGTGACTCCATGACTGAGTGAAAACTTGAACCTTGGTCTCCAGAGCCATAGTCTAATGTTTAATCCACCACTTATTCAAAGAGAATGATTCAAGATAGGCCCAGTTCTGCCCTGTTTCATTTTTAAATTTTTGGAAGAACCCTAGAGCAGATCCAAGAAATCGCCACAACCCACAACCCCAGTGGAAAAAGTTGATGAGGAGGAGTCAACAAATGGCAAAAGTCAAGGACCTGTATCACAAAAACTCACACTTCTTTAGACTAATCTGGAATTGCCCCAAGAGAGAGTGATCACAAAAGCAACGGGTGTCTACTTTAAATATGTAGTAATTCTAGCAATGGCAAACATTGAATACCCCCACATTTCAAGGCTATAGCTATCTGCAAATTGACCTTATTGAGAAGGGGAGAGAAAATGAAACTCCACCTCTTTCACACATATGACATCCTTCAAAGCAAACTCATCAATGTAAGAAACACAACTGTTTTGTTTTTGTTTTGTTTTTTGCAGTTCCCAATCATGCACAGACTTCTGTGTCCATGCAGCTTTGAGGCTCCTTTCCCATATTTACATGAATTTGTGGAGGACACAGATGAACCTTGCAGGCTGGTGCAAGCCATTTTGCTGTCTAAGGTGAAGGAGAAGATGCCACTCTATTATATAAACCAGGAGTCTATGTAAAGCAAAGCAAAGTTTGGCTCATTGGCCACATGCAGTTCCTCAGGGCCATTTTTAGGCAAAAGGAAACATGAATAGGAAATGACTTGTACTGTTTTAAACTGCATTATTTTAAATGTGCTGTTCACTCCCTTAATTACCTATATTGGGAGAAAGGTGGGATATATGTTAGAAGAAGAAGAACAACTTTTATTAACTTTGTTTTTTTCCCTTTCTTTTTTCTTTTTTTAAAAAAAGTCATCTCCTAGTCTAAAATGGGTCAGGAAGGCCCAAAACATGGTAAAAATATTCTCTAGAGGGCATTTGATGACACTGGGGGGGGGGGACCAGGTATGGTGAGGGGTGCCGCCTTCCAAGCCTTCTACAGTTCACCCATCCCAGTACAGAAAAAGCCAGCCAGACTGCTGGTTGACTCTTACTTCAACACAGATGATAGGGCACTGCTTTCTGCTTCACCTGGCGTGATACTAATTTAAGGGTCACAGAGGCAGGATATGTGGTGCACACACATAGTTTTTCCACATCTCTCAGCATTCACTTAACCTTGGGTAAGATTTTTTTATTTTGATTAATGGGACCAGTTCGGATCCCACTCCATGCACTGAAAAAAAAAAACATCTGAAAGAAGTTAATGGTGGTATTTTACCATGTTTAAGCAAGTTAATCTGTTCATTCCCTGACATAAGGAAATCTGCTCATAAATTAATGCCTTCATGGTTTTGAGATTACACTGAGCACAGCTAATCATGACATATTTTGACTGGCACTGTTTCCCTGGAGTAGTGGGTTCGTGGTCACATAGTTTGTGGATTTCATGAAACAAGATTCCATTTTATTGGTTTAGCTTGGCTTAATCTTGAATATATACAGAAACAGGAGGGTGTATAATTTTCTGATGCAGAATCTTTCACTGAGAAGCTTCTATAAAAGTCATTTTCCATTACATGGGCTGAAGCCAGAAAATAGTGTTTTAAAATGTCTTTTCTTTTGAAGAAAATCAACAGAATATTTTGTTCTATCTGAAGTCAAAAACATGTTTCTGCAGCAGTATGATTTATAAAATGGCAATGACTAGGACAAAATATGAAGAAATAGAATGGTTTCCAATAGGCCAGGGAGTCAGGCATGGCTGCATTTTATCATGCTATGTGTTTAACTTGTATGCTGAATGTTCATAAAGTTGGATTAGATTCAAAGGGAGAATGTTCAAAAATTGGAGGAGGGCTTATCAACAATTTAAGATATGCAGATGATGTGGTGGCTCAGCGGTTAAGTTGCCGACTCCGACAACTGCAAGGTCGCTGGGTTGGCAGCTGAAGACCCATGCAGAGCATGACAGAGTGAGCGCCTGTCTCTAGTCCCAGCTTCTGCCAACCTAGTAGTTTGAAAGCATGTAAAAGTGCAAGAATATAAATAGGTAACAGCATTCTCTGCAGTCATACTGGCCACATGACCATGGAAGACATCACTTTGACATCACTGGCTACCACGGTTTAGTAATGGAGATGAGCACCTCATTTGGACACAACTATTTATTTATTTATATCCCACCCTTTTCCCAGTATAAGGACTCAAGATGGCTTACAACATTAAAAACAATACAATTAAAAAGATACAAAAATAATTCATTAAACTAATATTAAACTACAACAATATAATAAAGTAGAAGATAAAAATAACTAAAATACATTAAAACAATATAGCATCACAGGCCTGTTTGAAAAGGAAGGTTTTTGCTTGTCAGCAGAAGGCCATCAAAGAAGGGGCCATTCTGGTCTCCCTGGGAAGGGAGCTCCAGAGTCTAGGACAGCCGCAGCCCTCTCTCATATTCCCACCAGCCATGCTTGTGATGGTGGTGGGACAGAGAGAAGGGCCTCTCTTGTGGATCTCAGAGCCCCAGCCAGCTCATAGAGGGAGTTAAGGTCTGCCAAATATCCTGGACCTGAGCCATATAGAGCTTTAAAGGTCATCACCAGCACTGGAAACAAACTGGCAGCCACTGTAGCTGTTTCAACAGGAGTGTTTTATGATCTCTGTAACCTGCCCCTGTTAGCAACCTGTCTGCAGCTCTTAGGACCAGCTGAGGTTTCTGAACACTACAAAGGCAGCCCTAATTACAGTATATTACAGTAGTCCAAATGGGATATAACCAAGACATGTTATATCCCATTTGGACTACTCTGGCCAGATACAGCATCCCAATGAATGGGTGCAGTTGGTGCACAAGTTATAAATGTGCAAAAGCACTTCTGGTCACTGCAGAGACCTGGGCCTCCAGCTTCAAAGTTAAATCCAGGAGTACTCCCAAACTGCAAACCATGAGGAGTGTGGCCCCATCTAACACCGGCTGAATCCATATTCCCTGATCTGCCTTCTGACTGACCAGGAGCACCTCTGTCTTGTCTGGATTAAGTTTAAACTTGCTTGCCCTCTTTCAGTCCATTACTGATGACAGACACTAGTTTAGGACCAAAACGGCCTCCTTAGATTGCCAATTGGACAGTTGGACACAACTAGACAATCTTGTCAAGGGAAAACATTTACTTTTACCTTTTAGATGACACTATACTACTAAAAGAAAATAGCAAAGTGGAGTGACAACTAAAGAAAACCAAGGAAGAAAGTGCAAAAGCAGGTTTGCAGCTGACCATTAGGAAAACAAAATAATAACCACAGATGACCTTCATAACTTCAAATTAGACAGTAAAGACATAGAGATAGTCAAAGTTTTCCTACACCTTGGTTCAGTCATTAATCAAAATGGGGGATGCAGTCAAGAAAGCAGAAGGATACTAGGAGTTGGAAGAGTCACTATAAAGGAAGACAATATCCTCAAGTATAAAGATACAGCATTGAATATTGAAGTTAAGGTTCTCCATGCCATCATATTTCCAATTTCTATGTATGATTGTGAAAGCTGGACAGTAAAAACTGATAGGAGGAGAAACATCTCTCTTGAAATGTGGTGCTAGAGAAGAGATCTGCTAGAGGAAATATTTGAAATATGGTGCCAGAAAGACAAATACAGTTTGCCCTCTGGTGAGGCGGCAGCAGAAAAGGAAGAGGCAGAGGAGGAGGAGAAGGAAGATGTGGGAGAAAAAGGAAGAGGAAGAGGTGGGAGGAGGAGGAGGAGGAGGAGGAAGAGATGGTGGTGGAGGAGGTGGGTGGTGGAGGAGAAAGAGGTGGCAGCAGAGGAAGCGGGAGGTGGAGCAAGAGGAAGAAGCAGAAGGAGGAGGAAGAGGAGGAAGTGGCAGTGGAGGAGGAGGCTGCCCACCCGCCTGCCTGCTGTTGGTGAGAGTAGGGAGGGAGAAAGGAAGGAAGAGTCCCATTGTCCCCAATGGTGGCATGGCCATGTGGCTGCACTGCCATTGGGGACAATGCAGACTTGAACATCTGAGGATTTTGGTATCCACAAGGGGGTGTGGAACAGATCTCCTGAGGATACTGAGATGTAATTGTAGATGGGTGCTAGAATAAATTGGAGAGCCAGCATGGTGTACTGGACTGAGTGTTGGACTATCATTCTTGAGACCAGGATTCGAATCCCTGATGAGCTGTGGAAACCCACTGGATGATCTTGGACAAGTCATATTCTGTCAGTGGCAGGGAAAGGCAAATGCAAATGCAAAGCCCCTTTGAACAAATTTCACCAAGAAAACATCATGATAGGTTCACTGTAGAGTTGCTATAAGCCAAAAATATATTGAATGCACACATCATCAAGAGCAAATCAACCCTGAACTTTCCCTAGAAGCCCAGATGACTAAGCAAGACTGTCATACTTTGAACATATAGTATCACGAGAAGACATGACTTACTAGAAAAGAAAATAATGCATGGTAAAGTGGAAAGCAGTTGGAAAAGTGGAAGACCATATTACAGGTGGATAGATTCAATCAAGAAAGCCATATTGCTGAGTTTCAAGATCTAAGCAGGACTGTTGATAAGAGGGCAACTTGGAGGTTTCCCATTCATAGAGTCAGTGTAAAGTGAAGTCAACCTGAAGTCAACAGTTAACAAGAACAGAGTACTGTACTCTTCGTATAGATAGATGTGGGGCTTTATGGACCTCTGTTAATTAAGTACAATTATGAGGAATGTTCTGCAGATTTGAGATTCTTCCTTTGTTCCTAGAATTTATTGAATAATGAATATACTGATTTTCAGTGCATCAGATATTCACTTTTATGGGGGGGGGGGGGGAGACCAAGACGACAGTGAAGCCAAATTGCAAGTAATGAAACAAAGGCAAGTCAAATGAATCAATGAATTATTAAATTAGTGTCATTTCAGTGAATAACTAAATAAAAGAAGATTGTAATAATGAAAATGAAATAGATCAATGAAAAAAAAATCTTGCACTCCTGTAATTTGAACATTATTCTCTGCATGCCCTACAGTTTACTGAAGTAGATGCACAGAACTTGGAACAACATCTTGCTTGGTTGATAAGTAAATAGCCATTCTAAAAGCAAAGAAAAATAATGTATACCTTTGTTATGATACAGAACAGTGTATATTGAAATGGCATAGTCACGTACCAAATGTTGGCTGGTATGCAATACTGTAATTATGGATTTGTAAACAAGAATTGTAGATCTGTAACCTAGAGTTATGGATCTGTAACTGCTCTATATTCTCTAATCCTACATAGTCAAGGGCCATTTTAAAGCCAGCAGCCTTCAATCTGCCTTGAGAGCCAGCTGCTGGATTGAACAAAGGAGGTCCATTCCACTGGCAATCTGGGTACAAGGAAGATGACATTCCATCCCCTTACCACAGTAACTGAGCCTGAAACTATCAAAAGCAAGACCCCTGCCACATTTCCTTATTACAGCCTCAGGTGCTGGCTGAAGCAATGGAAATATTATCCTTCTTGCACCCAGATGACCGGCTGAATGGACCTCTCTCTCCCAGTCTGGAAACTGCAGATGGTTGGCCAGGAAATATTACTCCATTACATTGCTTTAACAAAGTAGTTAATCTAGAATTCTGGTGATCATTCATTTCATCACTGATATCTGAAGTTGACTTATATCTGTACCAGTCTACACACACACATCATAATATCAGATAAGAAAACAGAGAGATAGGAAGAGTTTGGCTATTAAAGTGGGACTACTCCATTAAAATACATACTTCTTAGCTTTGCATTGATACAGAGCATAGGCTATAATCCAGAAAACTACTACTCAGGAAACCATACACAAGAGTAATCTAAATCTATCATTTTGATAGAACAAGTGAAGTATCTTTTAGAAGATTCTGATTCCATAAGAATTTCCTCCAGTGAAATTTGTTCACTGATTTCAGAAGTCAGTTTAGAGGCAGAACACATGCTTTGCATGGAAATGTTCCAGGATCAATCCCAGACAACTCCAGTTAAAAGAATAATTTGGAAGTGACAGGAAAGACCTCTGCATGTGATCATAAGCAGCTGCTGCCAGTCAGAGTAGCCCTAGCTCAGAGAACAAACTCACCCGTGTCTGACAGCAAAATTGGGCCCCACCCATCAAACTAGGACTGACCTGACACCATTTGATAGTCATTTCTGAAATTTCTGCTGCTACCACAATTGCTGCCAACATTTGGTGAGAACCATGACAGGTCTCTGTGGCACAAGAAAGTTCCAGTGTGCCTCTGAATGTGATTTTAAGCTACATCCATAGAAGCATAGTGTCTAGACCAAGGGAAGTAATAGTGCCACTCTATTCTGCTCTGGTCAGGCCCCACCTGGAATATTGTGTTCAATTCTGGGCACCGCAATTCAAAAAGGATGTGGAGAAACTGGAGCGTGTCCAAAGGAGGGTGACTAAAATGGTGAAGGGTCTGGAAACCATGCCCTATGAGGAACGACTTAGGGAGCTGGGAATGTTTAGCCTGGAGAAGAGAAGGTTAAGAGGTGATATGATAGCCCTGTTTAAATACTTGAAGGGATGTCATATTAAGGAGGGAACTAGCCTGTTTTCTGCTGCTCCAGAGACTAGGACCCGGAATAATGGATGCAAGCTCCAGGAAAAGAGATTCCACCTCAACATTAGGAAGAGCTTCCTGACAGTAAGAGCTATTCGACAGTGGAACACACTCCCTTGGAGTGTAGTGGAGTCTCCTTCCTTGGATGGATGGCCATCTGTCAGGGATGTTTTGATTGAGATTTCCTGCATGGCAGAATAGGGTTGGACTGGATGGCTCTTGTTGTCTCTTCCAACTCCATGATTCTTCCATATCACCTTTCCTTCTGGAGGGAAAAAGAAGGCTGTAATGATTTCTCTGTGTGATCACTAAATTCCAGTGCATTTTTATTGCCATTAATTTCTGCAGAAACAAATCTGGGCCATAGAACTGCAAGATGGGCAAATGCTAAATGCCTCCTATGGGCCACATGCTGCTCTACATGGATAAATGATCTGATCTGGACACTTCCTATTACATTGCTAAGTATCACTAATGTCTTTTTTGAGGGAAGGAGAAAATTTTATATGCTTTCAGTGTGTCTCAGATGTAATCAAAGGAACAACATGAGATGTTTTGTAGAACCCATGTGTTCTTGTTGTTTTCACACAGAGAGCAGAAAATAATAAGGTCAGTGTGGCTTTGGGTGATTCGGATTTAGCTGGCCTTAACGGTTGTATGCTTGTGAAAGTTAAGCAAATGGGAAGCATATTAAACAGGATGAGAGAATGTAGATTACATAGTGCCTGGTCCTCTACACCACTGCATTTACCCCAACTCTTTCTCTAATCTTTAGCGCTATTGCCTATCTCCTCCTCTCTCTCTCTCTCTCAATTTGTTAAGATGCTAAAATCTGCTTTGTGTGATTTATGAAGGAACTTGAAGCGATTAGTTTCACAGTGCATGAAAATTCCTCAGGTTCAGAGGGATGTCCAATCTGTTACACCAGGAGCTGTTGACTGGATGAGAACATGAGCAGCTCGGAGCCATAAGGAGATTGTGTTGAGTTATTAAACACTTGTGGCAAAGCTGCTTACTGTTAATTCCCCAATGTCCTGCCGAAGTGGTTGGATAAGATCAGATCGGATTAGATCAAAGAGCCTGGGAACCGGCCTTTCGAGCAGATTCGTTTAATCAATAAAGAGGAGAGAGAGAGAGAGGGAGGAAGGGAGAGAAACAGTTCCAGGATCACGGGAGATTAGGGTAAAGAAAATAAGAAACAACAGATTTCCACCTCCCCTTCCTTTTTTAAAAAATGTAACTCTGCATGCCAAGGAATAGAGCTTTTCCTTTCTTTTATTTTTTTTAAAATCACCCTTAAATTCCTGTGACTATATCAGCATAAAGAGTCGAATAAATGACTACCTTTAAAACTTCATTACTGAGCAGCCAGTTTAGAACCAAGCATTTCCTAATACAGTAATACTTCATAAGTCAAGAGGCTCTAAAAGTACTATTAAAGCAATCAGCACTCTAAAATACCTACTGTGGAAAAAAAAGTTGTCAAGAAGTGGCTTTTGCTTAAATGATTCTCTTAGGAGAGAAAAATAAGTTCTGGGTAGGTTAATGTGCACAACTTTTCAATTTTCCTTTTACAGTGGGGGACAGTTTTACTAAGGAGGGGAAGAAAAATAAACTTGCTTTTAACTTGGTGCTCCTGATTTCAAGGAGTCTAGTTCCTAGGAGGTAGAACTGCTGTCTGAGAAATGTAGAGGAATCAAAATGACTAGCATAATTAATAAATAAATTGGATATATGGTCATAGCTTTATTATGGATAGTTATGTCGGACTTAATCAAGACAAAATGGAACTCACAATGGCTATACATATAAACTCATGCATAGGCATAATAGAATTTTTAAGAAGAACCTAAAATGACTACCCGTAGGCAATTACAACACCGCTCTTAATAAAAATGGGTAATAATGAGAAAAAGCCAAATATGACTTGTCTTCCTGGTGATGCTGGAAAAAATTCCCTTCCCGTCAATGTGTGATTGGCCCCCGAAATGAATTAGCAGTGCAGGTGCCTTTAGAAAAATGATTGACCTTAATAGTATTATTAAAAAAAACCGACACCTGCTTTAACAGAATATAATTTTATATTCAGAATTAAATACGGATATGTGTCTATAAATCCATTCTATAAAACTTAATTTTCCATCCAGATATGCTGATTACCTCAGGCCCTGCATACCTTTACCGATAGTTAATTACTATGAACGCTTTAACACTATTTTCCAAATCAGCATGCATGCATAAAATGACTGCAATCTAATTTGACATATTATTAGTGGTGATTATTGTCATAGATAAATTAGATTGAACAGAAAATAACCTTCATCCTTAGCATGTTTTAGCTCTCAGAATTAATGTGATTTGGTGAACACACATAAATAAAAGTCTGATGAGTCCCTGCTGACTGTGAGGCCTGCTGGTGCTGAAGTGTATCAATTTCATGCAGATGATGAATTCCTTAAGCATTCAATGATAATCATGCTTGATTTGACAAGACTTTCTCATGCTATTTTAGGGCCTTAATTTTCTGTGAAGTTCTGTCAAGTGCTCATCAAGCACCCACTTATCTCCCTATCTTAACCTGGCAACCAATCAGAAGGTTGCCTAACAGTGCCGCGACCAAGTACCGAGCTATTAATATTCCGGTCATGTGACTGTCCAAGGAGGGAAGCCAATCAATGGCTGATTAACATTCAGGTCATGTGACTCCCAAGGAGAGTAAATGAGTTACACAGTAAGACATCAAACAAATTTTCATCTTGAAAGAGTGATTGCTTTTTCTGCTGCTGTGATGTTTGTCAAATTCACTCTAGCCTTGTCCAATTAAGCTCCATGAGATGAATTAATAATGAAGAGATGTAAGCACTCTCCCAGCATGATCTCTATGAGTAGCACCATGGAATAGAGACTGATGGAGGGGGAGGGGGAAGGAGAACTGATTGGGAAAAAATCATATCTGGATAGCTGTTATAATTGCTACCTCAATGATGGGGCTGTTTTGTAATATGGATGTAAGCAAGCGTTTCAATGTAGTGGGTGGCATCCTTTGGGGAACCTCAGATAACCATTTCCTTTTTCAAACCAACTCACTGCATATGTATTCACAAAAGGATGGACAGGGACTTTTTAAAAGGGGTAATGGCATTCCTCCAAATCCTGCACTCCATCCCACACACTTACCCACCTTTTATTTTCAATGTACAGTCTGCCCACTCTAACTGCAGGCTTGCCATCTGTGGATCTGAGCACCTGAGAATGGCCCTGCCCCATTCACCCCAGCGGTGGCACATGCACATGGTCATGCCACCATTAAAACCAACAGGACTTGAGGTCCCATAGTTTTTTGGCATCTTCCAGGAGTCTGGAATGGAACCCCAGCAGATATGAAGGGCCAATTGTATTACAGTTCTATATACCATATATTGAATGGTATCTGTACATGTGTATGTGTGCCTTCAAGTTGCCTGTCAACTTAAGAGATACCATGAATTTAATAACATTTTCTGAGACAAGGAAATCTTTGAGAAGGTTCACTGTTTCCTTCCTCTGAAATATAGCCTACAGCGCCAAATGTTCCTTGGCCATATCCCATCAAGTATTAATCATACATGACCCTGCTTAGCTTCCAAAATTAGACTGTTGCTCCCCTAAAAGTAATTTTTGTTCCTGCACCTAGTTTTTTGTTGACAACCCTATCAATGGAGGTAAGTTATATGGGTACAATAAACATCAAGGGACTCTGGCATTCTAAAACTGGGGGGAAATACGCCAACTTTCTGAAATGGTGGTAGCATTGGTATGCTTTTTGCAGGCCCTTTTACTCTGCACAAGTATCACACTATGATTGCATTTTAATTGCCATGGCTGAATCTTGGCATTTGTAGTCTAGTGATGTGCTAAAGCTTTCTGGCTGAGAATTATGAATACTCACCCTGAACTACAGATTGCAGGATTCCATGAGATGGAGCCATGGCAGTTAAAATGCCATCAAAGTGTTATAATTGCATAACCTGAAAGGATTCTGAACATCTTTGGAAACCCAATGTCACTAAGTGTTTATCCCTTGCCACTATCCTCAAGTATATAGGAGGGCAATGGTTAGAATGGGATGCCTCTACTTTCCACATAATTATTAGATTCAATTTTTTAAATTATTATTATTCATTGGATCTTAGCATAACAATATTTTATTAGTGGTGTTGTTATTAAAACACCACAATTCATAGCAGAGATAAAACCAAGCTTCCATTGCAGGTGAACCCAACATTTTTAACAGAAGTGCTTCCAAAATGTATGCAGACTGATAACCATTATCATTGTTTCTCCCATCCCTTCCCTCTCAAGCCCTGACATAATAAAGGGTGAAATCCTAGATAATATTAGAAGGATACTAGTTATTGTTGGTTTTGTGTGCCTTTAAGTCATTTCTGACTTATGGACCCCTAAGGTGAACTTATTATGGAATTTTCTTGTCAAGTTTCTTCAGAGGGTGGTTGCCATTGCTATCTTCCAAGCCTGAGAGCATAACTGACCCAAGGTCACCCAAAGTTTAGATGGTTGACCTGGCTACACTGAACCAAATAGGTTACATATATAAAGTCTGTGGCATTTAAAGATTTGTGGGATGTTCAATATCTTCAGCTTTTGTCAAATACATTGTCAAGAGCTATTCTACCTGAATGTTGACAGAAAATGTTTCTTGGAAGAGACTTTTGGTATAAGCCTTTCATTCATTTGGTCAAAAACTGTCAGTCTGACAGATAAAGTGTAAAATGAATCTTGAGTTACTCCCTGGAGAAAAGTATGAAGAACACTACACAGATATATGTCCATCCAGTTATTAAAAGAATAGTAATAAGCTATACTGTATTTCCATGCATGTGATAAAAGATCACTTCTAAGGCAAGGACAATGGAGTTGATTACTTAAAAGCTACTCTATATAATGCAGAATCTATAGACGAGAAATGCAAAAATTTCAGGAAGAATGCTTTATTAATTGAAGTAGTTGTATTTATTCCAACTGGCCCATTTCTTTTGGTCTGTTGCTAAATTAAATTCATAGACAGAAACACAAGCACACATTTAAATACAATTATAATCCCGTTTAGCAAGGGCATGCTTAATGTGGATTTCCACCCTCTGAAAGCAGCACTGTGAGTATTATTCAGCTGGAAAGTAAATTGCATCTTACTGCCGATCCTATGCTAAATTCTGGTGACATGTTTAGAGCAGAGACCCTATGACTAATAAAGCTTTCATCCACTCACTGAAAGGAGTTAGTCACCTAATGGATTTCTGGTGATATGAAAGAGAGTGTCGGATCCTACTTATTAAGTTCTAGCATGAAATTAGTTAAATTCCCAAGGCATTCTAAAGCAATATATTCTGGTCGGCTTAACAAGAGTGTTAGAGCATGCCAATTAGCTAGCAATCTGAAATAAACAGTAGTTACAGAGAGAGAGGAAGCTTATATCTGCAAAGTTAATAACATTCATAATGGGACTTCTTGGTATGGTGGCTCAAGATGCTGTGAGAAAGCAAGATGTGGAACATACTATATTCAAAATATCATAAGTCAATTCCCAGTGTTTCTAGTCAAGGATTTTAAAAATTGCAAATAGGGAAGCAGTGATTTTCTGGTTGTTGATAGGCAGGGAGAACGAAACTAACACAGCAGAGAATTAAGTCTTCCAGGGACAAAGAGAGAGAGAGAAAAACAAATGAAGGACAGGTTTAGCGTGTCAAGTGGGAGTGATTGAACTTCCATATGGCACAAGAAATTGCTGTTTCTGAAATCCACAAACCATCTCTAACACAGCACCAAAGAATACTTTAAAGGACAACAGGTACTGTGACATATGTTGTAGAACACAAAACATGAAAGCTAATGAGTATTTGAAAGCACATTGCTTGCAACTTCACCATGCAGAAACAGGCCTCCATAAAATACTGACCCTTTTCAGCTACAGTTAATCAGGGCCAACATTCAGTAAAATTCAATGAGACCTACTGCTTAGGAAGCTAACACATAACTACTTTGACTATGGCACCATCTCACTATAGAATTAATGAAGTTTGACGTCACTTTAACTGTCATGGCCCAATGCTACAGAATCCTGGGATTTGTAGTTTTTGTGGCACCAGAGCTCTTTGAAAGAGAAGGCTAAACATCTCACAAAACTACAAAACCCAGAATTCCATAGCATTGAGTCATGACAATGGAGCTTATCAGATGAACTTTAAAACTGGCTCAAGTGTCCTGGGCTGCAGCCAGGGCACGGGATGGAGGCAGGGATTATCGCATGTTAAATTGCTGCCTAATCGCTGCCCACCATCAGCCTGGGTCCAAGTCGGGTCCCAGTCATGCTTTGCCAGCAATTTTTCAAAGTCAAAAGCATTCGAAAAAATGCTGGTGGAGCACGGCTGGGATCCGGGCTGATGGCAGGTGGTGCTTAGGCAATTTAGCATGCAATAATCCCTGCCTCTATCCCATCTCCTGGCTGCAGCCCAGGATGCTTCAGCCGGTTTTAAAGTTCATCTGATAAACTCCAAAGTTAAAGTGGTATCAAATTGCATTATTTCTGCAATGCAGCCAATGTTTGTCCAACTCAGTATTGTACACTCTGACTGGGAACAATTCTTTCACATTACATCCTACCCATTATTTTTTAATGACTGGAAATTGACCTTATGGTCTTCCACATGCAAATTATGTTCATTCCCTGAGCTGTGATCCCTCATCAGCTACAATCCATGGTTTCAACAGATAAGGCATCACTTTAGGATTTATTGTGTTTTTAAAGCCTTGTTTTTGCAATGAAGCACCTGTGCAGGCAGAGGTGTAGTTATGGGGAGGGGGTGCGAATGAAGGCATTCCACTTCATTAGGATAATGCTGCCATTCCGTGTGAAATTTTCCATTAGTCTCCAAATTTCTAGCATTGCAGAGAGTGAGACGAAACTGTTCACACCTAGAACTCTTACATTTGTCATGTTCTCATCCTCTTAGTAACATTGCTTTCCCCCTTTCAGTGGATGTTGAACTCTAGTTCTAAAAGCTCAACTGACCTTTTAGGTCACTGCCTTATTAGAAATTTGTGGAGTTGGGGAAAAATACATAGGGAGGCAGAATTTTCATTTGGCAGGAGGGAATGCTCTTATTTGCCCTCCCTGTGGCCACACCTATATTCAGGTCTGCTGAATGCTTGGAATAGCCATTAGCTTTCCCAGAGGGGAAAGAGTGCAGATCTTCCCTTGAAAACATCAGTAGCCACCATTAACCATCATCTACTCACTACAGCAGGGATGGCTAAAGCAATGTTTGGAGTTTCATATGATCACTAAGGCTGTTTATATGTCCCTGAATCCCTCCCCCAAACTCCCCTACACCACTCTTTTTCTGGCTAAAAGGGGGCGAATATCATATCCTGGATGCCTCTGGGAAAGGTGATTCAGCTTCCAAATAAGTCATAGAACCTTCCTGTACTGTTTAACACACATTGTTGTTGTGCACCTTCAAGTAATTTGTGACTTATGGTGACCCTGAGGCCCATCACATGATTTTCTGGGCAAGTTCCTTCGGTGGGGTTTGCCATTATCATCCTCTGAGGCTTAGAGAATGTAAATATAAAAAAAATACACCATGTTCCATTTCATAAGTGGACCTTGAGCCATTTTCAATTGTTGTTGTTGCTTTTGTTTGTTTGGCAATTAATGCAGTTCCCTAGATAGTCCAAGGCATAAAATTGGCTCCTGGGCCTGCTGAAGTTGCTCATCTATGCACTGGAAAAAAGATGGAGAAACTTCTTTCAATCCAATTGTCAATTCAAATTATTGTTGGAGCCTAGATTTCTGAGAAGAACAGGGCCAAAAGCAAAAGAAATGAAAAATGCCAGCTCATTTTAGCTTAATAATAATAATAATAATAATAATAATAATAATAATAATATAGATTTATTTGTATCCCATCCAATCACGGGGAATCCGAGTGGCTAACAGCAGTAAGAACATACAATAGAGAAAATACAATAAAATACAAATAATCCCTTCCCAATCCCCTGACCAATACTTAAACAAAACAAAATCAATAAACAATATAAATACAGTAGCAATCAAATGAAAATATAAAAGCATTACAAATCAATGAAGTTCATAAAAGAATCCCTTTCTCAATCCCTCAACACAGGTTCAAGTCAAAACTAATTAACAAATTAAATATCAACATAACATAATACCCGAAAGAAGGAAAAGGAAAAAAATATATACCAAATGCAATATATCAAAGAACCATAATCCAAATAACTTATCAGACATAATAAAAGACGCTTTGTCATAATTACAGTTAAAAGGGACAATTATAGCAGTTCAAGGTTCATAGAAGGCCAAACACACTTTCCACAAATGCCTGAGTCGCAGTGGACTTCTACGGAGATACAGGTGGGTGGGTGGAGGGAAAGGCAGAAGTAGGTGTACAGTGCCTCCTGGTCCTCCAGAGCTTGCAGGTAGACCGATGGAATGGGTGCAGGGCGGCGGGGGGGGGGGGGAGCAAAAGCAGAGGTTTTAAGGCCTCCAGCCCAGCCAGCATCCCAGGAGCCCCCTCCTCCTCTTCAGTTTTCAGGCAGACCAGTGGAATGGTCTAAACTTTAACTGCCAGCACCTAAGCCTTAGGAGAAATACTTCAACCTTTTAGAATGGGAAAAACCTCATAGCTTTGAAACTTGGAAAGTTTAGAAGTCACAGAATGATGGTGTTACAGGGATGTATGGCCTTTTGGGGTACCCAAGTTGACCAGATTCAGTCTCAAGAGCTGAGTTTCTCCACCCCTGTATTGAAGTGAAGCTCTTCTAAATTTCCATGTTTCCTCCTTGACTTCTTATTGGACACTTTTGATTTTTTCCAAATGGTATCAACATCCAGTTCTCTGCAGCAGAAAAAGGTTTTAAAGTAGAAATAATTGATGTGTACTTATTATACAAGTTGGACACTCATCCTTTATGCTTGGTGCACCAAAACATAGTATCACATACCCCGTACTTTAAGCAATCTTTGCATCCCAGCCATATTAGAAGTGAGGTTCATTTACAGTTAATCACCCAAACATTAATATTGCCTGTTGTGTTTCCAACAGCATCATTTATCTTCCGCTATCATAACACACTTCAGAATTCAATGTTTGTCACATATGAAACATTAGCTCATTAAGCTGTAGTTTTACCTACTAGTAGGGTAACTGTGCCAAGAAGAACTCAAGTGCTTAAAATGATTAGCTGATTAAATATTAACAAAAAATAGCCAATATTATTATAAGCACTATGAGTCAATGACACCTTTAAATAAACAGACTAAAAGGTGCCTAACTTTCTGTCTGTTGTTTTAGGCAGTTAGGGACAAAAACAAAATGTTATTCTACTCTATTTTTTGCATAACTTTGCATAATTAATAGTTCTTTTTCCATGCAATCTATTGTTTGCAATTTTTTTTTGTTTCAACAGCTGTTTTCATTAAATTGTAAAGCTCTTTGTGCCTAATCCTTTGAGCTGCACTATTGATAGCAAGAATGCTCTGAAGCTAGCTTTAGAGGAAATGAGTCTCTGCCAAGCTGGAAAGCAGTCATGAAGTTACTTGAGAAATAAGGCCTACTGTGGTAGTGGTTGTGTAGCTAATCCATTAGTCTTTTATAAGGACATTGCTCTGCACCCTTATGGCTAAATTGACCCAACAACCAATCAATGCCTTTATTTGCTGAGTGGCTGTCCCTGAAAGGTCTTATTGCAGGATCCAAGCAGTAATCAAAGCTTCCATCAGTACCAGGGCACTGATGACAAAAATGGCCAAACTTTCAATGAGGTTGGCTAGATTCCAGTCACACCATTTTGAAGATACAAAGAGCCTGTGTTGTGCTGTGGAATTCATTTTCTTGTTTACTTCCTACAGAAACAAGAGCATAATCAGCACTCAGTGCATCGGATCAGACCGCTGAGTTGTTGACAGAAGCTCGGAGAGGCTTGCCAGCTTTCCACATGAAACACAGGCTTTCTTCTAATACACCCCCTACCGTCTGTCTCTCTGCCAATTGTAGCACATCAGAGCAGCCATTGAGATAATGACCGTGAAGTCTCATGATACACTTTGATGAAGTGTAACATTTTTTAAGGGATTTTTTTGTCTGTGCCAAAGTGATAGAGACAGCTGACTAAAAATCACCCCATCAAAATCAAGGCTGATGAACAGCAGGCAGAGACATGTGTTTCCAGTGAAAAGAGGGAGAACAACTTACAGCCAATGATTTTCCCAGTGCGTATCTGTACCACATATTCTTTCCCTAAAAAAGCTACATTTTGTTGTTTTGCAAGTGTATGCAAATTCATGGGTAATACAGGCTCACTAAACAATTATCTCATCCTTCATCTGGGGAAAAATAGCTCAACAGAATAGATTCTTGGATGGGTATCAGTAGTTGACTGTACTATGATAAAATACAACTGTGTGTCAAAGGAGGATCTATGGAAAGCAACAGACATGTTTAAGATGCTGTGGCTGGATGTTTTATTTGGCATAAATCCTTTTCAGATGACAATATTATGTAGTGTGGCTGAAGGAACAGAATGGAATATTGATTATTTTTCCTGCCCTGGATCTCTAAAAAAACAAAAGAGCTGGTATCCATATAATTCCATACAAAGGACCTGGCATCCATACAATACTTTAGTTGAATAGAGGCCAGGAACAGGGAAAGTATGTATGATCCAAATTCCCTCTTTAAGTACATATGTTGAATATCTGCAATTTTCCTTAGGTATGTATGTATGTATGTATGTATTGGTATGACAATCCCTTAGCTGTCCAAATGTTTTGTACTACATTTCCCCTAATCCCTTACCACTGACCATCAGAATAAGAGATCTCTATGTTTGTCTAGGGCTATCTCCCCCCATCATGATCCTAAGCCACAAAGGGCCTTAGGAGTCAAATTTAGCATCTTGAATTCATTGAAAACATGAATTGGAAGCTGCAGAAGATGATGAAGCATTGGTATGACATGGTCTTTTTAACCAGATCCAGTTAACTGTCTTAGATCCACACTCTTGAAATTTCCAAACTGTTATCAAAAGCAGCTCCAGATACAGTACACTGTAGAAGAGGAAAACCTGTTTAGCATTAACTGGTGTTAAGTCAGTGCTGATTTATCTCTTAAGAGTTAAGGCAGGAGGAGGGAATTTACACAGAGACCACTCCAGATCTCTTAACAATGGTTAAGAGGGAGCCAGCATTATGTCTACACTAGCTTGGCCTCACAAGACATTTCTGAAACAGCCCCAAGTGTTTTTCAAAAACACTTGTCAAAATTCTTCTGTTACTAAAGAAGAGCCAAGGGTTGATGCACACATGAAGTAGCTGCACTCATCTATAGTCAGGAAGAAGTTCTGCTACGTGTATAATTTAAATTTCTCACTATTGCTTCTTGGGGAGTGTCTGCATGGGCCAATTACACCACTTTCTTCCTGCCTTCACGGCCTACATAATGCAAGGCCAAATCCCCAATTCAAGTGCAGACTGTGTTCATGACAGAAGGCCAGTTCCACACTGAATCGGCCCTATCTTTGCCAAAATCAGATTTTAAAAACACATTTTAAACACGTCTCCCATGCTGCCTATTGCTGCTCCCTCTGAGGTCACAATGAGGCACCCAGCCTCAGACAGATAACTAAATGAAACAACAACTTGTCCTGTAGGTGTGGACACATCAAGTTCCCCATGGCAAAGATAACATTTTATAATGTGAGAAATAACAACCACTTTTGTATGAGTTTAATCATTTTGTAATTTCCTTCCTCTACTCATCCAGGAAAGTCTTTACTATGTATTTGGACTGGTGCACTGTGGAATAACAAATGGCCAATGGTTAAACAGAGCCAAGGTCAAATTACTCGATATTTTCCTGGCTTAATGCTTATTGAGATAATAATTCCTGGTTTTGTGTGTGTGTTTTTTTTTAACTTAAGTTGTCCATTGCTTTTGGTTAATGAACAAATTAACAGTAGCAAAAAATCACATTTTCAAAATGACCACAGTATTATAAAAGGTGTTTTAAAATCCCTTTGCTTTCCACTGTAATTATGCACATTTGACAACCCAACTAGAACCAGGGAATAGTCATACACAAGTACTATATTCAATTGTTCAGTCAAGTCACTGACACTTTAATTACTGGCTACTTCAGTGTTCTCTACATGGATAAACCTTTGGGGAAGGAAGATGAGAAATGTCAACTGGCCCAAAATGTAACCCCTAGACCAGGGGTGGGAAAAGTGTGGCCTGTGGGCTGCATGTAGCCTTTGAAGCAGCTCCTGAAGTCCCTAATTGGAGCAATTTGGGCTCTGGTTTTTGCTCCAAAACCAGCCAAAATCTGCCCAAAAATGAGTAAAAATTATTTCCCCAAACCTCCTAAAGGTCCAAACCTCATTTTTAAAACACACACACACACACACACACACACACACACACAGAATAAAGAAAAAAAATGGCAGAAATTTGATTGCTTAAAATGCCAGCCAGAAGTGATGTTGCTTCACGTTAGATGTGCCAAAATTTGATGGTGCAGCCTGCCAGGTGGGCTCAGGAAGGGAAAATGCCTCCTGACCTCTGTGCAATAGCCCACACTTGTTCTAGACTTTTATTTGGTGGTACCCAGTTACTGGACAACACAACAGAAAATTGACTCACACTTCCCAAATCTGCAAATTTGAGGCGAGATTAATTTTGGTTTACAATGGCGCGTTACAGACCATCCCTTTGAGGCAGCCTGTAGGCGCTGTTTTCCCCACTGTATCGGGGCCTCAGCTGCCAGACCAGCAGCCTCCGAGGCCCCGATCCGCCGCCTGGAAAGGGGTGTCCTTGGGGTCTCAAGCCCCAACGACACCCCAACGGCAACGGGGACTCTCAGAAAGGGGCCACTCGGCCCCTTTCTAATTTGCATCGTTGGTGCAGCCTTCACACAGCTGCACCAGCGACGCAAACCAGGAAGGAGCTCCTTCCTGCTCCGCCGAAAGGACGCATTAAGCGCCCTCGCGTGGAGCGATGGCGGCGCATTTGTGATGCCATCATGGCGGCGACCGTGTGGAACAGCCGCCGCCATTTTGTGTGCAGAAGCACCGCCCCTTCCTAACCCTAGTATGCGCTACGCGTGTACTTTAATGGCAGTCTGTAACTTGCCTATGAATCCCAGTAGGTATGAAATGGATCACCCACCCCCTCTCCAATTATTTTCCATCCCTACTGGAATGAGCCTTGACATTTCCTCAACATAGTAAAAATGTATAGCTAAGTTTGAAATAATTTGAAATAATTTAATAAAAGGTAATTAAAAAGGATAATAGATTATGGCCCCATATAGATGATCCCTTTGCAGCATGTCCACAACGTGCTAGGGTTGCCTCAGGGCAGCACGTGCACATGCCCCGCAACCCTAGCACGTCGTGCACGTGCCACCGTTATACAGCGCCATACAGACGGTGTGCGTAACGATGTTGCAGCTGTGCTGCCTCCAAATGACGCTGTGCAGCTGCGACGTAACTGCACCATCTCTGGCGTTTTGCAGCTCCACAAAAAGAGCCGCTTTTTGGAACTCCTTTTCTGCGCAGCAAAGAGAGGCGCCTCCCTGACGCTTCTTTCTGGCAGTCTGTACCCCGCCATAGTTTACTGAACCTGTACTATCATTAGTGTGTATACTTTCCAGTTAGAAAAAAGCAGTACAACCATTTAATTTACTGCTTACAGAAGTGCTTATGAATGTGATACTGTCTCTTACAAATTCTATACAGATTGAAATCCCCTATCCAGAATGCTGAAATCCAAAATATGCCAGAATCCAAAACTATCCACAGGGGTGGCTGAGATAGTGATACCTTTGCTTTTCATGGTTCAGTGCATACAAACTTTGTTTCATGCACATAATTATTAAAAACATTGTGTATAAAATTACTTTCAGACTATGTGTCTAATGTGTACACAACACATAAATGAATTTCATGTTTAGACTTGAGTTCCATTTCCAAGCTATTTCATTACATATACACAAATATTCCTAGATCTGAAAAAATTCAAAATCTATAACACTTGTGGTCTCAAACATTTCAGAAGAGGCTCCTCCTGTACAGGGAAAACTCAACACGTGTCTTACTCCATTCTGCTCCTCAACTTAGTTGAAGAACACCTGTGACTAGAATGCTGACTGGTGCCAGTTATAGGGAGCATATAAGTCTCTTGTTAAAACAACTTCTTGGCCTACTGGTTCTTTCTGGGCACAATTCAAAGTGCTGGTCATGACCTATGAAACCCTATATGGTGTAGCTTCAGACTGTCTGAAATTCTGTATCTCCTATATGAACCTTAGGGAGTCTTAAGACTCACAAGGAAGCGCTTTCTCTTGGGCTCGCCACCATCACAAGCTAATTTGGAAGTTTATCGCATAGGGGTTCAGGAAACGGTCCAAGAACGGAATGGAAGGGGCCAGGAACGAGTGTGGAACAAGTGGGGGATGCATTTTACTGCATGCAGAAGTCCCCCACTTGTTCCGTTCCCCATCAGTTCCCCATCCATCCCAGAGGGAGCGATTTTTGAGTACTGTTCAAAACAGTTCTAAAAAATCTCCTCCTCTGGGATGGACTGGGAACAGAAAGGCAGGGAATGGAATGAGTGAGGGACTTCCTAGTGTGCAGTAAAATGCATCCCCCACTCATTCCATTCCGTTCCTGGACCCTTTTGGACCATTCTCTGACCATGCCAGGAGCCTGTGCAATAAACTCTTTGGTGAGGAACATGAACAGAGCCTTTTCAGTGGCTGCTCCAAAGCTCTGGAGCTCTCTCCCACCAGAACCTAGGCTGGCCCCTTCCCTGCTCTCCATTCACCAGCAGTCAAATACCTCATTGCTCAAGCAATCTATAATTACTTGGAAGAACTCTTCTTATGGAAGGGGTGTGTACTTTTTAAAAACTTTTGGATGACTCAGACAAGGAAAAGGAGGAAGAGGTGGTGGCGGCAGCAGCAGATTGCCAGGAAGCTGCCACTCCTTATAGTGCAGGTCTCCATGAATCCAAGGAAATGGAGGCTGGGGCAGTGGGGAACCCTGCCCACAGCAGGAGGTGACAGAGGCTGCAGATAGCCCCATGCTTTGTTGAATGGGGAAGAGAGAAATGCCAAGCTCACTGGCAGTCCATCACTGCAGGTTCTATTCTGTTGATATAGCTGAGTGATTTTTTTAGACTCTAGACTTTATTGTCTTCAACATGCAGTTAAGTCAGTCTGGCTGCATTTGAGGCCCTTCCTATTCGTTTTACTGAGTGGAGCCTGGGCCCTGAGCTTCTGTGCCAAGATCTTGACCTGATTTATTTAATCAGTCAAATTCACATGGAGAATTTTTCCTGCATGTGGGAAAGGAATTCCCCTATTCAGATGATCAATAAACAGGGGCAGAACCTGTGTCCCCATCTTTTTGCATTTTGTTATCAATGAAAGCCTAAATGAGGAAATAAACTATTGATGCACATGAATCTTAAGCATATAGACCATCTGATTAAAAGTACATTACAGACTGTTAGACTCCTAGCCATAAATTGGTTCTTTAGAAGTTCTGCCTGGCCCTGTCCTCTTCCCACATTTATATACAATAGACAGAAACTGTGTCCAGATAGCAATCAACCCAAATGCCAAAATGATTCATTCAGTTCCATGGAAAGCAGGGTTATCGCCAGAAGCATGAAGGCATGAGGTAACGTATACTATGGATCATGGATTTTGTCACTTATTCCCACACCCAGAACAAAAACAACATGATATGATCCTGCAATGAGATTATGATTAATATACTTTAGTTGTTTCTGGGGTTTTTTTTTTCTTAAAGGAAGCCCCAGTTTCCTAGTAGTTGTAAAATTATCTTTAGCTACTAGGAAAGATATATACTTATTGTTGTTTTGCAGAGGGGCAGGTTCTCAGGATGCACATTTACATGCTTAAGACACTACCTAAACCTCTTTTTTATTTTCCAGAGATAAAGTTTGGCTGGGTGAATGGGTGGCATTACCAGCTGTGGTGGTCAGCTACGAAATATGACTGGTGAGGTCACCAAGAGCTCTAATTACTCATGGCTGAAACAGCCCTGAAATTGCTAAACCTGAAATTGTTGTTCCTATTGTCAAATGTACACTATGTGGCTCCATTTATGATATATTGCACTAAAGCAAAACTTACGATTAACAAGAAAATGTTGTATAGTTTGGTAGAGACCTCCTCAAGGTGAACTGAATAATCATTCAGGAGTGTCTTTCATGGAATAGTCAGTGGGATATAAATGGTGGTTTTGGGTTCAGTTCCCACCATGATACAAATTAGGTATCTCTGGGTATTCTATCTCAGACCAGCTTACTTCTGAACTATATACAAATGTGAAAATGAAATAACAAATGAAGACTAGTGAATTTTCTTGGGAGAGCCCAGTTTTCTGCCCCCAGATTTCTTTCTTATCCCAGCAGATAAGTGAGCATATGTACCATGTGAGGGAAGCACAGATATGTAACTATTCATCCACCAGCAGCCCATTTCCTTCTTTGGAACAAGGAAAGTAATCAAATGACAAATAGCTTTTGTGACTCAACAGTATGATCAATCATCTACCTCCCACTTGCAGCATCTCAATCAGATAGGGGTAACTTGCAAGCAAAAAACCCTGCAGATTTCCTCTATACACCCATTCAGTCTGGCAATCACCCTATAGCTTTTTCTTGTCAGAGTCACTGAATGCACATAGCATGACACCAACCTAAGGCACAGCCTGATTTCAATCTAGTGAAAATGAACTTGATTTTTAACACGGCCTGATGTGACTTACCCAAAGCTCACTGAAGTTTCTTTCACAGTTTGTTCCTGCATTCGTTGAGGAAGCAATGAAGACATGTGTCAGCAGTACACATAATTTTCATCCTATGGAATAGAGCCAACATGTACACTGATGGGATCTGAACTGGCAATGACAGATCAAGAAAGGGGCCCTGAGGTTGAGATAGATAGTTTGATGAGAATGTCAACCTATTTTATTGCTGTAAAAAAAGGAAAAGAGGAAAGTTCCATGTTCAGCATGATTAGAAAAGGATTCCTCACTAAAATGGGACATATTTCTGCCTATCTTCTAGTGAGAAGAAGCAAGATGTTTTTGTCCATTTTTGTAAAGGAGCAGCATAGCCAATGTGAATTTTTGTAGAAATTACCTTTTCTACATAGACTTTTGAAAAATATACAAAAATATAAATATAGGTTGGATTGTTTGCATTTTCAAAAATCAATAATCTTAATCTCTGAGCCTGCTCTGTGTGGATGTATGTGCATGCAAAGAGAGAAGAGTCTAGTTTTGTGCAGAGATGTCTTGCAAAACTTTGTGGCGAAACTGATTGCAGAAAAGTCTCCTCATTCTGCTTTCCCAAGGAGGCAAAAAAAGCAACAACTCCAATTTGCCTCGTCTTGATCAGATATCAAGATATCCTTTCATATCAGTGACATAAAACTAAATGAACTTTCTTGGCATCTATACTGTATTATACTGCTCTTATATGAATGTATTCTACAACCACATTGGGAATACTCTGTATAGTTATGGTCACTGCACCTGAATAAGTATATTTTAGAGTGAGAGAAAATGAAAGAAAAGAACAATAACAATGTTCAAACAGAACAACTCATGGATGACGAAACGTTACAGTATTTGGGATTGCTTAGCTTATAAAAAATGGAAATAAGGAGAAAGATGAGAGAGATATCTAAAATTATGTATGGCATGGAGAAAATAGATAAGAAAAAACTCATTCACAATAGCAGAACCAGAGGTGAACTGCTGAAGCTCAATGGTGGAAAAATCATGACAGATCAGAGCTTGGAATAGTTACTCTTTAGGACTACAAGTCCCAGAATGCCAAAGCCAACATGGCTACTAGACTCCAGCCAACGCAGCTAACACACATAGTTAAATGGTTAAACTCTCTACTACAAGATGTAGTAATGATTGCCAACTTGAGGTGCACCTACACTGTAGAAATAACACAGTTTGAACACTTTACGTGCTGTAGCTCCATCCTGTGGACTCCTGGGATTTGTAGTTTTACAAGTTTTTTTACCTTTTCTACCAAAGACCACCAGTGTTTCACAAAGCCACAAATCCCAGGACTCTGTAGCATGGAGTCATAGCAGTTACAGTGGTGTCAAACTGCACTATTTCTACAGTATAAATGTACTCTTTTTCAGCATTTAAAGGACAAATTCATGGAGGATGAGACTGTAAGTGACTGCTAGTCAGAAAGGATGAGTCACTTTTCTCATACCAAATACAGAATGCCTCTGGACACCAGTTCCTGGGGACCATGAGCATAACGGTGCAGTTATATTCATGTCCTACCTATGGGCTTTCCTTGTGGAACTGATTTAACACTGTACAAACTAGATGCTATGAGCCAACAGGACTGTAATTAGACAGGTCTGATCTAGCATCTTCTTGTGTGTTTAACTATACTTACAGTGCATTTCTGCAGTTCTTGGGACAGCATTTCAGAGGCCATAGGACAGATTAGTAATTCTCTTTTGAAGTTAGAGAAAGCATTCTAGTCTTAGAAGATGAGATCTAATTTATCTGACTGACCATAGAGAAGTTCCATGTCCCTTCTTCTTCCACACCAGAGCTCCAACAACAGAGATGAGGGAAACAAAGGAGGATCATGGGCATGATAGAGGAGAAGCAAGGGAGTATCCAGAACCCAAGTCCACCTAGCCCTTGACCCAACAAGGTTAGAAACATTTAGACCAGCTCTGGAACTAGTAAGAAGAAACCAAAGGAAAAGCAGCAAACCCTTCCTCATGTCTTCCATCCTTACTGCCAGGAATCCAGCAGGATTTTGGAGATACCCAAACACATGGCTTGGCTGTAATCCCGTGTACATCTTCTTCAGAGTGAATCTCATTGAAGAGTGTGAAACTTACCGCTGAGTAGATACTCAGACAACTTCATTCTTACTTCTATTACCAGAGATTCAAAATTTCTTTGGCTTTAAAAGCCCTCCCTTCATCCACCAGCTTGAGGGAGAGAAGGCAGGCTAGCTCCAACAGGCCTGCCTAGAAGAAGAACAGCCCTCCCTCCAGTCCATCTGCCTTGGTCCAGGCCTCAGAGGGAGAGAAGAATGATGGACCTGATCCCCTCCCTCCCTCACCATTCCCTCCTCCTTTTGTGTAGTGTCTTTTAAGATTGTAAGCCTGAGGGCAAGGAACCATCTATTATCCCCTCTGTTGTAAGCCACCCGGATTCCCAGTGCTTGGGCGGCATATAAATAAATCCTATTATTATTATTATTATTATTATTATTATTATTATTATTATTAAAAAGCATGGTTTGTTTCTGATTTGTTTTGCCTCATCTGCTTTCCCTCATTTGCTTTGAAATACTGTATGCCTTTCTTGCTCAGCCCAAACATCCTGATTTAGTTTGCCTTCATATATTGCCTCAAGAGCCACACACTTCTTTCGGAGGAGATTCTGGGCCTTGGAAGAATGTTGTGGGAGATTTATTGGGAAAGATTAGGTGGCAGCTTACTTCTGTGAATAATGATTTAGAACCCTGAAGCTCCTTAGACCACCAGTCTTTAAGTATTCCTGCTGCCATTTTAAATTTAGTGCATTGGTGGGAGATGCTCAAAGCAGCAAATTGAGTGGCTGTATTTTACAGGAAGAGACCTCATTTCTAAATAATTCTTGTGTGCTCTAAATGAAATTGTTATTCGGAGAATTCAATTAGACCTGACATAACTCTGTAAAACTCAATACCTCTCAGCGAGTTCCCTTAAATCCCAACTCCTTGAGGAGAGCACAAGACTCAGGTAAAACATTGCTCCAGAAAAGGGAATAAATACTTTTCAACCCAGAGCAAATTACTTCTGTCAAGATTAAATTAGTCACAGGAACTTGGAGGTTTTTTAAAAGGTTACTTTGTTCCTTTTGCCTCCCCCATGTGTATTTGTTTATTATAAGCACATGTTGTTTAACAAAAAGAATAACGCTTCAATAAAAAGTTCACATGGCAAGTGACATTTGTGAGTCTCGACAAAGTAAACACTAGGACCAAGAAAGCCCATTTAAAGACAATGCAATTGATTTTTTCAATGCCTCTGGCCTAGAAAAAGTAATAGATATGGAGATATTCTGTCTTTGTTACTTAGAAGTCTGATTGTATCATATGCAGCTGTTTCCTGAATAGCCTAAGACCAGATCCTCCATAACAGAAATCATGGGAATTTAGAAGAGAATGACTATAAGAAAATTCTTCTGCATATCATACTTTTCAAATCCAGGATAACCGGTCCCATCACTCCAAATGTGGGAAAGTGAGGCACTGCTCCCCAACCCATTTTGCCCTTCTGTTCATGGTGAGTCCAGGTCCATACACCAACTATGTATCTGAGCACCAGTCTTAGCAGAGATAATATTCCTCTGTCTCACAGCCAACTCAAAAATCAGAATATGAGCTCAAGAGGCTAATGTAATCACTATGGACAAGAGAGCAAATCATTGTAGAACAATACATTTTTTCTATCTTTTTAATTTTTCTTTTCATTATGGAACACAGGACCAGGATAACAGAGGTAACCATTACAGGACAGAAGATTTTCTGACTACTTCTGTCTTCCAGCACCTATCTGATCAATCCACAGGTAAAGTTACCTTTCCCATGAGGCATAGTCAAACATGCTTTGCTTAAATTTCCTGAAATTGAGTATGAAATCTTGGGACTCAGTACCCTTATTTCAGTTAAGATTGTGACCACTGAGCTATACATGTCTGGTCTCTGCATTACCATATACCATAGTTATTAAGTTGCTTATAGAATCTGAATTCACAAATTTGGTGTATGTGTGTGCATAAAAACACATTTTTGAACATAACTCCCATTGTTATTATATTCAATCCAGAGATGATTGCTTACAGAACCAGAACCTGGAAAAGATAACTTTTGGGAACTACATCTCCCAGAATATTACAGCCAGAATGGTACTGGTGATGCTGGATAGCTGATTCTAGGAGCTGTAATCCAAAAAAAGTAACTTTTCTAGGCTTTGTGCAGATCCCCAGGAGCATTTTTCTCAAAGTCTGTTGCTTGCTATAAAATGTTAATGAGACCAATATATGGCATTTATATGACATATATGTGGGAAGTAAGGCAGTTATCTATTTCAGTCCTGTATGAGCTCTGCTACTTACTTATGCATGTTGGTTCAGAAGTTCTATTAAATCCAGTGATACCTATTCACAGGAAAGCAGGTAAAGACTACAGAAAAACCACTTATTAGATATGGGAATCTTCTAATGGATTAATGCTTTTGTCTTCTAACAAATTGTAAGAGCTATAAATAATCTTTTATCATTCTTAGCACTGCAGCTCAGCAAAAATGTTTATCCAAATGCAGTAGGGCACGCCTTTGAATATGTTGAAGTTATCTCCAGGACTTTTTGAACACATTTTCTTGCAGTGATTTGCAACTTATAGAAGCCACAGTTTCTCAAGGAGTATTTATTATGGGTCTCTAAAAATATCTCCAGCATTCTGGCATATCTGAAAGATTGATCACCCCGCTGAATAAGAAGAAGCAAACAAGATCTCTACTATACAGGTTTATTTTACACTGTGTTTTTGCAAACCCCAAATCTCTATTTGATCAAAAGAGAAAGATGGATTTAAAAAAAAAAAAAAGATGCCAGGTTCCTGTGTTGCATTTTTCCTTCATTATTATTTATGTGATATCAGAAAAATATATAAATATTTCTGAACATCCCTGGCATCTGTTGCATAGTGATGAAACAAATTTCTGTTTCTGTCCTTTGCACTGATGCCTAGTGGGTGCCACAAGTATTTGGCTGCCTCCCTCCATCTTTCTTGATAGAGGTCATTGTGACTATGATTTCAAACCCGAAGCAGGATTAAAACCCAAGAGCTCTTGTAGAGCACAGTACCCTCACATTTAAGCTCTTTGCCCACAGATTGGATATCTCTAACAGCTTGATAGCTATCCTCAGGATCCAGACACATTTTATTTCAAAGGAATAATCACAGTGCTGCTTCCTTCAAAGGGGCCAGGACCATCTTATCTCCTTACAAAGTATTAATCATATCTTGGCCCCAACCTGTCAATTGCCACTCCTAGATGTTAATAACCATCTGAAAGGGTCAAGCAAACAACAGGTACAGAAACTCCTTCCCAATAGACTGCGCCAAGTGAAATCCCACCTTTTGAAATTTTCTTTCCTGGACGAGAACTTCAAAAATCCCACCATTAAAATGATCAAATTCATCTCATAGATTTCATTCCCAAAATATGATGTGCACCTGTTCACTGTAGTATCTAAATCACAATCAATGTGGATGAATTCATCCTCAAATAGAAAAAGAAAGAGAGCAGGTTGAAGCACAAAGTCCATAGGTGAGCAATACCATATTTGAAGCTTGTCCTAGCAATGATATTGCCCACCTGTGGATTTTAGATTTTATCCACAACAAAACATACCACAGTCTATTGGTACCATTAACTCCTCCCACATGTCTTTATCATTAGACCCAGTCAACAAAGTGATGTGGGATACAACTTTACAATTCATCATGCTGCTGTGTGCCTTCAACTCATTTCCACCTTATGGTAACCCTATCATAGGGTTTTCTTGACAAGATTTGTTCAGAGGACAGATATATACTAGTAACAGATTAAAGTAATACTGGTTTACAATCTAATACCTTAATCTGTTAGTAGGATATATCTGTAGCCATTCCCAAAGCATACATTTGGAGCTCTTTACAAAATTTCTTTGCTCCACACTTTTTCACTTTCTCATTTTATCAGAACACAACTTTTAAATTTAAACCATACCTGATTATTTCAATGGAATGATGCTATATTTCTGCCAGTCATTTGTCTAATAAACATAGGAGCAATGACATCAATATTATCGCAGCAAAACTGATTTAAATGAAGGGAACTGCTCCATCTAGAGTTCCATCTTGTACACAAAAAGACTATTTAATATGCTTATTTAATAACAATACCAGATAAGGTTTCCTTCAGTAAACTTTTCTCTGCATAAGCTAAGACTCTGACATACAGGAGCTTTAAAAATAGAGTTAAATAACGGAAGTTCATACAGTTTACTCTTTATATTCTGTTGCTGTGGGTGGACAATTGTTTTTTCAGTAACAAGGAGATAAACTAAATGTCACTTAAATTAATCTTGTATTGTTATTCTTTGAAGAAGTGAGTTGAAGGCACACAGCAGCAAGAACAATTGTAAAGTTGTATACCATATTTTGTTCAGTTTATCCCTCCTTCCTCTCCTTCTCACTCAGATTTTGCTATCTGAGGTATAGGAAAAGATGGTGTCACCTCCCCTCTCCTCCAACTGCACTACCATGTATGCGTGCATACACAATATTGCCTAATGGCCTGTTGGCTGAAATAAAGGTGTTGTTGTTGTTGTTTATATTTGCCTTTATGTTGTGTGTTGATTTCTTAGGTAAGGAATACACATAGGTGGTTTTGCCAGTTTGTTCCTCTGAAATATAGCCCACAGCACCTGGTATTAATTGGTGGCCTCTCATCCAAATACTAACCAGAGCTGACCCTGCTTGTCTTCCAAGATCAGACAGGATCTCGTGTCTTTAGGGTTTTTAGGTAGCTGACTTGATACTGAGTCCTCCAAAGCTGTTTTTACTATCTCCAATCCCCCTAGACCCTTTTTCCTGCCACAAATTTGTGCATGTCAAGTAATTTCCTGATCAGTTTCAGCAATGGTGATCCCCCTTGTCCCTTTTTTTAAACATAAAATGTAGCTATTTTTGAAAACAAAGTTCTAGACACATCTGGGTTTTTTTCTTCATTTTTTGCATTTGGAGTAGTCTGTGGTGGGCACAGAGTATCTCAGGGACAGAAAAGTGGCCTTGCACCCACTGAAGTTGCCAATTCTGGGTCAATGCTGGCCTTTAGTCAATGTGGTGGAAAGGCTAGAGTTCTGAGCATGGGAGGAAATTTGGGGCTAAGAGGAATTTCTCACAGTGCAAACCTTGTTGTGAGCTCTTTGAAGAGGATATGAATGTGACAAATAATGAAATGGCACAGCCTTCAGAGCCTACAGTTCAACCAATACAGGCTGAATAAAGATGAAATGAAATCAAGAATGCAAATGAAGAACAATTGTTGCTGTTGTGTGCCTTCAAGTTGTTTCTCACTTACGGTAACCTAAGGTAAATTTAGCATGGGGTTTTCTTGGAAAAAATATTCAGAGGGAGCTTTCCTCTGAGAGAGTGTGACTTGCCCACGGTCATTCAGTGGGCTTCCACAGCCAAGCAAGGATTTAAAGCTGGGTCTCCAGCATCATAGTCCAATGCTCAAACCACTACACCACACTGTTAAGCATGCCTTGCTAATTTCAAACAGATTTTTGCATTGGCTTCAACACATCCCCACATCTGGAGCTGAGAAATGTAGAAACGCCAAACCACAAGAAACAATACAGAGGATGTTTAAATAGTTCCATTTGAGACTCCTACAATACCACTGATCTACTTTCAAACCCCAATGGAAAAATTCAAGAGTTTGAAGTTACAGGGAGATTCTCAAAATGCATGTTTGCATTTATTCTATTAATCTGTTAGTCTCTTATAGTTTATGAGATAGTAAGGAGGGTACTTAACTTGTATACATTCCTTTTAGAATATTTTGTTTGCCAGCAAAACCCATTAAGTATCTTGCAAAAAAAAAAAAAAAGAAAGAAAGAAAGAAAGAAGAAGAAGAAGAAGTTTCCATTTTGAAACCGTTCTGAAAGGGGGTCTCATAAAAGTATCCACAAAGCACATATAACAGACTGAACATCTTTTAAGAGTTGAATTTTCCTGGTAATAAACAAGTTATTTAGAAATATGACTTGGTCACACAGAGCTGTTTTCTGTTAAAACAAGCAGCCCTGTTTTCTGTAATTTGTAATTCTGACCACATTTTTCAACCAAGTTAATTCAAAACTAATCAGATGTGCCAGCCATAGGTAAACTGGGATCCAACCATAGGCACTAAAAAACTTCATAATTATTAGTGGACAAAGGAATCTTGTAGCACCTTTAAAACTAAGGAGATTATTGCATCTGCAAATCCTGCCGGGAAAGACATGGGATCGAACAGTCAAAACTAAGTATTAACGCATGCAGCCGAGGCTGAGCGAGTGCAACCCATCTGCAGCCCAGACCTCAGCCACCCTTATCCAGCAGCTTTTCAAAAATGGAAAGCTCCAATTTGTGAAAAGCAGCTGGATAAGCACAGCTGGGGTCCCAGCTGCAGATGGGTTGCACTCACGCCTTGCCTTGGCTGTGTGCAATAAAATCTGTTCTTGATTTTTCAATCCCATGTCTATCCTGGTGGGATTTCCAGGTGTGATAATCTCCTATTTTGTATCTTTGAATGGACTTTTCATTGCCTACACTTCTCTGAACACATTTCTACCTATTCATTTGTATGAGTATTCTGCCAGTCATATGCAGCTGCTAATCAAAGGAAAAGACATATCTGCTTATGTTGTCACCTATTCCCTCTGGTGTTGTATGATCTCAGCTTTAAATAAGTTTTTGATCAAAAATGTAGTGTACAAATCATTCACTGATTTTCTTTCTTCTCTCCCCCAGCCCAGCTTGAGATCTTGAAGAACTGAGGCAAGCTTTTAATATAAGTAGCCCTCCCTTCTTGCAGGCAGTGGAGAGGAGAAGACACAATGCCCACCAAGAAGATTCTCCACCTTTTGTGTCACAGGATGGTCATTGTTCCCTGCCCACTCAGTCATAACATGGGGAAGGTGGTGGAAAAAAGCAAAGATTTATTTCTCCTTGCTGCTCAGGCAAACCAGTGTATCACAAGGAACCCACTACTATGAAGATAGGACTTTGGGTGCCACCCAACAGACTGAGACCCAGATTCCTCCCTCCTTGAATTATTCAGGGATTCAGTGTAACTAATCAGACCTGCTGTAATTCTGAATATAAGCTACATTGTTCTGATGGCAGCCCGTCTGATTTATACTTGTTCGTTCCTTAGGTAGATCTAGGGTAGACAACACATTCAGAACTAGTACACATCAAAACAAAGCTATTCACTCTTCTAACTCATCATTAATATTTTTGTGCCTGTTTGCAAGTACAGTACTCGAAGTTTTTTGCTGGCAAATGCCCAGAGTCCCTGCAAATTGTTCAGTACCTTGAGTGTTTGACAGGCAAATAAAGATAAGGATTTCTGAACAGGAAACAACTTGTTATCACACCTTGTGCCTTTCAACTGTTCCTTAATTCAGTCCTCCCACTTTGTCATGGTTTCTTTGAATCTCTTTACTCACCATAAAAACGTCTATCTGTCTATTAAGTTCATTTATGCAATGCACAATGATAGTTTGGTTTAATTTTCTCCAGATGTTCACTGTACTTTCAGTGAAATAGCTGTACTCCAGATCCCTTATTTTCTTTTAATTATGTATCATTATATCAAAAATCTATAACTGCATATACTCATAGTTTGTTTACTAAGTCAGAAGCTCTGGTAATTCATTTCAGCTTTTTGGCCCATATTAACAATTCCCCTTCTGTCCCTTTTATATCAGTGTTAATTAACAATGACAGTAAAAATAGCAATGATAGCAAAAACAGCAGTTTGAATCAGTGGCGTCACTAGGGGGATGCGGAGGGTGACACCCTAAAAGGGTGTGTGTGAAACCACTGCTCCACAAAAACCTATCTTTTGGTAAAAAGGGGCTGTGGGATTCACCTGCTTCCCCTTTTGCCCAGTCAGTTTCAAGGCAGATTGGGGCTGCGAAATGTGTCCATTCTGCTTTTGGAAGGGGTGGTTTCAAGCTGCCCCTTCTACCCATCTGTTTCACCCCAGGTCTAAGGAGATTATCTGATGGGGGAAATCAGGGAAGAAAAAGGCATACTCCTGACAAAGTTGTGTGATTGCACTGAAGATTTTCAGATGATGTCGTGCTTATTCAGGACTTAACCCATGAAGATCCAAGAATGCTCCCCCAGCAAACCATTCCTGGAATTTACCCATGAATGGTTTTTGCTGAGCATTCCTGGATCTTCATGGGTTAAATCCTGGATATGCACAATGTGTCTGAAAATCATCAGTGCAATTGTGTGACTTTGCTGGGTGTATGCCTTTTATTCCCAGCTCCCCCCCATGTGATAATCTCCTAAATGTTATTAAGCCTAAATCCACGTGATTTAAATAGTTGTATGTTGCCTCCCCAGCTATTTCTACAGTGTCAGATTTTACATTTATGTTGTGAACTTCTTAGAATAAGGACCTGTTCTTTGTACTCCATTAAGGTATAATTTTCATTGCTGGCATTATATACACTAATGAAAACAAACAATAGCAATAAATGTTATTCTCATTCCTGTCTTTTACCCAAAGTGTCTTTTGGGACTGAGTTGTCATTAAAGAAACACCAAGTCAGACAAATTAAAAGTATGATGCCCTAGTTATCTTAGAAAGGAATTTCCACAAGTTTTTCCAAGACACCAGAGTTTCTCCTTTTTTAAAACATTGATTTTTGTGTTTCACTATTGTGATTTTTAAAACCGACAGAAGGAATTAGTCATATTTGATTGAGAAGTGTGGCAAACATTGTACTTCGGCTGGTAGATCAACAATTTATTTAAACACCCATCTCTCGAGACATTTTTAAATAATAACTTTGAGAGAGAGAGAGAAACGATTAGAGACAATCTTTCAGTCTGCAAATAACATTGTAATCCTATGGTTTCTGGGATACCATCCTGGTGAGGATAAGATAGATTGGAAAATTTCCTCCAAGATGAAAGACAAAAATCTAGTCTTTGAAAAGGACATCCAATCTTCAATCCACCTTCCCTGTCCAAACTGAAAATGTGTACCCATTACCTGTGTAACACTGGAGCACCAATATTCATGGAGGGAAGGACAAGTATTGGGATATGATGCAGGCAAAGTGGGGAAGGATTTGGATTCACAGCTCAAAAGCCTTCTCAGATTTTACAATGCACACCCCAAGATGGAGAAAAGTTTGGATCAGTGTTGTCACTGCTTCAGCTGATCGCTATGCCATGGCTCACAATAGAAGGGAAACCATAAATTAAAACAAAAAACAACTCCACCAACAGAAAGAGTTGGACATGAATATATAGCCAGCAGGGATCTAGCAAGACTTTTACTCTCAGATTTAGAGCATTCTGAGACAGTGATAGGAATGCACTATAATCATATTGTATATTGCAACTCCAACTTTGGATAGAAGGGACAAAATGGGTATGGTGAGAGAGAGAAGACCTCCATGTGTTGAAATCAAAGACCTCCCAAACCTCAACCAGACCCAATACAAAGAAGAATTTGAACATAGATCATAGAATCATAGAGTTGGAAGAGACATCCAGTTGTGTGCTCCCTGTAGCCAGTTCCAGTTAACAACCTGGCTGCAATTCTCTGGGCCAACTGAAGTTTCTGAACACTTTTCAAAGGCAGAACAATGTAGAGAAAGTTACAATAACCCAAAAAAATATATATAACCAAGGCATGTACTCCTGTGGCCTGTTCCAACTTCTCCAGGACAGGCACAGTTGGTGCACTAGCTTTCACTGTGAAAAAGCATTCCTGATCACTACTGAAACTTGGTCCTCCAGGCTTGGTGCTGAATCCCAAACTGTGAACCTTCATTTTTAGAGGGAGTGTAGCCCCATCTAACATAGACTGAATCCCTGTTCCCTGATCTGTCTTTTGATATGGCCATAGGACCTTATCACATGGGGAAAATTGGGGGTTCAAACAGCGATTATCCTGTGCACAACACAATATTGCAGTTAAGATTTTCACACACATTGCTATTAAACAGGCAATAAGCAGGCAATAAGCTGGAAATAAACAGGCAATAAACACCAACAAATCATTTTCATTTTCAGGATTTCCCCATGAATGATTTGTTTCTGTTTATTGCCAGTTTATTGCCTGTTTAATAGTGACGTCATATGAAAATCTTGTGATATTGCGTTTTACATAGTATAATCGCTGTTTAAACCCCTGATTTTGCCCGATTTCTCCCATGTGATAGTAACACAGGCTTTGATAGATTCAGTTTGGATTAGTGTAACACATTCAAGATGGGGCCGCTTTCAGGAATCATAGAGCTGGAAGAGACCATAAGGGCCATCCAGTCCAACCCCCTGCTATGAAGGAAATCACAATCAAAGGACCCTTGACAGATGGCCATCCAGCCTCTGTTTAAAAACCTTCAAAGGAGACTCCACCACACTCTGAGGGAGTGAATTCCATGGTCAAATAGATCTTACTGACAGGAAGTTCCTCCTAATGTTGAGGTGGAATCTCTTTTCCTCTAGTTTACATCCATTGCTTCAGGTCCTGCCATATCACTTCTTAACCTTTCCAGACACTTCATCATTTTGGTCGCCCTCCTCTGGACAAGCTCCAGTTTGTCAACATCATTTTTGAGTTGTGTATTCCAGACGAAGCCTGACACTATTACTTCCCTTGACCTAGACACTATGCTTCTATTGATGCAGCCTAGAACCACATCACACTGTTGACTCATGTTCAACTTGTGGTCTACTAGGACTCCTAAATCCTTTTCACATGTAGTCTTGTTAAGTCAGGTGTCCCCCATCCTATATCTATGCATTTCATTTTTTTCTGCCTAAGTGCAATGCCTAACATCTCTCCCTGTTGAAATTCCTTTTGTTAGTTTTGGCACAGCTTCTTGACC
>NC_056523.1:249563614-249567927 GCF_019175285.1 Sceloporus undulatus
TCCACTGTGACTCGAAGAAGCTTTATTTGGGCTGTCTGTAACAGGCCTACATTTCTCAGAATTCCATAGCATTAAGTATGGCAGTTAAAGTAGTATAACACTATATTATTTCTGCAGCGAGGATGCATCTGCTTGACTGTGATTTTGATTTGCTGTTTCTCAACCCTGGACATTCTTTGGAAAGACATTGTATATATTTAATTAATTCACTAACCAATTGATTGAAACAAGAAATTGTACTGCATTGGCCTATTTTTCATTCTTACATAATGATCAAAAGTTGTAATCTTCAGGATAATTTTGCCATTCTGAGAGTTGGGCAGGGCTTGGGTGACAGTCCAGTAAAAGGCTTTTCATGTCTTACTCTTCCTGCTGTACAATTGATTTCATCAAAAAAATGCATTGCTGTTGGCTAGCTCAGTAGCTAGCCAATAAATATGAGAAGAAGCTAAGTGTGTTTGACAGCTAAATACAGCTATGTGGCCTGCTGCTAACTCAGCTGTAGTCCACTTGCTCCTCTGAAGCCTCCAAACAGAATTGAGCCATCATTGTTTACTTCAATTTAATGACTATCAAAAGTGAAAATCGTCAAAGGATAGAAGGGTGAAACAATAGCTGACAATTTGTTTCCAGGGGTATTTTCATAGTTGTTAGTGTCCTAAAACATGTTTTGAGTGACTATAAGCAGAAAATCTGTGGGAGAATTTTTAAAGAAAATCCATATTTGCAATATGCTATATACAGTATTTCATAAGGAATTTTTTAGAGAGAGTGATTTAGGATTCCCATGAAATTTTGTGAAAGACCATAGCATTGATACAGATTACACACACACACACACACACACACACACACACACCAGGTGCTTGCAGCTACCAAGGAACCCCAGTATTCCAGCTGTGTTTCTCTTGCCTGATAGATATCCTTCATGCCTTAGTACAGAACTGTGTGTAGAAGGGGTAAATAAAAATGAAACTAGTCTGAAATACACTGTACATAGGTGCATGGAGACCTGAGGCTGATCCATGCTACACATTTATAGCGCTACAAGGCAATTTTAACTGTCATGGCCAAATCTTTTATTCATGTCATGAGTTTACTTTCAAGTCTCAAGTCTGGAAGCCAATGTTAACAGAAAAAAAGGAGGTGGGGCATCTTTCTCAGAAGGGAACAGCAAATGGGTTAGGAAATGGGTTTGAAGTAGGGGTCTACAGGAAACAGAGGCTTCCTTTATGGAAAATATAAAATACCATATCCATCACATGACCAGTAGGCAAAAAGCAGTGAGATAGAAGCACAGTTCAAAGGAAGAAAACTATTTTCTGTTCCGTAATATTTCTGGATGAAGTTAAGCAAGCATGTTGGTCACTAAAACTATACAGTTTATGACTCAAGTTGAGTCAGTGTGTCATTTATTGCTGAGTTGACTCTGAGTCACTGAAGTGACTTGAGTCTGACTTGAGCCTGAGTCAATTGACTCAAATTACATTACTGGCCATGGCAATATCCTATGGAGTCCAAGGTTTGTACAGTGGACCCTTGTTATACGCTGGGGTTTGGTTCCAAGATCCCCTGTGGATAACAAAATTCGTGTATGCTCAAGTCCCATTAAATATAATGACATAGCAAAATGGTGTCCCTTATAAAGATGGAAAATCAAGGTTTGATATTTGAAATTTATACATTTTTTTGAACATTTTCAAACCGTGTATGCTTGAATCTGTGTATAAAAAATCCGTGTATAAGAAGGGCCGATGGTAATTTAGTGAAGGACTAGAGTTCTTTGGCTGAGAATTCTAAATGCTCCTTCCTAAACTATGGCCCTGGGATTCCATGTGATGGAAACATGACAGTTAAACTGTGAAAGGACTTTTTGTGTCAGGATCTAGACTCCACCTGGCTCTGTCAGAGCTCTCCATCATAGAAATCTGCCCTAGGCTGACGATATCAGGCTGTGTCTGTAAACCTCCATTTTGATTTCTCTTAAATTCTAGGGTCAAATTAGACATTAAGGGAAGCGTATCTTTCTTACAACTCACTCATCTGACACTTTGTGCCTCAGCAATCAGATTTGCAAGCTTGAGATTACCTTCTAATAACCAACCAGAAAACAAAACATGATCAATGCATGCTATGCATGTAAGGGAAGACAGTTATTACAAGCAGATGTCTTCCACCCTTTGGATGAAAGTAAACTTTGTCTCATTTCACCCCTAGAGTCAATTTTATTACATTCATTAAAATTGATATTTTAATTTTCTTATATGTTGCTTTGAGAGCTTTTGGGAAATTCCTTAAGACAAAAATAAAAAGTGAAATGACATTGCAGATTCATAGCACACAGTATGGGGAAGCACTGGTAAAGTCAGACTAAACATACTGTTTCCGTACATGACCCATTTATTTCAAGAATTATTCTTATGAATGCAAGTGTTTCATGTGAGCTGATTATAGCAAAACTTCAAACTCAGGAGTGTCTACTAAATATATGACATATTACTAATAAAATATGGAAGGAATATATGTATACTTTTTTGGCTTTCTACTGAAATGCTTTACTGAAAATATATAAGTGTAGAGTGATTTACTGTCAGTGGAAAGTATGACATTTATTTAAGTCTACAACTGTACACACAGTTGACTTGCACAGAGGTGTTTGATGCCTCTGCCAAGATTGTAAAAACAACACTCTTAAGGTCCAATGCTTGTAAGACTAAGCAGCCACTAATATCCATGAGGCTTAGTTTTTCTGTTAAGCACTGTCACTGTATTCACATTGTGAAAACAGTTCCTCATAGATTTGCTTATGGGAGTTACCGTTAATTTTCACAAAGGACTTCTCAAAGTTTAGTAACTATTCACTCCTCATTTTGCAGTCAAAGTGTTCAGCACATTTTAGAGCTTGGAAAGGTTACTTTGTGGACTATAGCTACTAGCATTCTGGGTGTTGTAGTCCAAAAAGTGGCACTTCCAAGCTGTGGAAAATTTACAGCAGATTAATAATGGGAGGAAATGAATATAAATAGCATATTACTAACATTGTCAGGCATATCAGTTACATTTTTTAAAAATTCCAAAAAACAAACCTTGGTTTTGCCATTGTATATGTTATTGCTGTTGTTAGCTGCCCTTGAGTCAACTTGGACTCATGGCAACTCTGAATGAGATATTGATGACCTCCTATCCTCTACCTCTCTGCTCAGGTCCTGCAGGCTCTGGACTATGGTCTCCTTGATTGAGTTTAGCCATCTAGCTTGCAGCCTTCCCCTCTTTCTGCTGCCTTCCACTTTTCCTAGCATCATTGCCTTTTCTAAAGAGTCTTTCCTTCTCATGGTATGCCCAAAGTACTATGAAGGATACCACTTTACTATGCCATAGTATTTAATGGGCATTGAACTTTCATAAATGTTGGTTTCCACAGGGGGTCTTGGAACCAAACCCCAGTGGATACCAATGGCCCATTGGTCATGCTCTTGATAATACACTTTGAACATACACAGACATGAATTTCAATTAATGAGAAACCCAAATCTAGTTCCATTCATTGTCACTTGTATCATAACCAAAGTCCTGCTCCCATATTAATTTCAAGGACTGTATTTTATAACTAGCAATTGATTGTAATTGTTTATGTAAGACTGAATCCAATACCTGAGATTTAGAAGTATATTTTAGTCATACTATTAGTGTAGAAAACACCCTGGTCTCATGCTGCTGTATTCAAATTCAAACAGTACAAGACCTGGTGTATCTGAAACCATAAATTCACTTGCATCTGATGAAGTAGACTACAAGATCCCTTTTAATACATTCATTTTATTTATAAATGTGGAGCAGCCTGTCTTTGATTTGTTGGTCTTGTATTTTTGAAGTTACTTTGCTTTCTGGGGAAAAATCAGTTAATCTATATAAACTATGAATTGTCTACTTAGCATTTTTTCCTTTTAGATGAAAGAAGAATGGATGTATTGAGACATAAGTATATAAAGAGATTCCAGGAATCAAATGATGTAATGTCTTAGGCAAATGCACATTTCCCCCCAAAAGCAAATGGAAGATATCAGTATCAAAGTAGCATAAAAATAACCTGTATCTTTAACACATTCATAATTATTGTATTAAAACAAAATTTCTGGGAAGTTTTACTTTGTGCACAGTACAGAAAAGGAGTGGATGTTCCTGTGTTAGAGCTTCTAATGTGTCTAAGCCCAGGTAGGCTCTTATCAGTGGAGCTGATATTTTTGTTCCTTTTCAGATCCACTGGGTTTTCCTATTAGAAAGGAATCTGGTTGGCCAGCTGAACCCTAAGGGAG
>NC_056523.1:249570927-249591452 GCF_019175285.1 Sceloporus undulatus
GGCCTGTTACAGACAGCCCAAATAAAGCTTCTTCGAGTCACAGTGGAGGTATGGTGTTTCAATGATGCATGCGTCCTAAGAGTCCAGAAGTCGCACCAAAGCCACGCTCCACTGGAGCGTGGCTTTGGTCGACTTCTGGACTCTTAGGACGCATGCATCATTGAAACACCATACCTCCACTGTGACTCGAAGAAGCTTTATTTGGGCTGTCTGTAACAGGCCGTAGTTTGATATGGCACCAGAGTTGGGTATATATATGTGTGTAGATAGATAGATAGATAGATAGATAGATAGATAGATAGATAGATAGAGATAGAGATAGAGATAGAGATATACTGTGTGACCCTGGGAAGGCAGGAGGGATTTGCATGTGTATTGTTCTGTTGCTAATGGCAGGCCTCAGGGTGGGAGGGTCTGCAAAACAGGATTAGTGTCTGCTTGATTAGTGTTCATTGTCGCTGGGGAACCCCTGACCCTGGGAGATTTCTCATTTGCATTTGTTGAGTCTTCATCTTGCTATTTGTCAGGACTGGTAGCCAAACCTTGTTTACTTCAAGGGTTTCCTCTTTCCTGTTGAAATTGTCCAGGTGTTTGTGGATTTCAATGACTTCCCTGTGCATCCTGACATGGTAGTGGTTGGCATGGTCCAGAATTTCAGTGTTTTCAAACAGTATTTTATGCCCAGGATGGTTTGTAACATGTTCTGCTACTGCTGATTTTTCTGGCTGACCCAATCTGCAGTGTCTCTCGTGTTCCTTGAGTCTTGTTTGCAGACTGCGTTTTGTGGTCCCTATGTAGACTTATCCACAGCGGCAAACAACCACAAACTTACCAGTCCTGAAAGATAGCAAGATGAAGACTCAACAAATGCAAATGAGAAATCTCCCAGGGTCAGGGGTTTCCCAGCAGACAATGAGCATAATCAAGCAGACACTAAAACTCTTTTGCAGACCTTCCCACCCTGACGCCTGCCATTAGCAAGAGAACAATACACATGCAAATCACTCCTACCTTTCCAGGTCACACAATATAAACATAACCAACTCCTTTCCAGGCAAGTATTCTCTGAAGATGCCAGCCACAGATGCTGGCGAAATGTCAGGAAGAAACTCCTCTAGAACATGGCCTCATTGCCCGAAAAACCCACCAAAAACAACTAAATACAATTTAAAAAAAAAAAAAGATTATTTCTTTTTTTCAAAAAAGTATGTAGTATTATTTCACTTGATTTTACTCTGTCTTCTTTGCTGAAACTAACTTACAGCACAGCTTGACACAAAAACAGACTATAATTCCAGTTATATAAATATGAACGCCATGATTATCATAACATATCAAAATGGAAATATATAAAAGAAGTCAGCTAACATTTAAATGATGAGTATGCCCAAGCCTTTTTGAAAAAATAGGTTAATGTTAAGTATGTATTTATTTATTTTTAGAGCATTTATACACCACCTTTTAGCCAAAAAGCTCCCAGGGGAGCTTATAAATTGTTAATTTGACAGTTCCCTACTGACAAGTACTTACATATTGGCATTAGTGGACCTAACAAATTTCTCTAAGAAGGAAGTTCCAGTTAATATGGATAATTTGTGTCATGTTGTAAAGTTCTACGTGTATTGTTCTGGTGTTAAAACATCAAACCTTCTCTTTCTCCCCATCCCACCTTGCTTGGAAACAAGCTTCTTTGAATAACAAGATTGACTTTTAAACACAAATACTCTAGGGAGATTCAGTAAAAGAAAATTTTGATTCCTTTCATTGATATTCCTCTGAGAATGAAAATGATTAAACATTAACCAAAGCTTACTTTTGCTACCTAGGCTGAAATTCTATCCATGTTTGAAATGAATTGGTTTTTCCATATGGTTAAGAACATTTTTCTTACCATGCTTCTTTATAGAAGTCTACTTTTCCAAGATTTTGTTTTTAAGGTGAATGAACTCCAGGACATTGATACCTAATGTAACAAGATATGTAGTTCATATTATCCTTTAAGGTGCTGAGATGAAATTGTGGTGGATCATACCTTGGACCTTTTGCTGGATTTTGTGGGAAATATTTAGTAAACTTTGAATGTATCTGCACTACACAGCTATAGCAGATTGATATCCCCTTTAATTGCCATGGCAACATACTAAGAAATCCTGGGGTTTGTAGTTTGAGAAACTGGAATTTGGGATTTGGAGTTTGAGAAACTCTAGTGAGCTCCCCTGGACTACCATTCTGGAAACTCACCAAACGTTTCTGTAGACATGTAGACAACTTTCTTACCAAACGTTTTTGTAGACATGAAGCCATGATAATTAAAGTTGCAACAAATGGCTGTTACTATAGTGCAGATCCACTTTTTGATTTGTTTTGTTTTGTTCCAATTCCAGAGTTTTCTGTTTCCCACAGGTCCCTCTCTGTATGACAATTTAATGTCATCAGTAGGACTGCACAATAGAATTCTGTTCTCAACAAGTACTGAAAAGAAAACATACAGTATTTCTTTTAATCTGGTTCTGTCAGCTGTAATGATGCATGTCACCTTCATTCTCCCACTCTCCTCCTCTTCTTCCTTCTCCTCTTTACACAGTATTCATCCATGTCTTAGGCACTCCGAACCAGCCCTTGAATTTTATCTGATGGGATGAAAATAGCATTTAGACAGGATGAATATGGAATAAGGAAATTTAATCTCCTCGTATTGCTCTATATGCTCTAAATGGCTAGAGGTACACTGCGCTGAGAAAGCTGAATATCTTGTCGCTTTTGCAGGAAAACTTTCTGCAGCAATGGCAAGCATCATTACTCAAATGCATCAGATAATCTAGGACAAGGCATAAGATTCAGGATTCCCATCCAATTCATCACAAACATATGTTCTAACTTACCATTAAAAATATAGTAATCAGTTGCAATACAGCCTTTTGGATCTGGATTTCCAACACTGATTACCATTAGTGGTAAATTAGATAGAGGACTTTATCACTAGATTAATATCTCAGACCCACTAAGATTAAAAAAATATAACAAATCATTCCTCGTTTCTTATTTTTATTCCTCATTCACTTTGGTTAAAATCTCCCAATTATACTGAGAACATGGGAGGTTTTCCAGATTTGAGCCTTGTCTCTTTTTCAAGTTTGGGGAGATTGAAAGCCATAAACTACGCTCCTCAACAAGGGTGTCCTTAAAGAATACTGGACTACAGCTACCATGACAGAATGATAGTTCTGATCAAACATAGCTGGAAGACAGCAGGTTGAAGAAAGCTTCTTTAAATCATGATCCAAACTCTGCTAGAATCCAGTAATCAGATGAACATAAAATAACATTGAAAGGGAGATTACTAGCTAATCATGTAGCAGGGTCCCATGCTGTTCAAGATCTGTGTGATAATGAATGAGATCATTGGGGTATTTTGCATACATCCTGTCCTATTTTAAATTTATCTCACCTGGAAGAAAAGCATTTCTTCTTTAAAAATTGTAAATATAGTGGAATCTAACAAATTTTGGTAGGCAGAAAACTATAACTACTAATTGCTTTTTTCATATTATCTGTCTAAGTTCTGCCCATGGACAACGCACTACAGTAATCTAATAATTTTTCTTACAAATAGTTTCTGAGGTGGGATACAGACAGGCAAAAAGGGGTGTGTTCATGACGTCATGAAGGTATAGCCTTCAGACGGCCCTTACCTGAATGCCGCCATGAACACGCTGCCCGCACGCCCCAAGCGGGAAGAAGCGGCATTAAAAAGGTGCTGCTTTTCCCCGCTTCTTTTCTATATAGTGCGCAGCTGCGCATCTCCGTCTGTAAGCTGCTGCACCGGTACGCCAGAATTGCTACGCTGCTAATTTAAGTTGCCCATTTAAAAGCTCCATGTCTGCTGCATCACATAATGAGTCGGGGTCCTGGAACATGCGCAGTTTACAGTCAGGCTTTAATTGCAGCATCAGCTGCCATGCAGGTGTGGAAGCTGCAGCACAGCTGCAGCGCATTTTAAGACTCGTAACCCTAACCCTAACCCTAACCCTAGAGCAACATGTACGCATGCGCTGCTAGAATCGTGGAAAGTTTGGAATTTAAAATGAACCCCTACACACATTCCTGCACCATTTTCACCTAACAATAAAAAAACGCTAAAACTTTAAATATTTACATATGTACAAGGGAGGTGATGGGGGATGGCAGGGGGACAGCGGTGGCAGCGGCGACAGCTGTGGCTCTGCATTGCAGATTCAGCAAGAGCGCAGGGACCAAAGGAGAGGAGGCATCCATGATGCTGGTGACACTGGCAACGTGCAAGCAGACAAGGATGCCAACACCAGCTGATCACCAGCTGGCAGGAGACCACCATTGTTCTTAGGCAGGGCGGGGGGAAAAGTTTAAAGAGGCTTGGGCGCTTTAAATGTGCACATAGGCAAAAAAAAAAATGCCCCATTTTTGGCCGCCCGTGAGGAAGCTGCCTCTCTCTTTGCGGCGTCCTCCGAGGCGGCGGTATGGAAACTGCGGGTCAGAAATGGCCCCAGGTGAGGCGTCTTCACTGCCCCCCCATGTGGAAGCCCCATACACCTTAGCCACGCCCCCGGGGCGGGCGGTCTGGAAGCTCCGTATTCAGCAAAATACACCTCCAAGATGTCTTCCCCTGCCCGTCTGTATCCCACCTGATACTACAGCAACAATGGTCATCCTCCATCCATGAGCTACCTTACCACAATGTATCAGTGCACCCTTTCTTATTCACTTCATTTATATCTCGCCTTTTTCCTGGCATGGGACCAGAGTTGGCTAACAAGCAAAGTTAAAATAAGATACATATAAAAATCTGGTTTTGTTTGAAAGCACCAACTACTGTAAAACAATTAACACAAGTACCATCCTAGAGAGATGACATAGACGATAACCAAAGTTGATGGCGTTGAGAACCAGTGAATAGTCCAGCAGAACTGACAGGGATACACTTGCTTTGTTCAGTTCCTGGCATAGGTCATCCAGCAAGGCAAACAAATCTGTTCCCATCCCATGACAAGATGGGAAGTTCAATCAAAATGGATCTGGATAATCCATTTCATCCAGGAACCCCAGGGCTTGGGAGGCCAATACGCACACTAGTATCTTGACCAAGAAAGTGATAAAAGAGTCTGGCCAGTAATTCTCTTATCCAGTGAGGTTTAGGGAGGGGTTTTCCATAAAGGTTTCACCACATATACTTTCAGACAGGACATCAACTGCCTTGCTACAGGGTGGCATAAACTATACTCTTTGCCCACTTGGCTTGTTCCCCTCAGGTATTTAATTAGCCAAAAAGGTCCAGCACACATGTGGTGGCTCTCATCTCCCCCGAGATCCTGCTCATATTCCCAGGCTGTATAAAGTGAAATTAATCTCATAATATAAAACAGAGTCAATGGACCTATGTCAACCATAGCATTTGAGTCAGAGTAGATCCAAGAGATTTTTGTCTACAAAGTGTCAAACAAATTCTTCACAGCTGGCTGTTGAGTCATTTGAATTCCTTTCTTGTGGAGCAAAGCATAGAAGGCCCATAACAATGCCCCATTATGTGGTACTTAGAGAGGCAATGGTAACAGGGATATACTTTCTCTCCTGCCACTAAAACTGCAGTATAGGCTTCCCAACATATTCTAGTTTATGTTCTCTTGGACTTGCTCTAGATTATCCACCATCATTCTATTATGTGTTCCACTTGTTACACTGTTGTTAGTGATCTTGTAAACCAGGGAATGCACTTGCCTCTGTTTCATGGAAGTGATGCTTAAGAGCAGTTGTATCTACCTCTCTGGCCATTTCTGCATTCCAAGGTCAGTTAGGATTTCAACAGCCATCTGCCAAGGCAATAGGAAACCTCCCAATGGCCATCAGGAATCCATCCAGAATCATTATCATTCCAACATCCCTGCAAAGGCTCCAATTCCTAGGGAGCCTAATTCCAACAAGATAATGGCTTGTCCATAACAAGAGAACTATGAAAAGTTCCTCCACACCCAGATCATTATAATCTCACCTGGATCATTACATTTGCATATGTGAAACTGGGTGTCTGACAGATGCTACAGAGAAGGCATAACTTGGTAGCTTCCATGAGCAGAGGCCACGTTGAATTGACTTGGTGCCTGAGTGCCACGCTTTACCATGTGATGGGGCAGAGCCAGTGCAATTAAAGCCCTGTTGCCTCTTCATGAGCTTTTTATAGATTTTATTCTTGAATCCACTCTCCTGCCCTCAGTGAAATGTGAGCTATGCTGGTTGCTTTGGGGCCAGTTAGGAATTTGTCCCCTTTGCATGTTTTTCCCCACACTGCCTCACATTTTATCTGGGGGACTTGTCAATTGGCTTGGGTGGTGTCTATAAATAGGTTGGCATTGGCAGATTATTGGAGGGGGGATATCAGAGTTCAGTGCATACCTTGGTACCTTTTTGGTAAAGGGCTGGGCTCCAAAACCACTTCCGCAGTTTTGTGGCCAACCTCTCCTTTGGATTGACCAGGGAGTTTGCTTTCTCCTGTAGTTTTCAGACTTGGGAGGGAATTTCCTGGGTTTGCTTCTCTGTAAATGGTCAGCTGGGAAGGCTCAGGAGATGATCACAAGTTGACATCTGGCCTTAACTGGTTGCTCCTCCCTCTTGCTTATCCCCAAGTCAGTTTAATTAACAGGTTTTGGGTCAAATAAAGTGGCCTTGTTTAACCCATCATAACATGGTTGGTTATCAAAGGGCTAGGCACTATATACTGCTTGGGGGACATACAAGTCATCATGTGGGACATGAAGTCCTGAGCTGCTCCCAAGAGAGTGGTCCCAGCAAGGATGTTGAAGTCCCCCTAGCAAAATAAGCAGTGTGGGTTGCAATTTAACCCACAATTCTAATCAAATTATATCTACTAAAATAGGAGCTTAGCTTCTAAGAAATTCAGGAATAAGTCTAGGCCCCCTTGTCTCCCACAATTTGAGCACTGAGGAGCATCTAGGAATTAACTGTTGCCACCCAATTTCTCACAAAAATAACTTTATTTGTCCTGTGTCTTCACAATCAGCCCTGTGACTGTGCCTCTTTCAGACACTCAATAGTGTTTCCTAGTCAAACATACATTAAGATGAAGAGACTATTATTGCATAGTAATTTTGAAGAAAATAGCTTTAAAATGAACTGTTTGGTGTGGGTTTTGTTTAGTTGTTTTGTCTGCTCATTTTCATTGTCCTCACTTTAATTGTTCTCATCTTAATCCATTAGACTATTATAAGGGGAAAATCATGATCGAGCATCTGCAGGTGTTGTCCAGCATTTAGCAACCAGCCATCTGACCTGCTTGGCAAGGTAGCTATACCTTGGCAAAATGGAACAATCTGCAATTTCTTGGCCTGTTCAGTTGAAGACATAAATAATACTACTCTGTAGTGCTTCTGAAAACCTGGGTCCCCAGCACCCAGAGAAACAGAAATATTTTAGGGATGTAGCAACAAACTGTGACAAACTCATTAGGTCCAGTAGCAACAAACAAATAAAAGATTTGTGAAGATAAAGACTTTATTAACATTCAATGCCAGCATTTAAAAAAGTATGCTTATATGCATGTCACAGAATAATTGATATACTGAGATATCGAAGTGCATAAATCAGGAATAAACTCATTGGATTGGTCTTGCTATAGAGTTCTTGGTCTTGAGAACAGGAGAGCTCTCAAGTCAGTCTTGTGTAACTTACCTTTTTTAAAAAAAACATAGTCCTGGGATCAGTAGTGTGTTCTCAGTTTACAAAGACTACATGCTCAGAAACTTGTAAGAGGTAAGACATAAATTGTTTTGTTAACTCATTCCCAAGAAGATACTCTTTCATGTTATATTAAAATATATGTTTTCTGGAGACAGTGGATGACATTCAGTATCACATTTATGGACACATAACCTAGAGTTATACATCTGTAATTGTATCATATTCACAATCCTGACATAGTGACAATCATGGAATGTGACAATCATGGAATGATTGTCATGATCATATGATCATGTCATGATCATATGAGCAAATGATGTAGTGAAGAGTCCACATCTTGTGAGACAATCATGGAATGTGACAATCATGGAATGATTGTCATGATCATAACTGCCTCTCCAACCTAGTTTACTGGGTATCAGCTGCACTGAGAGAAAGAGGTCCATTCTGTTGGCATGTTGGTAGATAATATTTTCACCTCCCTCTTGCCAGTGAGTAAGGCTGTGGCAGTCAAACTCAGGATCCATGTCATAATTCTTTGTTAGTTGCTGGTGGCAGTGGGATGGAAACATCCACCTACACCCTGATGGCAACCAGAATGGATCTCCTTTCAGTGAAACTGATACATAACTAAACAGGTGATATAGATTTCAGGCAGGTACCCATAGTATTCATCAAATTCCTCAGAGTGGTCAGTGACCCCTGAAATATTAAGAACCACCAATTTAAGGTTTGTTCTCTACAGTTCTAGAATCAGAGCCTGGGAAAGTTATTTTTTTGATCTACAACTCTCAGAATTCTGCCAACAAGCGTGGTCTGAAAAAGTAGTTTTTCATCCTCTGCCCAGAACATTTCATTAGCTACTGCACCATAGTGGAAGCACCTTGTTTCAAAATGCTGCAGTTCCATCAATGTCCAAAAAATTGGTCTGTTGTGATACAGAAAACCCTTCAGTATGGGCAAACGTTTGCATATGTGTACCACAGGATTTTTTTCCTTTGTGTTTCAGGGTTGGCTTTTCAGATAGGTTTGATTTTGGCCAGAGGAGACTCAAAAGCTCCATTGCATATGCTCAACAAATTGTGTGGCCCTCTTGATTGGAGCCTTTGGCCCCAGAATATCCTTTATATTTGAAACTGTGGTCTGGCAACTATATTTTTGGCAGCAGTAGTACCTTTGATGAAGACTGCAGCCTGTTAAAGCTCACTTTCCTTACCCATGCAAACAATTTAAAAAAAAAATTGGAATTAGGTCTACATTTCCATTGACTGCCAACACATTCTGTGGATTAATTCCCACTAAACCTAATTGCTGGGCTGTTTCAAACTCATCTAGTACCATTCACACAAAGTACAATACAAGAACCTTTGCCAAACTCCTTTCAAATTTGGGTCATTCCCAAAGATATGTATTGTGGTGCCTTGGAAAGCAAAATGTATTCAACATCCATCCCCCTGAGCTATTTTGGCTTATTTTGTTTGGCTTGGCAAGGGTAAAGTATAAATCATGAATCGGGAGAAAAGTTGCCAGTCTTTATTTGGAAGAGACCATAATGGTAGGCAGTAAAACTTGCTGTTTGTCATTGCTCGTTCATTGAAAATGAATTTGTTCCTATGGTAACTGGTATTCCTATATCCAATAAGCTTAAGGTGCCAGTGCAACAAGACACTAAAGGACACAAACAATTTTATGGGAATGGAATCAAGCATGTGTACTGCTGGACTGGTACACAAAGAAAGAAGCCATGACAGTAATGAGAAATAACCTAGGCGTACCCATCCTTTTTGATGTATAAGAGTAGCAGCAACCCATCTACAGCAACTGCAGGAACAAAATGACACCCTGTTCACTGTAGATACTGGGGGGTGTTCATTCAGATCAAATTCCTGGTCTGAGAAGTCTTTAATTCTAACTTGCACTAGACTCTGGCTGGTGAATTTGGAAGTTCTAGAAGATTATTGCACTGGGGTAAAAACGTTCCCCAGTGCGTTCTCACAGGCGCGAGCACGGAGCGTGATGGTAATCTGATGGGGCCCAGAATGCTAGTTTACTGCACGGCGGAACACCGCCGTTGCCACCGGGCGTTCCCATCGGGTTCCCAATGTGTTCCAGGAGATGCCATTTCTGGGGTCAGTTTCAAAGCGTTCCCAGAAATGGTGTCTCCTGGAACACATTGGGAACCCGATGGGAACGCCCGGCGGCAACGGCAGCACTCCGCCGTGCAGTAAACTAGCGTTCTGGGCTCCATCGGGTTCCCATCATGCTCCGTGCTCGCCCCCGTGAGAACGCACTCGGGAACGTTTCTACCCCAGTGTGATAATCTTCCTAGTGAAAGCCAAAGCATGCTTGAATCCTACCCATTCTCCTCCAGGGCAGTGATTCTCAACCTTTGGTTCTACAAATTTTTCTAAGCTCAATACCCAGACGTCTCAGCCATCATAGCCAGTGCTCTGGGATTTGGGGAGTTGAAGTCTAAAATATCTGGAAGAATATATGTTGAGAACTACTAGTCTTCTGCAGTGTGCAATTTCACAACTGGCCTTCATCCCACTCCATAATAGATGAATTAGCTTTATAACAGTGGGATCATGTAACTTCTCACTTTCTTTTGTTCCAAGCATAAAATATAGCCATGAGCAGAATTTCCTGGCTGCTGGTTACTCCTTCCTCTACTCCTGGCCCTCCTGACTACTCACCAGCTATGATGTGGTGACATATTCACAAAAGTTTTTTTAAGAGTGCCATCTGTCAGCCACCCCTACCTCGGCTCAAAATCTCAATGAATATTCACAGACTCTTGGGGGGAAATGTGAGGAAAGGGCCTCTCTTGTGTCTGAAAATCCTGGTGAAGAGAATTCTCCTCAAGCCCCTTTCTCATTCCCACTCCAATCCTCAGCTAGATTCAAACACTGCTCTCACCTGCTAAACCCAGATTCACCTATTTCCTGTTTCCTAAAGGCAGAAGGTTGGGAGGGAGGGTGAGTCTGAGAAAGGAGGGTCATCCAAAGGAGGTTGTGGTCCAATAGCCACTACATGACAATGGCACTGTTGTGAATCAGCAAACAGAAGACAGGCAGTGAGGACAACCGTCCTCATTTAGCTGTGCCTCCATTTCCCTGAGACAGTAATAGCCCCCACAACCCTTGCTTGGCTGGCCTCTTCCTTTCCAATGTGATGCAGAAGCTAAGGAGGCTGGGATGGAGAGTGAGAAAAGATTGTGGAAGGCTATAGCTTCTACAGTCCTTGTTTGGTTCTCCCCAACCCTACCCACCATTGCCTACTACATGGTTGGACGGAACTAGGCAAACAATGTAATTTTCTGCCTGTCTGATAGCAGGGGGACAACTAATCAAATTATTTGGTTGTTTCTGCAGGAAGGAGTAATTTAACCATCATATCCCTAGTATATAGTTTAAATGTCTGTGGATCACTACTGTGAGCAGCAAGAGCATGTACCTCTTTGTAATTCTGTGCAACCCTCCAGATATTGTTGGATTGCAGCTCCCAGGAGCCCTAGCCCCAAAGGTGGGAAATGCTGGGACTTGCAATTGAACAACATCTGGTTAGGCTGATTCCTAACCGTTGGATGTACATGGCAAATGGAACAGAAAATGGCTCCCATTTTTACCTGTTTTTGAAAGTAAGCAGGTGATTTGTACATGTATGTACCCTTTGCATATGGACTTAATACTTAGCACAGTGGTGGGAATCATGTGGCCTTTCAAATATTGTTGTACTGCCACTTCCAGCAATCCTGGTCAGTATAGCCATGGGTGTGGAATGCTTAGACTTATACTCCAACAACAAGCAGAGGACCACACTGCCTTCAGTCCCACTGTAATGGTTGTAAAACTAATTAAAATGTTTCTTATGTTTCTCTCCAACTAAAAAGGAAAATTCTGTAGAGTACAAAGATTTAGTTGTGAATTTCAGTGGTTTTCTTCACCCACCCCTGTTTGATTACTCATAAGTTTTTATAATGGGAAAGTAAATTGCATCAACTGCATAAATTGAAGAAGCCTTTAGTTTGTAGTAATGAATTTTTTTTATCACAGGCCATATACCTTCCTATCATCATCCCAATATAGGGAAATGGCTGAAAAAGATATAGTATGTTAATGCCTCCTGCTAACTTTCAGCTCTTCTCTTTCTTTGTCCCAACCTTCTCTATGCCAGCTTTGCAATCACCTCCTGCCAGATTTGAGCTTTGAAAATTAACATATTTTGTATATGACATATGTTTGAAATTAGCAGGAAATGCAGCCAAGAGTTAGAAATTAACCAGGAAAGAAGTTTTTATCAAACATTTGGGAGCCAGGGAAGACTTCTGTTGGCTTCAAACATTAGGACACACTATTGTCTATTAAATTAATTCAACATGTATCACTTAGAAACTGACAGCATAATACCGCTTGCCTGTATGCCTGCATCTGTTCTTCCAGGATAAAATTGGACATTTCTGTGCATAAGAGCCCTGTGTGTGTATACTGTGGGGGCGTGTGCACATGCACACAGACACAGTCTTGATAATTAGATACATCATGCCTTAAGGATAGTTTCCACCCACCCCCAATATAAACCCATTTACCAGCTGAGATTCAGGCCTGGCTATTTGTTACTGGTTTATTTAACACTCACTCATGAAGGTTAAATAACAATAAATTATTTTAAAAATACCTGCAAAATGTTATGGAGGGCCTGTGCACCTACAGGGGTCTTCCTATTTCACATACTCATTCTTCATATGCAGAAAACAGTGGCTGCATCCACATTGCAGAAATAGTCCAGTTGGATACCACTTAGCTTCCATGGTCCAGTGCTATGGAATTCTGGGTATTATAGTTTTGTGAGACATTTAACCTTCTCTGTCAGAGAGCTCTAGTTGCACAACCTGCTATAAATTTCAGGATCCCATAGCATTTAGCCATGATAGTAAAAGTGTGGTCAAACTGGATTATTTTTGCAGTGTGGATGCAGCCAGTGATAGGAGAGGCTAGGCTAACTCCAGCCCTTGTGTGTTTACTTCTCTTAGACAGAGAATGCCTGATATGGGCCATTTCAATGACCCTTCTATTACTATGATTATAAAACCTCCCTATTAAAGGTAGTGTACCAGTTGCATTGCACTTGAAGGATGATGATTTTGTGAGCTCTATCTTTTCCACATGAATTGTTGTCAGCCAAATAGAATTTACGTTAGGAGTACATAAAAATTGTATTGATTTGGCAGGAGAGCATGACTTTGCAGCAGAAAATGAACTCCTCTGTATCTCCTGGGGGATCATTTACTTTCACATAAAATGGACAATTGTTAGGCCAGATAAATTGAAAATTGTTGTTGCAAGTGCCCACCTGGCACATTCACTAACTAACACAAGAGAAATGAGAGAGACAATTTCAGATATCAGGTATATCATTTGATATAGTTTGTTAAAAACAGCACTAGCAAATTGCTTTAAGATTGTAAGTCCAGAGAGACTTTGTCGCCTCTGTTTTCTGTATTGTTCTTAAATCACAGTTAATGGTAAATATCATACATAAATAGGTCCTTCGTTAAATAATATATGGAAACCATATATCTCCTACTTCCACTGAGTGAGGCTGCAACAAGAGCCCCATTCCCACTGGGCTATAAATCAAATCAAAAATCAGATTATAGGAGCATTGTTCCCATTTCAACTCACATTCGATCCTTGTTTAAGGAAAATTGTTCCCATTAGAATCTGCGTTCGATTCAACTTTGATCAGTGGTGGATAACCCAGGTTATCCTGACACCACTTTTCCAGAGGGTTTTTTTGCAGTTGCCATGTTGGATCCACGCAAACTAATGGGAATGACAAGGGTGTCTGATTCGGCTGTCCCGGGGGTGTCACCAGCTTTGTTCTTTCCTGGCATTCCCAGTGCCATTTCCCCCCATTCGTGTAGCCTTTCCCTGGTGGTGTGTAAAACTTTTTTTTTTTTAAAGAAGAAAGTTAAACTGGGTTTTTTGGAGAGGAAGGGGAAAAGAAAGGAAAGAGGAGAAGGGATATGGAGAAAGGGAGGCTGGCAAAAACTTTTTGTGAGTGGAAAGGAAAAAGAGAGAGAGAGAGAGAGAGAGAGAAAACCCCAAAACCCTGAATGTGGCTCCTGCATCCCGCCTTGTTTCCGTTTTTGAGACAGAAAAGGGGTGACTGGCTGCTGCATATTGGGGTGGTCTGAAGAAGAAGGGGGGATAAGAAGAAGAAGGGGGGATTAGACATCACTGTGACGTCTAATCGCCTAAGTGCTTGATTGACATCTTTTTAAAAAATGGTTTGCAGAAAGGCAATGGGAACGGGAAACAAAAAAACCCGCATCAAAATACAATGGAGAAATATAAATGGGAGCGAATACATGGGTAAAGAAAAACCAAGTCCGTTTGCTCTCTTTTGTAATGGGAACAATGGACCTGATTTGAATATGACTCGGAAACCTGATCCGATCCAGACTCGCAGCGATATACGTTGCTTTATATGCCCAGTGGGAATGGGGCCAAGGACATGCAACAAGGATTCTGCTTCTGATGGTCACTGCCTCACTTGCTGCAGGAGGAGGGTGGGAACATCATCCTCCTTGAACCCCGGTTACCAGCTGAACAGACCTCTCTTGATCGGGGAGCAGATAGCTCTTAAGGTGGACTGTGATCATAGAAGATTAGTGAATAGAGAACAATTACATATGTATAACTCTTGGTTACGAATCCGTAACTTCAGTACTGACTACCAGCCATTATTTTCATAGGATTTCTTGATACCTGTATTATTATCCAAGGAGAAAAATCAATATTAAGGAGCAATGTTGTTTTTCTTTTAAAGGGATATCAAATATTCCTCAACACATACAGCATTGTGTTTAATAATATTTAGGGGCAATGCAAAAACCAAAGGAGAAAAAAAAATTCAAAACCCAGACCTCAAGAACTAGAAGATGAGATACTTCATACTTCATCTGGCTCTTTGAAAGAACACTGAAAGAGCTGGTAGAAATTAGTGCTGACAAGCCAACACTCCAAATAAATATCCTTTTTAGCATTTAAAAGTTAAGCCACATGTTTATCAACAGATCTCTCATTTTTTCCACAAGCATACAGTCACTATCTGTGGGTTTTTCGCTAATGTATCACAGTGATTGCTAATATATTATGCAAGCTGTAGCTTACTGCACTTCCTGAACTTAAATGGTAAATTGATTTTAAAAAAAATGGCTCTTGTTTCCTTTTCTACTTCAGAAGATTCATCTTTTCACGTGGCAGGGTAAATCCAAGGCAATTACTGCTACAACAGTTGCCACATATGTGTGTTGCCATGTGTCACATGAATCACATACTGAGAAACTACATGAAATATCTATAACCAGTGTGACAGCAGCAGCATGCTTGTGTGTTATTCAGGTATTACCTCTGATGCTGATTTTACTTTCTGGTTTTCCCTGTTCTTAGCCCCAGCCAGCTTTCTAAAACATATTGGAATGCACATTTCCATTTGCCTCCTCCAGTTTTTGTCTTGCTTGCATTCTTTGTTTTGCATACATATTGCAATATATTAAGGATGGGTCTTGGGCAAGTTATGAAAAGCAGAATAACCAGGAGAGATGGCTAAGATTCATAAACAGAAATAGTATTTATCATCCTCTGATATATCTCATGCTGAATGTATTTACATTTGTGATTTAGAGGCTACATGACAATCTGCTCAGACTTTCCTTCAAATGTGATTTCATCCATCGCCAAGTCAGCTACAAAACTTTTCAATGAGGTCAAACAAAATTTCATGAAGCAGCAACGGACTTCATCTTCTTGAAGACTGAAGTTCTTGTGGAAACCTAAAAATGCAGTTTTAGACATACCTAATGCTAAATTTACACACATATATCTTGTCCTCCAGTGTATTTACAAATAGGAGAATGAAGGTTTCAGTTAAGAGTGGTTTAGTACTGTGTCCAATCATCATCTGAAATCTCAGTCAATCTTAGAACTGCAGTTAATCTGAACTATGATTTAGGGAAACAGAGCATCTTAAATCCTGATTTAAAGGCAGCTTGTTTCCCTAAACAATAGTTCAGTTCAACTATAGCTTGATTGGGTTGAGCTGCAATAAGCCCCCACTCCTTGCCATGGAGGGATAATACATTTACTATGGTCTGGAGGTCCAGGCGTCAGTCAGTCCCCATTGCTGGTAGGAAAAAAATGAGGATAAACTGTATATCATGCTTGAGGACATTTATAGAAACCTTTTTTGTTCTGTCTGTGTGTATCTGTTGAACCTATGGGAGAGTGATTTTAAGCAACATTTTGAAGTTTTGATTCTCCTGGAGCCCTTTGACATTACCCAATTACAGCACTTACAGTTTAATTGCTGTAGCTATGCCCTATGAAATCCTGGGGTTTGTAATTTGAAAAAGCACTAGAGCTCTATGTGTCAAAATGGTAAATTGTTGTTGTTGTGTGCCTTCAAGTCCTTTCCAACTTCAGCAACCCTAAGGCGCCTATCATGGGGTTTTCTTGGCAAGTTTCTTTACACCGGGTTTGCCACAGCCATCCTCTGGGTCTGCGAGAGTGTAATTTGCCCAAGGTCACCCAGTGGATTTCCATGACATAGCTGCGATTTGAGCCCTGGTCTCCAGAGTCATACCCAGTCCCAAATTGTAAGCTGCAGGATATTCATAAACGTCCAACTGTCGTTTACACAAATATTCCACAGATCTTTCTGAGAATTTTCCTTGTGAAATGTTGCCCCTGAAAAATAAAAATTTCAAGACTACATTTGGAAGAGAATAGGAACTAATGTAAATGTTATTAAATGAAATTTATTTTTTAAAACACACACACACAGAGAAACACACAACTGTTTGTCAGTGAAGTCTGGCTTGTTGAGTTTGTACATATTGCTAGTGATTGTGGCAGATGCTGAAAGTTTTGGTAAAGTAGCATGAATCAAAAACCACAGGTGTTCCACAGGCCTGTTACAGACTGCCAAAATAAAGCTGCTTCGGGTCTCTTTGGAGGTATGCTGTTTAAATGATGCATGGGTCCTAAGAGTCCGGAAGCTGCACCAAAGCTGCAGTCCAGTGCTTAGGAATGGAGTGTGGCTTTGGTGCGACCTCCGGACTCTTAGGACCCATGCATCATTTAAATAGCATATCTCCAAAGGGACCCGAAGCAGCTTTATTTTGGCAGTCTGTAACAGGCCACAGTGGCACCAGAACAGTTAAACCACATAGCCATCGTATCTATTGAAAGTAACTTGCTAGAGAAATTGACTTCAGGGGCTAATGAATGATTCTGCAATGAAAACAGTCAGGGGGAAAAGAGCTTCTGAGTTAATTGGCTTAATATTTGCAGCTACAAAAGGACATTGACAAAATAATCCCCGTATTATTGATCAAAAAATTTACAACAAATATGTAGGACCTTCAAATTGGGTGCTATTTTTTTAAAAAAGAAAGAGAGAAGGCAGTTAGGAAATGGAAATTCTTTAAAAGTAATTACAGAATTAAAACAAATGTTTTTCATGGGTCATGTGAATGCATACTCTGCGAGTTTGAACTCCCCACACTTCACATGATGTTTGGGCCCTGGATTATATAATGTGAAGGGAAAGTTCAGAGGGCCCTTATAGTACCTTTGAAATTAACTGTGCGAAAGAAGCTTTAGCATAATGTTTTGCAGATTTGGTCTCCTTCTTTAGATGCAGTGGCGTTACTTGGGGCATGTGGAGATTGCTCCACAAAAACATACCTTTTGGCAGAAAGGGGCTGTGGCATTCACCTGTTTCCCTTTAAATGCTTTAACAGTTTGTGGGAATGGGGTAAAGCTCAGTGAGAGGAGAAAGGAGAGGCCCCAGAATTTCAAATTTCAAAATTATAATTAATTTTTAGTTTGACTTATTTTTAAAAAATATTATTTTGCTTTGAAAGCATCACATTTTAACCACATCTTCACTATGTATATGTAAATATATTCAGGTTGTGTATATGATATTGTAATTTGAAGGTATCATTTTAATTTTGCTAGTTGTTTATGTCACAACTATTATTATTACATTGAGTGGTATACGGGAATTATGATTTACAAGTAACATTAGTGGGGGGAGGGAAGCATTACTAAGGATTCTGTATGGTATGAAATGGGAGGAGGAGGTCAATGGGGGGATGACATCATGAGTGACCATGAGTGATACCAACCCTAGGGACGCCACTGCTTAGATGCATTTGTCCCAGTTTGTCTTAGCTGCTGGGATGCTGATGGAGAATGCTGATTGAAAACTCACTGCAAGGAGAAATTTTCTGCCATACAGCTTGTACTAGATTATGGCATCTAACCCTAGGTGAATTGCTTAGTTCTAAATGCACTGTGGTCAAGGCTAATTTGCAATAATAGGAAGGTAGAATGAAGAAAGTTCCATTGGGAAAGTGAAAGGAATGATGAATCTCAGCACTTTGGGAACAGGACCAGCCTTTTTCCAGGAAGAGTGTTTGCAGCAGAATCGTTTACTCACTGACAGAAGTGGTTCCTTGCTAGATACACCTTTCTTGCAAAAGTGACATTTCCTGGAACATTTTCAAATTGTGATGGATCAACTCTGGTGCAAATACAGGGGTTGCTGATATATGAATACAAAGATTTCTTTTTAGTGCCATTACTTCCCTAGCTAGAGAATACTTTAGACTGAATAGAAAAAAAATCATAGGAAAATTAAGTTACAGAAAGCTTACATGAATGTAATTCCCCTTTCTTTTATAAACCATTGACATTAGTGCCCTCTAAACTGGCATCTCTCCCAGCTCAGAAGCTGCTAATAGCACATTATTTCTTTTGCTATTCCATTTTTAAAAAGATCATATTATCCAGCACACTGATGTGGGGAAAACATCATCCTAATAAAAATGTCCTGATCTTATCTTATCTAATGAGTTAAATCTAAGGGTCACTCTGAGAATGCCATATTTAATAGAGGTCTCAAAGCACTGCACTAAATAAATACCTTTCATCTTGCTAACCCTATGACCTAAATTTTTAATTGCAGGAATCAGCGGCTTTTGCTTAAATGGATTTGGCAGAGGCGTGAAGATGTTGTTAGGTTTATTACTTAGTACAAATGGTTGCTGAAGTGCAGACTGGAAGATCCAAGGTCCATGCATAATCAATAATGCATCTTGCAACTCTGGCAGAGTTCAATTGCTGTATCTATTAGACCTTGACTCCCAATCTCTTCCCTTGAAATAATTAGTCAAGCTTCCCAGGGCAAACTCTATCTTATCTTAACAGTAACACCAGCATAGCAGGGAAAGAGCCCTTGAATTGTAGCAAGTTGTCTGTCACTATGCCTCCTAAAATGGTGCAGTGTTACTCCCTGTTAAGAACAATTGCATATTGAGAGGGGTGGACGAAATTCCTAAGAGTCGTAAAATTTCCACTGATATTATCTTCATATGGCCAGCAAAATAAAATGTTAGTTGCTAGAGAGCTGTGGTATGCATACGCCCCATCATTTCACAGGCAAAAACTGGGAAACGTGTGGCCAAGCAGCCCCAGAGTATAGTCAGGATGGCAAAAGCGATTCATGAGGAAGAACACACAAATTAGGAGAGGCCGGAGTAGTTTGGTTTTGCTTGAGCCTACTGGGAAAGGCAAGATTCTACCCCCTCCACTTCTTTCCCTCCAGTTGAGTTAACTGAGTGCAAGTTCCTTTTGTACTTTGAGCTCAGTCTGCAGTGACTGAAGTAAACTGAGGATAAAGGGGGATGTAGAAGGAGGAAAGAGAATATAGGACATTTTTGAAGCAGCTGATAAAATGGGAAATCAGAGGATTATTTGGGACTGTCTCTATCAAACTGGGTCAGTTGGACAGTATGGACATAATATATTTTTCCCCTTTCTTCAAATTATTTCTGTTCCTTTCTGCACAACAGTCTCACATAAGAAGTCATTACATAAGAACACATCTTTTAAATGGTAAATAAAAATGCAGCTAAATAAATATGCTTGAGAAAGATTTCTGCAAATATGGGGGCAGCACTAATAGGCCCTATCTTTACAAGTCAAGAGAAGTCTACATGGGTAATTTGCAGTGGTTTTTCCCTTGCCCTTGGATCAACCTGTCCAGACCAAATGCAGAGCCAAAGGCAAGTAGTGAATTACCTCAGCTAATAGAATGGCTTTGTTACTGGATGTGTAAAGTTTTTAATTTCCAAACATTGTTTACAACAACAATGAATATAAAGGATTTATTGGTACACATGGATTTTTGACAGTTCAAAACAAGACAATTTGATTACAACAGCTCACTTTAAATGAAAACAGTGTTTGGAAATTAAAAATTTTATGCACCCAGTATCAAACGAATGCTATCAATTGAGGTAAATCACTACTTACAATCCGATCCTCCGGGAAAAACCTTTTACAATCTAGAAAGACCAGACTGGCAGTGACCTCCCAGAGGTCCTTTTCTGTCACCGCTCCAAAAACTTGGAATGACCTGCCGGAAGAGATTCGCCAATTATCCTCACTCGAGGCTTTCCTTTCTCTCCTGGCAGACCTTCTCCGATTGATAATGTCCAGAACCAATTGAATCCCCCTTTTATTATTTTTCTTATTTGTTTTTAACTTTGATGTATTGTTATGTATTTTTTAAACTTTTTTTTACTGCTTAATTTTATAGTTGGGAGGGAGGGTTGGGTCAGGGTTTTGTGGGGTTTGTTGTTTTTATTGTTGTATATTGTATTTTCTTTGTTGTTATCCGCCTCGATCCTCAATCAGAAGAGGCGGGATATAAATAAATAT
>NC_056523.1:249591462-249602862 GCF_019175285.1 Sceloporus undulatus
TTATTATTATTATTATTATTATTATTATTATTATTATTATTATTATTATTTTACAATTCTAATAATGTAATTTACATTATTTTGTATCCTTGCCTAAAGATATATATGGGCCAAACTTCCGGGAATTTAAAAACTATAATTACTGAACAGAAGAGTAAAATTAGAAATGATAAGCTAGACATCCCTCTTTCAGAACATTTTGTTCAGTATGGGTTATCCACCTGACTCTTTAAGACCCCCCCCCCCCCAGTAGACAGATACAGTTCCATCCCTTTGAAATAGGTTCTTTACAAAGAAAACATCTTCAAAGAGAAGCTTTTTGGATTCACAAACTACAATTCATTACATCTTATGGTTTAAATGATCATTTAGGTTTGTCTGTTTATTTATAACTAATGTTTATTTTATGGTTACAACCCACAGAAGACATAGTTTTTGTGGGGTTTTGGGGCTATGTGGCCATGTGGCCATGTTCTAGAAGAGTTTCTTCCTGACCTTTCGCCAGCATCTGTGGCTTGCAGCTTCAGAGAATTCTCTGAAAACACCAGCCACAGATGCTGGCGAAACATCAGGAAGAAACTCTTCTAGAACATGGCCACATAACCCGAAAACCCCATAAAAAACTATGGATGCTGGCCATGAAAGCCTTTGACTCCACATGGGAGACAAAGATTGCACATAAATACAAGCACATATCATAACAGGCTGGGTTGTTTCATTAAAATCAACAAGTGTTAGTTTTGTCACAAGTAGATTTAGCCTTACTTAGGGTTTCAGTCTATGGAAGTCTTAGTTTTTATAATAAATTAATTGTTAAATATAAGATATTATGTTTCCTCTGTGATTTATACTGGTGTTAGGTGTTATTATAAAATCATTTTCAATATGCCAGATTAAGTTAAATGAGCTTCATGGGCCCTATATAGAGCGGCACTTTGTGCCGGCCTATGGACAGAGTTAGGGGGCAGTGTCAGTATGCTGGATGCCCTAACCCCACCCCCAGGTGCCATTTTGGTATGCCCTGATCCACACAGCACACAACATCATGATGCCCCTCCAGTGCTGCATCCACATGATACAGCACCAAAGGGGCATCATAAAGCCACACCGCCACAGCTATGGCATCCCTTGGAGGTTGCAAAAAGAAGCTGCTGTGAGGTTGCCGCATCCCTGATTCAGCCAGTAAAGGGGTGGCTGAAGACCGTCCCTTTGAGGTGGTCTGTATAGTCCCATGGATATCAGTATTATAATTTTGTGTAGCAATATGATTGTTTATACTTTATGTTTGTTACAAGTGGTTTCAGACATGTCTAGGGTTTCAGTTCATGGGAGATTTTGTTTACACAAGGAGCTTCTGAAGCATAAAAAGGTAATGTTCCTTTAAGGTATTTAATTGGTATTTGTTCCATCTGAAAACCATTGCTAACAGATTTGATAAAGCTGCTTGCAAAAGGCAGCATACAAAAAGTTTCATTATACAGTTGGCCCTTCTTATACACGAATTCAAGCATCCACGGTTTGAAAATGTTAAAAAAATATAAATTTCAAATATCGAACCTTGATTTTCCATATTTTATAAGGGACACACCAATCATTCTCACATATCTAGATCTCAACAGCGATGCTTTATGAAGGAACCGCGCTGTGGCAATAGAGATTTTTGAATCTTGTCCACTCATAAAGTATGATGTTCTGATGTGGGTATCCCAGTATATTGTTCGTTTAATATAGGGATGAACAGATTTGATGTATGGTGACGGATATTTTATGTTACTTCTGCCTCCCATTTCAATTTCAATTTTAATTCTGTCTTATTCCTTATGGTAACTATCTTACATGTTACTGTGTAATTGTTAATTATGTTATTTTATCTGTTTACTAGTATATCCTTTAGCACATATTGTATATCTTTTAGATATATATAAGCTGTATACAAGTAGTGCATGTTCTGGTCCTGATGCACGCTTAGGTTATGCATATGTATTTATATTGTATGGAGGTTTATTGCACCTAGTGCACTATATCTGCATTTTATATATAGCTGTGTGATACTGCTTTTTATGTTACTAGTATTTTGAAATGGCCCTTGGGCTACTCAATAAATTGTATTGTATTGTATTGTATAAGGGACACCATTTTGCTATGTCATTATATTTAATGGGACTTGAGCATCCATGGATTTTGTTATCCACAGGGGATCTTGGAACCAAACCCCAGCATATAACAAGGGTCCACTGTATCCAATGGGGAATAGCTTATTTCCAAGAGAGGTAAGAATTCATTATTATACAGCTACTGTATAATACATTTATTTATTTATTTATTTATTTATTGGGGGGATAATGGGTATTTCATATTGTTTACATTCAGAGTTTATTGGAAAGTTTTTGGGAAAATTGCATCTTGGATATTGATTTTTGGAGTTGATACTAAGCTGAAATATACAGTTTATTACTACTGATGAAGAAATATCAAAAGAGCTTTAGAAAAACTCTGGGGCTAGTCGTCTTTCTGCTACCATTGCTGTCTATTTACTGTCTACACTTTCCACAACCTGTTTGCTCTATTGCTGCAACCATTAATGTGTTGACTATTGACTATGAACTTGTGGAAATAATATTTGTGGAACAGAGGTAATAACAATAACAATAACAATAACAATAACAATAATAATAATAATAGGATTTATTTATATACCGCCCAATCACTGGGAATCCGAGTGGTTTACAACAGAGGGGATAATAGACAGTTCCTCAGGCTTACAATCTAAAAGACACAACACAAAAGGAGAAGGGAATGGTGAGGGGGGGGGAGGGGATGAGGTCCAGCAGTTCTTCTCTCCCTCTGAGGCTTGGACCAAGGCAGATGGACTGGAGGGAGGGCTCTTCTTCTTCAGGCTAGCCCTGATGGAGCTGGGCCAGCCTATTCTCTCCCTCACAGGCCGAAGGATGACAGTTATGGAGGGAGGGCTCTTCTTCTTCAGGCTAGCCCTGATGGAGCTGGGCCAGCCTATTCTCTCCCTCACAGGCCGAAGGATGACAGTTAAGGAGGGAGGAGCCTTTCTACTTTCTACTTTCGTCTGCTACCTATCCACCACTTGTGGAAAGCATTTTGCTATCTACTGCTTGTGGAAATCATTTACTGGAATAGAGGTTGTCAGGACCAGGAAAAGCACAATAGATATAGTTTGGGATATATAGTTCTCTATAGCATTTTGTATTGTGTAGTCTGTGTTTTGTAATATTAATGCAGTCTGGTTGCTACATATAAATATATGATCATTGTATATATGTTAGAGTGTGGTATAATTCCTTTGGGGCATTGCTGTAACACAGTTCATTACATTGTCAGTTTCTCCCTGCTATTTTTTTTGGTGCAGATTCAGGGCCAGAATACTCCAGGGACAGCCTGGAGTATTCTGGCCAGTGTGGACCTGCCCTCAGTCAGTTCCATTGATCTTATAGATGGCCTGATGAGCAGAGCTTTTGAGGCCCATATTAAACATCCAGCATATATGTGTAGATAGCCCTTCAAACAACCTGGACCCAAAGAAGTTAGGCTATTACCCTATGCTGTTGTCTGTGTGCGCATCCTCGGAAATGTAGGCCTGGTACACATGGGTGGGAAGCAGCATGCTGGCACCGATTCTAGGGTTCCTGGGCATGCAGCAACTGCACACTCCCAAACCCAACATGAAACAGCAGCGCCATCTTTACGCAGCGCTGTCTACATGGCATGTGTGTTGATGACGTCACATGTGCACCGCAGCCAAACAGGGCAGTGCATGCCTGACATCACCGTGATGCCCCAGGGCACTAATGGTGCCTTGGCAGCATTGCTGGAAGGAGCTGCATTTCGCAGCTCCTTTTTGAGGTGGATTGTTGCCGCGCCTGTGCGGTTGCTGCAGCAATGATCCAGGACAGAAAGGGGTGGAGTCTCACCACCTCTTCCTGCCAGTCTGTACTGGGCTGTACATACCTCTAGTTCTTTCTTGCCATTTCAACACCAGTGATTTCTTTCTGTAACTTCTGAGCTCTGCTCCAATGAAAATTGTGGCAGAAGTTTCTTTGCACAGCAGAAAGATAAATTCTTCTAATTAGAGTTATATGATGTTCCACCAACAATATTATCAAACCAGCAACGCTGTGTGCCGAGCTTCTAGATTTTATTCATGCAAGCCAACCTTCTGCAAATATAGCAGAATGAGAATATAAAAATAAGTTAACGCTCAAAGCCAAACCTGCTAAAATTAGTTAAACAAATTACATTAAATCCTCCATCTGTTTGTTACATTATCCTGACAACAACAGTGGTAAAGCAAATTTGCTGACTGGTTTATTGAGTGTGCTACTTGTTCAAAAGAGAAAATTAAAACAAAGTTCTCCCCTGCAGTACATATTATTTGTACTCTAATGTTATATTTGCACAGATATTGTTTTCTTGGAATGGCTGCACATTTAATCATTTTCTTTCCAGGCTGACGTCTAAGGCACATTCCTTTCTCCACAGTGATACAGCAATTATCATTTAAATCATAATCATTAATGTTGTTTACTGTAATCAACAATAAACACAGCTTTCTTCCTATTTTACCTTAGGCCTTTTCTAACCAATACTGAGGAATTTCATTTCCCAGGATGAATGGAACCTCTCCATCTGAAATAAAGGTCCTTCTGCATTTATCTACCTTTAAGTGAATGCTAAGGGAGCCAGCATGGCATAGTGATTTTAAATGTTGGACTCTGGAGATCAGGGTTCAATTCCCTGTTTGGCATGCAACCCTGTGAGTGACCTTAGTGAGACACATGCTTTCAGCCTCAAGGGAAGGCAATGGCAAACCTCCTCTGAACAAATCTTGCCAAAAAAACTCATCCTAGGTTTGCATTATTTCACTATAAGTCAGAAACTACTTGAAGGCAGACAAGTAGTAATAGTAGTAGTAGTAAATGCCATGTCTCAGAGGAATATACCTACCAACAAAATATTAGCACATGTTTTTGAGGAATAGACCATCTTTGTGGCCAGGCATTATGGTAGCAAAACTATACACCACTGAGCTCAGTTGGGTTTACTACTGAGTAGAATACTAGGTGTTGTAGGCCATGTTTCAGAGAAATGAATTGGCAAAATCACATGAGTACTTAGGCAAGAAAACTCTATGAAATTCATGGAGTCAACAGGCCACTGGAAGGCACATACACTCAGAGTCAGGGGTGGGCAAAGTGCAGCCTTCCATATGTTGTCACACACACTCTAAGTCTCATTAGCCCTAGCCAACATAGACAATAGTGAGGAATGCTGGGAATTGCAATCCAGCATCATCTCAAGGGCTGGATTTTGCCTAGAGCAGGCATATATAAGGATGATGCTCTTAAACTATGTAGGCTGGCCTTTGGAACTGTAGTTCTGAAACTTCAGTGGGTCCAAAGTGCCATGACCGGACTGCTGACCAGGACTAGTTCTAGGGAGGAATCCTGACTCAATAAGGATTGCCCTTGTGTAGAGAAGTCCTAAGCACATGCACACTGGGCAATTTCATTTGCAGCTGATGGTGGGGGACAGAATGAGTCAGAACAACCCTACAGACCTCTCACACAGTCTCATAATGCATGAAGGGCCTTGTGTGAATTTCTTTCTGTTTCTTGACCAAACACCATATTCAGTTCTGTCAGCAGCATATACATTTGCCCCAGGAACAAACATGAGACTGTTAATTAATTTTGCTGGATTACAAATTCTTCCTGTTTCTCTCAGTAGCTGCTTTGTCCATATAAATTATCTTCTTTCACTCAACTGCCAATCAACTGAGAACTGTGCTTGTATGGTATTAATCTGACAGGAACCTTGGTTATATATATAAAAATAAACATAACATAGACAACTGCAGAGCATTCTAAGTCAAAAATTGAAGAACACTGATGGCTAGTCAAGGAGTTTAAAACAGTATATATTCACTCTGAAAGTGTTTGGGAGAAGGGAAGACTCAGATCTGTGCCACTCTTATTTTCAACACACAGTGATAAACTAGGGACCACAGTTGAAGATGATTAGATTTATTGCCTATAATTCCAATTGTAAAATCAGTTTGATAAGCAATCACTATATTTATTTTTATTTTTTTATTTGAGGCACCTCCATACCTCTGTGGCAAAGGAGATGCTTTCAGTGTTTAAAGTCCCAGATTTTGTCTTGTTTGAAAGAGGTTGTTTTAATCTCTAGGTTGTTGGGGGTTTTTGTTGTTGTGTTCCTTTGGTTGTTTTGTTGTATGCCTGTGTGTTTCTGACTTACAATGATCCTAAGGTAAATCTATCACATGGTTTTCTTGGCAAGATTTGTTCAGAGCAGTTGCCATTGCTTTCTTCTGAAGCTGAGAGAGTGTCACTTGACCATGGTCAACTAGTGATTTTCCATGGCCAAGTGGGATTTGAACCCTGGTCTCCCAAGTTGTAGCCAAGCACTTAAGCTACTACACAGTGGGTCTAACCATTTCCAGGTCAGTCAAACTAGACCAGGCATAGTCAAATACCACTAGCAGGGGGTATTACATTGGCACCACAAAGACCCAAAGGTCATATACACACTCATTGTATATGCCTTTCCACTTATGCTATTACTAACTGACTGGTATTGGACTGGACTCTGAACTATTACTTTGTATACTTTCTTGCTGTGCTACCCTCAGTAGAGGTATGCAGGACAAAAAACAGAGACTGCTGGATTTCCTGTTGTCCAAATGAATTCTAAATGAAACTGATAAAGTATCTGTTCATATAGGTCAATGGAAGAGTAAGGAAATTGTGTATTTTCCTAAGGGCTTTTACATGGAAATTGGCTGGAGCTGCATGGGCCAGAAACTGAATACTCTGTGAGCATCCTCAAGTATTCTGGCCCTGGAGTTGCCTTGATGTCTTCCTGTTTTCTGGGACCCTTCATTGCAACAGCTGGAAGCTGTCTGCGCACATGTTCCACCTGGTGTCACCACAGTCTGTCAGCCATCAATAACATGGCAGGCCCCACAGAGCAAGGGTCTTGCTGCGGCATGGCACCAGGTGGACAGCAGGACATGCAAACAGCTGCCTGGCAGTGTAATGGGGGACTCTGGATCTTCCTTGAGCAAATAGTCAGTTATTTAAAACCATGTTAAGGAGGGCATGTAGTGGGTTCAGCGCAGAACTGTCTGGACAGTTTGTGGCAGAGCCAGAGATTGGGCCCTGTATTGTCAGGACTACTCGCCATGAGGACAGGGAGATAATGTTTTATTTAGGGTGTGTGAACAACCCTGAGACATCCTTGCACACTACACAACTATTTCACTTTCATTCCACTTTAACTGCTATGAATCCAAATGATGAAATCCTCGGATTTGCATTTTCATGAGGTGATAAGAATTCTTAGCCAGAGAGCTCTCATACCTTTCCAAGCTACAAACCCAAGGAATCCACAGGATGCAGCCACCACTGTTAAAATGGACCCAAAGTGCTATAACTGTTTGGTGTAAATCCAATAAAAAAAAACCAGCAAACAGTGATACCATTACTGACCAACCAAAATGCACAATACATATGTTATAAGCTTTTGAAGCTTCATTGGCTTCTACATCAGGCAAAGTGTTACAAACCAAACAGGGGGGAAATTTAAGATGTTAGTCAGCTGAACTGCCTGCAGGGCAGTGGGGCAAAGATGGGAAGCAAGTGACGAAGCCACCATCTCTCCCCCCATCCTCCTACCTCTTCGTCCTAGCCATGCTCCAGGGCAATTGGGCAGAGGAGGGAGGGATCCTCTGCCACATTGCCTAGGAATCGGCTCTTCTGATCCAGCTCCAGGATGACAGGACTGAGAGGGGAAGTAAGTTGGCAGCCATTGGCTGTGTTGGAGGGGGGGTGGCATGCACCCGGTGGGAAGAGAAATTGGCATGGTGGCCGTCCAGCAGGGCGTGGATTACAGGCCCTGGTGGCCCTTGCACCCTTGCTCACTTCCCTGGGACTGAGGGAAGGCCCCCTTCCCAGCCCCCGAAGCCACACTAGGCCTGGTGGGGGAGGGTGAGAGAAGGAGATAAGGAGAGAGGGGAAGGAGGGATTTGAATATCTGCAAAGTTTTGAATTCACATGGGGTCCTGGAAGGGATCCCCCCCCCCCTGCAAATTTGGAGAGATGACTGTAATACACAGATACCCATGTATTTAGCAAGCCTAACTATGGATTGGGATGACTAAGTACTGACTGTATATAAAGAGTCCCAAATCCTTTTCCAGTGAACTGACTGAAAGCTCACTTCATGTTTGAGGAGCCCACATACAAGCTGTACATATCAATAAAGGGCTGACAATAAATGAAGGGAAATTGTGCTGGCCACATTCTGCTGTCAGTTTTTTAAATTTCATTTTCTGTGTGCAACTGCAGTTGATTCAGTTGCACTGGAATGTATATTTGGGCCATTTCTTCTAAACAAACTTGCTTCCTGGTCTTAAGTATATTTACTTGAAAACCATTCCTATTAATTTCAGTGAGATATACTTCCACGAAACTGTGGTTAGGAAGGTCGCTTTCATTTTCTCAGACAGAGAGACACGATAAAGTTTCTTTCTCAGTGGGTTTGTGGCAAAAATGTAGAGTCCAGCATCATACCACCTGCACAAACAAGTTTCCCTATGCTGGCTGCTCCCTGAGATCTTTCCCAGGCTTCTCAGAGGAGAACAATGTTGCTGTTTCCATTCCATCGCAATAGAAACCAATACAAAACCAGGAAGTGAAATTCAAGGTAATGGTTTAAGTGGGATTTTTTTAAAAATGAATATAAAGTTAAATACTGACAAAAATGATAACAAAAACATTACAACAGATTAATGCTGCCATTTCATTTGCTACCCACAGTTTTATGTTAAAATACACATAGAGCAAATTAGTAAATAAGCAATCCCACTCCTACTCCCCTTCTTCCTCCTCTTGAAGATAAATAAATCCTGTTTTGACCCTGGATTATGCTGCCTCAGAGTGTGGGAGAGTCTCCATTTTTTGGAGGTTTTTAAACAGAGACTGGATGGCCATCTGCTGGGGACTACTTTGATTGTGTTTTCCTACATGGCAGAATGGGGTTAGACTGGATGGTCCTTGTGGTCTCTTTCAACTCTATGATTCAGTGATTCATCTTGCTTCCTTTTTTCTTTTATCCTCCAAGTTGTTTCTTCTTTCTCTATCTTGACTTCATCCTAAGCAGGTCAGGATGGCTAACAACATAAAACCACACAGTTAAAACCGTAGTGTACCAGTGCCTACAATCACAAACTGCAGAAGTCTGTAAGCATGATAAAAGCATTATAAACAAACAGCCAGGAAACCACATATTTGCTTATTCCCTAAATGCTTGTCCAAATTTTCACTGTCATCTAACAGACAAGAATGTTAGGGGACTGGATCACTAACAAAAAGGGAATTCCATGATTAGGATGCCAGGATTGGGAATGCTCTGTCACACCATGGTAGTGCCATGATGGCTGGAGCAGAGTTGAATCCTGCCGCTTATGGGTCACAGATGCTCCTCTGTGGTCCTTGGGCTCCCCAGTCCCCTAACCCTCCCATGGGTTGCTGTATTACATGGTTTAAGAATTATTTCCCAAAGAGCGCTGGTAGTTACTGAGAGAATTTAACAGTTTATTTTCTGAGCTAAGAAAAGCCATTGTTCTTGAAATGCATGGGAATGCCTGTGTTTTCTAGAATTTATAAATTTGTTTATCAGCATTGTACAGTATTGGATGTTCTCCATTATTCCTCAAGTCTGGAAAAATATGATTTATCAATCAATCAATAAATTTTCTATTAAGTTCTGGTTCTCTCTTTCTTTTTAAGGTTGCATATTTGAAAAAGCACAGAAAAGTTTTTGGTTTAATGCAATTAACTATTACTTTGAGGGATACAGCAGCTATGGGTTGGCAGTGGTGCTGTGTGATAAGTATCACCAAAGCTACTTTTTTCTGGGTCTAATCACAGTTTAAAAGCCACATGGAGTAACCTTCCTGAAACAAAATGATGTCTTGCATTCCCTGTGTACTACTGGCATTTGCTGTCCATGTTTTTTTGCCTTTCCCTCTGCCCTTGTTCCTGCATTCTCCTTCCTTCCCACACTTCTAACTTTTGATTCTTCTTATCCTATGGTCTAGCAAATACTCATTAGCTGTTTGGATAGGGACCATGCTGCCATGGGCTCCGATCTGTGTGGTGTTTGTCAGGGTGGTCTGCCTTTTGCTCCAGCAGTATGGTGCAGCATCTCTCAGGGATGAGTGTAGCTTTCACTTGGCTGCCAGGATACTTCTCCTGATCAAGTCCTGCCAGGGCCACCTCTGAGGTTGTAGAATTCTGGGTTCACCTGAGAGACGTTCCCTCTCTTATGCACCTGGAAAACATACCATTCCTTGGCATGCCATGGGCACTCATCTTCTAAGATCTTCTGCACCCACTCCCTCCTTGTATGTTCACACATGGCATTGATCTTACAAAGTCATTGGTTAACTGATCAGGAATACACATTTAAATTTTGCTTATTGGTTTCTTATCTTCGTATTGTTTTGTTCTTTTTATTCTGCCATAATTTTCCTGTAGGGAGAGGAAATGGGGCCACATGGATTCCATATCCTATCCTGGCTTTCTCCCAGAGGGCATGTTCATGTGAGCTGGCACTTCAGCTGTAACCCACAAACCTGAATATGTCACCACAAGCAATGTCTCTATGTTTTCAAAGAACCCAACAGCCATACTCTTTCCCACTTTCATCACTCATGTTACAGTGCACGGCTAACCACTCCATTCACTCCAAGATACATTCATCCCTTCACTTCCCTTATGTTAATATGCACATAAGCAGTTCTCTCCTTTTTGGCATTGCTAATGCTTTTTAACCTCTTTCATTTTCAAGTACTTCTGAAAATGTCATAACTCTCTCAGACACAGATATAATAGGGAGGAGACATTTCGGATACATAATTGTTGGCATGTCTTACACTGTTAGAGGCAATAACATGAACTGCGGCCCCTTGGGACCCTATCCAATGAACAGTGTTACATAAATATTTGAAACGAATTAATAAATAAAATATATCCCCTCCCCTGAAAAAAGTAGTATATTTACCACCAAATGTGTGTACAATCAGCAGTTGTGATCACATCACCAGCATGTAGGATTACTTAACCTATTCCTTACTAGAGAAGAATGTTCCAATTCAAATAATGTCTTGTTCACAATTTAAAAGTTGGGCTTTAATGCACCCAAAACCCAACTTGTGTATAGAAATCTCCAAATTTCTGTTTGAAAGCCTCTTTACATTTAATAGTTGTAAACAGTTTACAGGCTGGAAGCCCATCAAGATCAGTCTTTGACTGGATACTGGATTGATTTATATAATAATAATTT